>NC_044914.1:56506168-57106168 GCF_001633185.2 Quercus lobata
CAGGGGCAGCAAGCTCTTTCAAAGTTTGATTTCCAGCCATGATTTCCTCCTCTTCTAAATCAGAATTGCTAGCAAATAAGGAATCAAGAGCTAGATTGTGCTCTTCAGAATTTCTCCTAACTTTCCTCCTTAACCTGCGCAAAGTTCTCTCTATTTCTGGATTGTACTGCAAATCACCTTGATTAGAAGATCGAGTTACAGTCATAAACAATCAAGGAAACTCTAATAAACCATGAAAAAAGATCAGGAAAAATCTAGAGTAATGAAAATAAATAAAAATTCTACGCTAAAACACAAAAAATGCCTAAAAACCCTAGAAAACAATGGAATTTGGCCTTGAGAGGGTGGGGCTAGTAATCCAAAGGATTAACTAGTCTTGCTCAGAATGTTGTTTACCTTCGAAAAATATACTATCAAGGCTTAGTTCTACTGCAATATGAATTCTGCCAAAACTGTAATTATCGAAAACTAATGATTTTTTTTTTTTTTTTTGAAAATTTCAAGAACAAAATAAGGTTCACAAGAAGCAAAAAAAAAAATCAACTAGAATCACTCCCTGGCAACGACGCCAAAATTTGGTGTCCTAAATCAAAATATAAGAATATTGAGTACATTTAGGCATCAAATAAATATAAAAGATTAAACATTAAGGGAGAAAAATATGACAATTTGCATTCTCATCAGTAAGCAAAAATTTGCAAACTTTTCTTATCTCATTTGTTTCGGTTTTTCGATATGTGAATTGAGTTTTTCAGTTTTCAGTTCTTTGTGTTAGTTTGGTATGTGAATAGAAAAAGATTATAGGTGATTTGCTTCTTATCAGAAGAGGAAAAAACAAAAGCTATATAAGGAATAAAATTTGTTGTTGTTGCTTATGGCTCCTTTCCTCCATTTCATGTCAATGCTAAGTTTTTGGAAAGTACTCTAATTTGGATTTTTTGTTTTAAAATTTCGGATTTTTTTTTCAGTGTTTCATTAAAATTTGTTTGGAGGTTTTGATTGTGTGGTGGTTCATTGAATTTGTTGTGATGTTGTTAATGTGTATTTGGGTTTTGGGTGGGTGAGGGTTTGGTTTATAGGTTAAGGTGTTTGTGGTGTTATTGGGTTTGTTTTGGTAATTAGGATTGGATTTGATGATAATTAATACATTGGGGATGTTGAAATCAGTGAAACTAAGTGTGAAATATGGTAGTGAATTTTTGTAGACATATCTTTTACCTGATTCAAGTCTCAAAGCATTTTGTTCCCCTGTTCTTTCCCTTCATATCTGCATAGTTTGTTTAATGGAAGAAATTGTTTATTGTTTTTTGTGTTTGTTGGGAATGCAGAGCCTAAAACGGAGATGGAAGACACAAACACAGACACAAACAAATCTGGTTCTTCCTTGCCAAGCGGGTCTCCCTTGAGAACCGGACGTTGTCCCTTGCCAACTATGCAGTCTCCTTCGCCATTTTCGTGATCACCCTCACCATTGTCACCTGGCAGCTCACCCTTAAGATCACCATTAAACAATGAGTAAGTGTTTGAATTTGTAGTTAATCATGTTTAATTATGATTGCGTTGATAGAATTTGTGAATCTGTGTAATTATGAATCTGTGCCTATTAATCAATGAGTATGTGTAATAATAAATTTGTGATAATTTGTTTTGATTCTAACTCCCAAACTTCTGAACTAATTAGAAATCCGAAATCCCCAACGGTGGACTTAGTGGGAGAAGACTTAGAAGTAGAGGAACAAGAAGGGATAGAGGAAGAGGGAAAGCAAGAGCTTACAAATGAGGACTTGGATACAAGTAAAGAAAGAAAGACTACCTCAGATGTTTGAGCTCATTTTACAAGGAAGAAAGTTGATGGAAAATTTAAAACCCAATACCATCATTGTAACAAACTTTACTTGGGTGAGTTTAGCCAAGGTACAACTCATTTGTGTAATCATTTAGCAAGATGTCCATAGATGAAGTTTAAAGATATAAGGAATATGCGACAACAAGTCTTAATTAAACAACAAAATAAGGTGGATGAAACTATGAGTTTGAATACTTACCAATTTGATCAAGTTAGAGTTAGGAATAAGCTTGCTCGTATGGTCATCCTACATGAATATCCCTTTTCAATAGTTGACCACATTAGGTTTAGAGAATTTATGGCTGATCTTCAACCTATGTTTAAACTTGTTATAAGAAATACTTTGAAGAGTGACATTCTTAAAATCTATGATAATGAGAGGGAGAAAGTTTTGAAGATGACAGACAAGAATGGAAGTAGGATGGCAATTACAACTGATCTGTGGACTTTAAGTAACAAAAAGAGAGGGTTTATAGTCATTACCGTTCATTTTATTGATCATACTTGGACGTTGCAAAGCCGGGTTTTAAGGTAATTTTTTTATCTATAAATTGAATGTTAAAGACTTTACATTTAGAATGTTTATTGAGTTATGTTATAATTATTCATATTATTTTTCTAGGTTTGTTTATGTTCCTTCTTCATACACGAAAGATGTCCTTGTTGAAGTCCTTGTTGATTGTTTTTTAGAGTGGAACATTAATAGGAAGTTGTCCACAATAACTGTTGATAATTGTAGTACTAATGATGCCATGATAAGACTTTTCTTGAATAAGCTTGATACTAGTTCTTTTATGTTTGGTAGGTCTATGTTGCAAATGAGGTGTGCTGCACATATTTTGAATTTGATTGTTCAAGATGAATTGCCTCTTATCGGTGATGGTATTAAAAGGATTCGTGATAGTGTGATTTATTGGACTGGATCACCAAAAAGGAGGCAGCAATTTGAAGAAAATGCACGTCAATTGCGTGTTCAATGCACCAAAGAGTTAGTCTTAGATTGTAAAACTCATTGGAATTCAACTTACTTAATACTTTCTACTGCATTGATTTATAAAGATGTTTTCCTGCATTTGGCTAAACGTGAAACATTTTATACTTGTTTGCCATATGATTATGATTGGAAGTTAGCCAAAGATATTTGTGGGAGGTTGAAGTTGTTTCATAGTGTGACTGAGTTTTTCTCTGGTCGTAAGTACTCCATAACTAATATGTATTTTAATTTGGTGTGTGAGTTGAAAATTGCATTGAATGAATGGAGTTTGAATTCAAATGAGATGATAAGTACGATGGCAGAAAGCATGCTTGCTAAATTTAATTCTTATTGAGCTAATGTTAGTGTTGTTATGGCTGTTGCTGCTATCTTAGATCCAAGATATAAGATGAAGTTATTAGAGTTTTATTATCCTAACATTTATGGTGATAATTCTGATTTGGAAATTGAAAAAATTAAGAAACTTTGTTATAATTTGCTTGATGAGTATGGAGATATAGATGAGTCCCTTGTAGATAATGAAGGAAGTTCTCATATTCCTGCAAGTACTTCAAGCCCTGTGGCACAAATGAAGTTTAGGTTGAGTGGGGCAATGTCATCTTTTGATTTGTTTGTGAACATAGTTCAAGTAGTTCAAAGAAACATGAGAGTGCTAGAATGGAATTTAATCAT
The DNA here is from genome assembly GCF_001633185.2 of Quercus lobata. Lineage (NCBI taxonomy): Eukaryota > Viridiplantae > Streptophyta > Magnoliopsida > Fagales > Fagaceae > Quercus > Quercus lobata. The sequence continues at coordinate 56,509,681 of NC_044914.1, forward strand.
TTCATTGATGAGGGAGTGTTGAAGAGAAGTAAAGATTTTGATATTTTGGGATGGTGGAAAAGTAATGATCTCAAGTATCCTACTTTACAAAGGATTACAAGAGATATTTTAGCTATTCCTGTCACAACTGTTGCTTCAGAATCTGCTTTTAGCACTAGTGGGAGACTTTTAAGTCCACACCGTAGTAGGCTACATCCCAAGACTATAGAGGCAATGATGTGTGCTCAAAATTAGTTATGGAGTGAAATCAACAGTTAGTAATTGTCTAATTTCTATTTATAAAATCAAAATTGTATTTTTATATTTGCTAGTTATAATTTGATGAAATTTATTCCATTTTTTAATTCATTGTTATTGTAGGTTCTTCAACTATGTCTGGAAATTGTACACTTCAATTAATTCTTGATGATGGGGAGTCTAATGAAGAGGATGAGAGTTGTGTCACAATTGTGGATGATTAGACGTTTTGTATTAATTTAGTAGCCTTTTTAATTTCTTAGACTTGTTGGATTAATTTGTTGGTTTGTAATTATTCTAAGCCTTTTTAGCCTTTTGTAATTTCTTAGCCTTTTTAAATTGTTGGTTTGTGGAGAATAAGACATTTTGTAATTTCTTAGACTTGTGGGATTTGTTTTGTAGCTTTTTAATTTCTTGAACTTGTTGGACTTGTGATACTTAGTTCTTGGACTTGTTGGATTTATTTTATTTTTATGTTTAACTGGTGATTTTAGTTATGATTTATTGATTTATAGATGTATAATTAACAGTTGATTTATTGATTTATGATTAACCTATGCTTTGGATTGATTTGACTGCCATATAACGTGGCCCAAATGCCAAAAATCTTAATACAAAAAAATCTTAATGGGCTTAAAAAAAAAATTTTGGTTGGGCCAGATTTGGGCCCAAGTGGCTAAACGAGGCCCGCGGGGCCCGACAAGGCGGGTTTGGGCCCCGGAAAAAAAAACCTGATTAATAATAGGCCCCTTAATACAAAAAAATCTTAATGGGCTTGAATCTGGCAGAAAATATTAATGGGCTTAAAAAAAAATTGGTTGGGCCAGATTTGGGCCCAAGCAGCTAAACGAGGCCCCCGGGGGGGGGGGTTTGGGCCTCGGAAAAAAAAATGATTAATAAGCGGGCCGGGTTCAGGTCGCGGGTCTTGGCCCACGGGTCGGGTTCGGGTATGCAAAAACCCAGCCCGAACCCAGCTCGTTGCCATTCCTACAGAAGAAGAAGAAAATAACAAGAAGAAAAAAAAAAAAGAAAAGAAGAAGAAGAAGGGTCCAAAACCTAGAAGAAGAAGGAGGTAAGATTTTTTTTTTTTTTTTTTTCGGAACACTCTGAAATAAGCTGAAATTTGATCCGAGGTGGAATAAGGGGTATTATGGTACCGGTTTTCATGCCGGTACAAAATATTATGGCCGGAACGGAACGAAATCAATAACAATGGTGTTAATGCAATCATAGCTATTTGCACAATTTTTTTTTTTTGGAGAAACAAACCCATACACAAGGGAGAGGAAAAGAGGTTCTAATAAAAAAGGGCACCAGAACTCCACTCAAAAGTCATGATAACTTTTAAGGGAAGGTGGGGCAAATTATACTAAACACAACATACTCTCTTAAGCAATGTGGGACAATTACCCATTCTTTTTTTTTGAGAAATAAACACACACACACACACACAAGGGAGAGGGAAAGATGTGCTAACACAAAGACACACAACTCCACTCAAAAGTCATGGTAACTTTTAAGGAAGGGTGAGACAAGTTATACTACACACAACCAAGGTTTTCAGACTCGGATTGTTCATTGAATCGTAAAAGGGAGAGGTTCAAGGTTTTTGAGGTCGAACCAAGGTTGAACCGGAGTCGAACCGTAATGACGTCATAATTAATTAAAACCTAAATATAGATATTAAATTTATAAAACTAGCAAAATTGACAATATATCTATATATGTGAGAGAAATTTAATAATTTTTAAGCATATATTTAATAATTAAATAAGAAAGTTAATAAAATAAAATAATAACCATGAAAACATTAAAATTTATGATTAATTTTTGAAGTAAAGTTGAACATCTTTGAAGGATTTTAATTATATTTTTTTTTATTCCTTGTAAGAGATGGATAATTTAATTACGTAGAATAAAATTGTGTTAAGTTGTTTTTTTTTTTTTTTTTTTTTTTTTTTTTTTTTTTTTTTTTTTTTTTTTTAAATTGCTAAGGGATTGGACCGTACGGTTCTCACTAGTTCGTGTGGTTCAACCCCGGTTTTAGGGGTTCACGGAATTAACAAAAAATCGGGTTCTTTAGGCTTAAAAAACCGGTTTTCACAGTCCGACCTCCTAGTCCGGTTCTGAAAACCCTGCACACAACAAACTCTTTCATACAATGTGGGACAATTACCCATTCTTTTTTTTTGAGAAACAAACACACACACACAAGGGAGAGGGAAAGAGGTTCTAACACAAAGGCACACCACAACTCCACTCAAAAGTCATGGTAACTTTTAAGAGAGGGTAGGATAAGTTATACTATACACAACACATTTTCTTAAGAAATGTGGGACAATTACTTTTTTTTTTTTTTAAACAAACACACACACAAAGAAGAGGAAAATGAGTTCTAATATGTTGCTAATCCCGCAGTTCGAACCCTTTCTCCCCTAGACTCCTAAGTACTTTGTGCATGGGGAGGTGCCAATTTAGCTACAAGACTTTTGCCCACCATTAACACATTGGATTAACTAAAACATTATTTTTTATGTCATTGATGGTTTTTCTTGCATTCAATAATTGTATTATCTAACCTCAGGGTTGAGAAATGGATAAGCTAGCTCTCTGCTCTCATCAAAGTGGTCCTAGGAATTTGTGATGTCCTTATCTAGGTTCCTTTCTAAAAAATTCAATATACTGTACTCCCAAAAAATTCTTCTATTTTCTTATTTCTTACTAGAGCAAAACTTAAGTGCGGCATATTAGCTTATCCATTTAAATGCAAATATATAGTTGTATAGAACAATTAAACAAAAATAAAACTTTTTTTTCATGGATAATTAAATAAAATACAATCATCTTCTCGAATTCAAATTTGGAAAAACATAATTGACAAAGTAGTCAAGAATGAAACTTGATGACAATTGCGCATGTGGTCATGGTTGTAACTTTGTAACCTCTGTTATAAAACTTTTTTTTCATGGATAATTAAATAAAATACAATCATCTTCTCGAATTCAAATTTGGAAAAACATAATTGACAAAGTAGTCAAGAATGAAACTTGATGACAATTGCGCATGTGGTCATGGTTGTAACTTTGTAACCTCTGTTATAATTAAGCTTCAAAAAATCAAAAAGAAAGGCTGATGATGATGGTGTGGACCTTTGCAGTCAATGCTGATGGTCTTTCATTATTGTCATTGTCAAAGCCATCTCAGAAGTCCAATTGGATGCTGCGTCGACATGCGTTTGGATGATCCTTCTTTGAAGTCATGTTGTGACGACGTGGTCAACTTGCCAACCTATACAGTTCAAGTTGCCATTTTTATTTATCTATAATAAAAGCCCTTCAAGTTTTTGCAAATTCTTGTACATTGGCTACATGCTACTAGTAAGAGTCAAGACTGACCCATTTGCAAATTCTCAGCCTTGATGCGGCTGGAGCTGTGTATGACCGGTTTGTTTCCTCCATTTTAGAGGCCGGTTAGTTTTCTGTTTAATGAAATATCCTTTAAACCAAAAAAAAAAAAAAGGGGACTGACCCATTGGCCTCTAAAGTTGGGTAGTCCAGCACTTTCAACCCTTCTCAAATTTATGCTCTCCAGCCCAACTCATGCATGCACATATCAAATAAATAGAATCATTCAGTGCCAATGCACTTGACCAGAACTAAACTAAGTGTTGACTAGTCGTTACCCTTTTTTTTTGCTAAAAAAGAAATGTGAGCTGAATCTAGTCTGAAATAATTTCTTGCCAATAAAATAGTGTGTTTCTTTACAAAAGGGGAATTTGAATTAACCTTTATTATTATGGGGTATCAGTCAAGGGAAAGTTTGGAAACCTGTATTAATAGAGTGAGTATCATCAACCATCACAGCTGTACAATATTGCTTTATATTGGATTCTATACTCTAAGACATTTTTAACTTTTGGATTTCTGTGTGTATGTGTTGTGGGGGGTCAACTTTGGTGGTGGCCTTGGGTTGGGGGTATCCATCTCTAAAGTAAAGCCACAATGTCCCGAAAATCATGTTTAAGCCAATCCAGTAAAAAAGTTTCATGCTTTTGCTTAAAAGTCAATTTGATAAAATTAAAAAAAAGGGTAAAGGGGGTACAAACTACAAAGTGATTGGCTTTCCTTCTGCCTATTGTTGGGTTTGCTAAAATATATACAAGCTAAACGCTATCAGTTAGCATTTCTTTTAAGAAACCCTCTATTTCAACCAATCTATGCATTCTATACCATTAATTAACTACTAATAAGTAAACCCAAAGAACCAATAAATCTTACATAAAAGGAAAGAAGCAGTCAAAGAATTTTGTACCTTAACTGAAATAGCGTGTTATCTCCAACTTAACTGCTAAGGTTCAAATTGCTCTCTCCTTTATATCTATTGAATTATTAAAAATATATATATATAACTGGTGGAAAATTACTAGTGGTCTGGCCAACTTTAATAAAACATAATTCATTGACCTTATAAATAAATAAAAAGGGTTAATTCACTAAAACAAAGAATGTTCCTAGTGAATTAAGGTCCAAATCACTAAAAATTGGCTAACACAAAAGTTTAGTGATAAGTCATAGGGAGCAAGGAAGTTGCAGAAATGGCAAATATGGGAAAGAAAGGAAACATGAAGAGCCATATAATTAAAAAAAAAAAAAAAAAACTAAAGGCCGTTGGTTCAAAGAGGGTGTGCCACACAACCAAAACAGCATACACTAAATTTAGTTGCTAGATTCCTAATCTCTCTCTCTCTCTCTCTCTCTCAAATCCATCCACCAGAAAAATCAGCTCCAAGTTTTTGACTGCTTACTTGCATTAGTTTTAGCCGCACGTGTCATACACGCATCAATGAATCTAACATAACATGGTTTTTTGGTTTTTGCTTTGTACTTATAATTATATTCACCGCCCTCGTATCCAGACAAAAGATCTCCCATGTTGTAATTACCTTTACAACCACATCCACCCACAAGTCAATTGGTCTAATGAGTATTCATTAAGTGTCACACAACGTTTTTTTTGAAATACTATAATATATAGATTTGTTCATATTGGTTGATATATTTGGATAGAGAGAGGCCCAAAATGAAAATAATGTATAATATATAAAAAAGTTTGTGTCTTTACCGAAAAAAAAGAATTTATTAATATTAATATTTTTTTTATGTTAAACTTAATGGAAAAGAAAAAGAATTGGATGTGAGAGAGAGAGAGAGAGAGAGCTAAGCTGGTCAGCACCAACTTCCGATGTTTCTCAGCAACACCTCCTAAAATAACAACAAACAGAAATTAATACAAAATGGGAAAAAAATTAATAAAAAATAGATAAAAGGAGGAGAAAGGAGAAGGCGAAGAATGAAAGGTGTTAAACATCTCCAACTTTAGGCTTTGTTTACCTATTTTCTCTCATTTACACCAAACTGGTACTAGCTCTCTTTCTCTCTCTTTGTATTTATATTATGGATATGTATGTCTTCTTAGGTATGTACACGTGTTCATGTTGTTGATCTATTCCTTTCTTCAGTTATTTTTGTGATTTTGTGTTTCCAAGTTTGATCTTTGGATATTAATTAGCAGTCCGATCATGTTGCTTTTGATAGAACTATTTTTCTTGGGATAAGACAGATTTTTGGTTCTAAAGACTGTTTATTTTTGTCTTTAATTTTTAACCCCAAAAAAATAATGCCAAGTTTAAAGCTTTCATTGTTGAAGTACTGTGGGACAAAATGGGAAGGTTGGAATTCTTTGCCTTTCTTTGGAAATAAGAGGCAAGAAGGAGATGTAGGAATCTGATCTAACACAAAAGATTTGTTTTTGAGTGCTTGTTTTATGATTTTCAGTTTCAAAGATTTTTTATTTAGGATTAGGAGCTGATGGGTCTTTTATTTTTATTTTTTTGCAGTGAGTAACATTGATGAGAGTTTCTTGGATGAGGAAAAGGTAGTGAAGTGAAAGTAGGGAATTGTGATTGTTTGATGGGCAATACATGCCGTGGATCTTTCAAAGGAAAATATTTTCAGGGCTTCAGCCAGCCCGAATACCATTCTACTTCTACTTCCAAGACCAATACCAATACCGCCTCTGATTACTCCTCTACCAGCTTAAATTCCCAGCAGCCTACCTCCCAAGAGTTCTCCAAAGAATACCCCAATAATAACAACTTACCTGCAATTAGTCCCACCAAGAAAGAAGTCATCATGAAACGTGGTGTGGAGAGCCATGCTTATTATGTGTTGGGTCATAAGACTGCTAACATTCGTGATCTTTACGAGTTGGGTCGGAAATTAGGACAGGGACAATTCGGGACTACTTATTTGTGCACGGAGATTGTCACGGGGATTGACTATGCGTGCAAGTCAATCTCAAAGAGGAAGTTGATTTCTAAGGAGGATGTGGAAGATGTTAGGAGGGAGATTCAGATAATGCATCATTTGGCAGGTCACAAGAATATTGTGACCATCAAGGGTGCTTATGAGGACCCATTGTATGTGCATATTGTGATGGAGCTTTGTGCTGGGGGTGAGTTGTTTGACAGGATCATCCAGAGGGGACATTACACTGAGAGGAAGGCTGCTGAATTGACAAAGATCATTGTAGGGGTTGTTGAGGCTTGCCACTCACTCGGGGTTATGCATAGAGACTTGAAGCCGGAGAATTTCTTGTTGGTTAACAAGGATGATGATTTCTCTCTCAAAGCCATTGATTTTGGGCTCTCAGTTTTCTTTAAACCAGGTGACATTACAAGTTCCTGTGCCTTTTTCTCTTTAATGTAATTACTTGAGGCATTACATTGAAATTATCTAGGTCCTAATATTGTACTTTAAATGTAATGGAGCATTTGTATGTTTAAAGGTTCCATGTTTTATTGTGCATACGTATCTAGTAAATGTGAACTAAATGGGGGATGCATTTTATAATAAACAACTTGCAAGATACATTTGTGAACTTAATGCTACTGCCTAAAGGTTAGAGGGTGAAAAACGTTTCTTGTGGTGTATGTGGGAGATGTTTAACATTATATGTTGCTTGCTACTTCAGGCCAAATTTTCACTGATGTGGTTGGAAGCCCATACTATGTGGCTCCTGAGGTACTCCTCAAGCATTATGGGCCAGAGGCAGATGTATGGACGGCAGGGGTCATGCTGTATATATTGCTAAGTGGTGTGCCACCATTTTGGGCAGGTATGTGTGCCATGGTATTCAACTAACCACAATTGGAAATTTCGTTCTGTGGTTTTACACTAAGCTTTATTTGTTTGCAATTCAGAAACACAGCAGGGAATTTTTGATGCGGTGTTGAAGGGACATATTGACTTTGAATCAGAACCATGGCCCCTAATATCTAACAGTGCAAAAGACCTAATCCGGAAAATGCTGTGTTCTCAACCTTCAGAACGCTTGAATGCTCATGAAGTTTTAAGTATGTTTACCTTTCTGTCATTTTTTCTTCTTCTTGATATTACCAAATTATGTGGACTGTTTAATTGCAGATGCAATAAAATAAGCTGCGCTTTATTTGTTAATGTTTGTTCTCCAGTGTTTTGCAAACTGTGGACTTTCTAAAGTAGGTTTCAGGTTGATCTATTATGTAATCAATGTTTGAAGACTTAAATGCTACCTTGTCCTTGCCTCTGCATCAAATGTTATTCAAAATAGTAGTCTCTGTCTAATTAATTATATCATGTATCAAGTACATGTAATTTATTGTTTTATTTACATCTTGAAGCTTTTAAATTGGTTTAGTAATTAATATTTTTCTTTCATTAGAGTTTTGCTAGTTTTGGAAGATGACAACAAAAAATTCTGCTTAAATGGGTACTTACCATAATTGTTAATGTAGTTGGCTGCCTTATTTCTTTGATTTTTTATTTGAACTATGTTCATGATCAAATTGAAGCGTATCTTTCTTAATTGTATATAGGCCATCCTTGGATATGTGAAAATGGAGTTGCTCCTGACAGACCATTGGATCCAGCCGTACTTTCTCGTCTCAAGCAGTTCTCTGCAATGAATAAGTTAAAGAAGATGGCTTTACGCGTAAGTATGCGTGCATGACACAGATATTAATATATATATATATATATAGAGAGAGAGAGAGAGAGAGAGAGAGAGAGAGAGAGAGAGAGAGAGAGAGAGATCTTCCATTTGAAAAGCATTGATGTTGATTTTTGGCATGCCCCTTTTTCAATTCCAAATCTAGTATTCATGTTGACAGAACTTCCATGTCTGTTTTGTGCCCTCAGGTAATAGCTGAAAGCCTTTCTGAGGAGGAGATTGCTGGTTTGAGAGAAATGTTTACGGCAATGGATACTGATAACAGTGGTTCAATTACGTTTGATGAACTGAAAGCTGGTTTGCGAAGATATGGCTCTACCTTGAAGGATACAGAAATACGTGATCTTATGGAAGCGGTAATTTGTTTGTTTCATAGCTAATACTTATGCGTATTGTCTTTGTTTTGTATGTCACTGACATCTAATTCTTTTTCTTCAATATCTTCTTTTTTATCGTTATTTTCTCTTTGTTATTGTTTCAATTTCCTGTTCTGTTGACATCATTACTTGAATATTTAGTTATTTACATGTCTGTGAGCTGACTCTGCTCAATTTGGTATGGTGGAGTCAATATTAATTCACTGTTTTGGATTATTGGAATTCATAGTTTATATTGATATCAGAGTTAGTGATGTCATGTTAGATGAGGAATCTGGAAAATCATTTTTGGATAAAGTAGATCCTAAAGGCAGCATTCCTTTGATGTTATGTGCTTGTGCTTGTAGCACAAGAACTCATTCCCCCCAACTGCCCACTTTTTTTCAACTTTAATCTGTTTGGTGTTTTTCTGAAGGTGAAGGAATGTGTAAAGTGAATACCACTTATGAGGAGTAGGCACCACTCTTAAATGTGAATCATATTCTCCATGAGTGAAAACTATAGGATTTTCCAATCCATTTCATAAGATAGTTGTTGGAATGTAGGGCGATTATTGGTTCCAAGTGTCTTGGAGAATTTAATAAATGGTTGAATTTAATCACTTAACCAATATACTCCCCATCACATGTGAGCCCAAACTCCCCCTTAATAAGCGAGGCCCTAAATGTGGGATTTAAACTTTTAAAATGGGAGGTAGAGTGGAAACAATGTTCAAACTCATGATCATCTCCTTTGATACCATTATAAATGGCCAGTTCTCCCAAAAACTTAAGCTACTATAAAACTTTAAATTTTGTTCTTTTTTTTTTTTTTTTACATGAAGATTATTTTATTTTATTTTTAATATTGGTGAATTTAATCATTTAACTGATATTCTAGCAGTATTGTCAACAAGGGAGTTGAGATCATGGGTAAATTATGTAGCTCATTTAGTGTTGCTTTCTTTTTGGGAATTTGCATACTCAGAAACCAATATAAATTTTGACAAATTAGGGAGTTATCATGTCTCTTCCTTAATCATAATAAAAAATCAGCAGACAAGATCATCCTTTATGATACAAGATTATTTTTCTTATAATGTTATTTCATGGATTCATTATGTTTCCTTTAGCTGAGCTATTTTAGTTGTATGCAGGCTGATATTGACAACAGTGGGACTATCGACTATGGGGAATTTATAGCTGCAACAGTTCATCTTAATAAACTAGAACGTGAGGAGCATCTCATTGCAGCATTTCGATACTTTGACAAGGATGGAAGCGGTCATATTACAGTTGATGAGCTTCAGCAAGCTTGTCAAGATCATAACCTAAGTGATGTTATTATTGAAGATATAATAAAAGAAGTTGATCAAGATAATGTAAGTCATCTATATTTGATCCCTTTAAGCACCTCAGGTCGGAAGACATTTATGCACTCTAAAATAATTGTCTCCTTGTAATAATTTTTAAACTTGAACTAGTAAGTTTTAAATGCCTTTTCAAAGCTTTTATATCTGTATTCATTATCAAAATCAATTCAAGTATTCTTCTTAATTATCAGATAATAAGCATGCAAAGAATTGGATTTTACTCAACCATTGTGCATTAGATAATGGGACATTAAGCATTATCTTCATCTGGCTTCTCCTTCCAAAATTATGCATATAAAGAACTTTTGAATGTCAGGTATGTAAGTATTTTGTCTACGGCACTTACTACACAACTAAAAGTGAGATACAAATTCATATGATAAAATTGGTTGAAGGCTGGCAAGTATTTGCCTTGCTTGCTGTCGTTTTTTAGTCAAATGAGGCTTAACCCCCTCCTTTTATCCTCTCTCCATTTTGGGGGTGTAACTTTTTGTAGGTTAGGCTTATAAGTATGTAATCACAGCACATGTTGCACATCTAAATAGGACATATGATAAAGCTGGCAGAGGTTGGCAAGCAGATTTTCCTCTCTTACTGTTGTTTTTAGTCAAATGAGGCTTTCCTCCCTTATACTGTCTCCTATGTGTGTTTGTGTTTTGTGGCCTGGTTCAACTATTTGGTTCTTGATCAAGCTCTGATGCTCTGCTATATGTGTGTTCTTTTAGGATGGAACAATTGATTATGGTGAATTTGTTGCTATGATGCAAAAGGGCAATGCTGGAATTGGAAGACGAACTATGCGAAACAGTCTGAATTTGAGCATGAGAGATGCCCCTGGTGCTCATTAGCCCCCAACAAGTTTATCATGTATAGGTACTTCCATTTTTGTTTATCTGAGCTATTTACCCTCTTTCAGTTCCTTCTAAGAATCCTGGAGCTTGGGAGGATCCTTCAGTTGTTGTAGTTTAACATCATTTGCTTAGTTCAATAGTTGAGTTTTAAAGGCAAACGATTGAATTTCAAAGGAAAATTGTTCTAATTCATTTCTAGGGTCATCTATTAAGCTTAAATGTGAAATGACAACTGTTCTAATCATTAAATTCTGTAAGCAGCTGCTGAAGGTTCAAACTTCAAACTAGCTTCAATTTTCTTTACTATAATCAAATTGATTTGGCTTGGTTTCAACTAATGTATTACTAGTATTAGCTTAAAACCGGATGAATTCGTATAGAGTTGCAATTTTTACCCCAAGATTGGGTTAATTATGATGTCCTTATCTGGGGGCCATTTTAACCTGTTTAATAATATGACTATCAAGCTGTTCCCCACGCTTACACTGATTTGGCAATTGGCAGGTTGTACAGCAAAGCCAGAAGAAAATTAGTGATGAAGCTCTGAGAAACATATTTGATTCTTCCCTAGTTCCGAAACCTTATCATGTCAAACACAGGATTAGGGTCTTAGATGTTCTGTGCCTGAACATTTATTGAGTGATGCCTTTATGATGATGCTGTATGACCGAAGAAAATTTTTATAAGCTTTGTAGACTTCAGAGTGAAGTTTTCTAGTTTCTAAATTAGTGTGCACTGTTTTCATTTGGGGGTTTCTGTTCATATACTTTGCTTTGATTCTGAGGATGTAAATTTATATTTTCTTTTGAATGTAGTCTTGGGCGAATTGAGAGCCCTATTTCGCCTCGATAATGACCAACTTGCTAGGGGCATTGAAAAATTTAGGCAATCACAGGCATAATGCACTTTGCCGCATTCATTGCACCGTGCTCCTACCAAAAACTGTCACTCCTATAGTTTTTATAAGAGGTCATTCTGGTGCATTACATGATTGCAAGAATGCTTTCAGAGAGGAAGGAAATAAAATTTGGAATCAGATACACAACTAGTTATATTCATTTTTTTAAACTCTGGTCTTAAAAATAAACAGTTTTGTCTGTCTTTCAAATTGAACACAATCAGTGGCCGCATTGTAAAGAACAGCATGAGAACCTAGAGGGGGTGGTATAGCGCTTTGTTTTTGCACCGGGGTACTGAAGGTAAAATTTTTATAGTATTATAGTGTAGTTTCCCATTTAAATTAATTATGACTATTGATTAAAATACGGTACAAACAGTGCTTTTCATGTTATAACTTATAACACTTTAAAAAATTTAACCTCAAGTCTTGCCCAATAAATGCATATTGTTGCAACAGACAAAGTGGGCGATTTCATAATATGCAGAGAATTGCATCGAGAAATGCAAGGAATATGTGAATATGGGCGGTGTTATAGTATTATTATCTTCTCACTTTTCAATCGAAGTAATATGAAGGCATTAAGATATGGTAAATGTAAGATATAGTAAGATACACTTCATTACAACTTGCTTTATTTATGATTGAATTTGATTTGCATTTAATGTACAAGTCAAATGGCAAGGCTATTTCTTTTTGGTAGAGGCTGGACTCAAATCGTAATTAATTACTATGACTATACACCCTCTGCAGCTCTAGTTTCACGTGCTATGGAGACTCCCTGCAAAAGAAACAACAGTTCACATGGTCAATGCAAAACTTGGAAGACTTTGATTTTTCAATTTGATTAATATGGCTAAAAATAAAAAATAAAAAATCAAATCAAACAAACAAATGGTCATTCTAAAATGCAAGTTTCAACAAGGGTTAGACAACCAATAGTAGAAGTAAGTCATATAAACTTGGGAAAATAAGTTTGCTTTTTATTTCCTTTCTTTTGTCAACACATTTCACGTGTTAATTTGAAAGTCTTCTATCAACACAAATCAAACAAACAAATGGTCATTCTAATATGCAAGTTTCGACAAAGATTAGACAACCAATAGAAGTAGGTCATATAAACTCGTGAAAATAAGTTTGCTTTTTATTTCTTTCCTTTCTTCTGTCAAGTCTTCTATTAACACAAATCAAACAAACAAATGGTCATTCTAATATGCAAGTTTTAACAAAGATTAGACAACCAATAGAAGTAGGTCATATAAACCCGTGAAAATAAGTTTGCTTTTTATTTCTAATATGCAAGTTTTAACAAAGATTAGACAACCAATAGAAGTAGGTCATATAAACCCGTGAAAATAAGTTTGCTTTTTATTTCTTTCCTTTCTTCTGTCAAGTCTTCTATTAACACAAATCAAACAAACAAATGGTCATTCTAATTTGCAAGTTTCGACAAGGATTAGACAACCAATAGAAGTAGGTCATATAAACCCGTGAAAATAAGTTTGCTATTTATTTCTTTTCTTTTATCAACACATTTCACGTGTTAATTTGTAAGCCTTCTATTAACACAAATCAAACAAACAAATGACCATTCTAATATGCAAGTTTCAACAAGGATTAGACAACCAATAGAAGTAGGTCATATAAACTCCTGAAAATAAGTTTGTTTTTTATTTCTTTTCTTCTATCAACACATTTCATGTGTTAATTTGTAAGCCTTTTATAGTAAAATTGATAATAACTTTTAACATTTTTTTATTCTGATTGTCAAAATAGATTATTTTCCCCTCTTAACTCAATAGTCCTGATTATTAAGATGTCCAAGCCTGAGACCACCAAATCACTAACTGAAACAAACATATATAACTAAACTTACCTTCAACTTTGCAGCAGAGAAGATACAACTTGATGTGATTTCTTGCCCATTATCAAAGAGCCATCCCACCTCACTACAAGTTTCACCATCTGTACCTTGTTTAAATGAACACCACAATTGCTTGGGAAGAAATATGAGGTCACATTCATCTCTTACTGACTTCATGACACCGTCATCTCGCAGTTCTTGAAGTAAGTCCTGGAGTAGTCAAGGCAAGGTCAGAATGCATACTAAAATCTGGCCATTGAGTCATATATTATTGATTGAAATTCATGCTTATCTATTGCATGGGGGTGATGGTGCAAGAATCATTCTTCCAATAAAACATGTATCCACATATACTCAAACCACTTAGCCACCTATCTAGGATCCTCTTCAATTTTGCTAAATTTCCAATGTATTAATTAATGGCAAAAAAACCAGAGAATTGTTTCAATAATGCTACCAAGTCACTTGTCTAAAATTAGATATCAATATTCAAACACTTCAAAACTTGTTGGGTTTTCAGTTCCAATTACTTTTTAGACAATATTTCTTGAAAATTTTCAAGAACGGTGAGATGTCAAGTTAATATTGATAGACAATATAGTCATATCAACAATGTCATGTTAGTGATAGGTTCGTATGAAAATCAACTTTGACACCTTATCACACTACTATGAAAAATGTCAGCATTATTGTTTCAGTTCGCAAATGTCATCATGACCAAAAAACAGACCAAACAAGGACAAAGGGGTACTCACAGTGTGAAAAGCATCGAACTTGGCAACAGCACGGGGGCCCTGCCAAACACCAACAACATCTGAGGCTTCCATGGCATCTGTGGCAGCAAATCCAGAATCCCGGATAGCACATCCACCCAACTGTTCACCATTCCTAAAAGGCCCATACCACTGCTCACGAAAGACTCGAACTTTCTGTAACACCATCTTCCTATCATCTACATTCACAACCTGAATAATTCTCACACGCGACTCTCGGTCTTGAGGATTAACCAAACAATACTCCAACTCCAACGATGAATTACCCTCACTTGGCCACACAGCTACATAGCTTCCACTAGCTTGATATGCAAAGGCAGAAACTTTATCATCTTGACCTCCAATACTTCTCTCATCTATGCTATATCGTGTGGCAGCATCGGCTTCACACCCAACTGTGGGAAGTAGCTTTATTGACTTGTATATAAGAAGGGGTTCCTCTGGTTGAGCAAGAGTTGGGCACTGAGTTTGCCAATCAAATACCTTTACTTCCCACTCTCTGTAAGCTTCTGGGACAACAGATTCAGGAAGCTCAATTGGGTTCCCTTCATTTGTGAATTCTGCTCCAAAACCATCCCATTCACCAGAGACATTTGTGGCAAATTCTGACCAAGCTTGAACAAATAAAACATAACATGTATTTATATCTTATTTTAACAACAGGGTATTCTCCAACAAAAGAAATAATCAATCTTGAACTGTTTTAGTATTTGTTTCTATTACAATAACCCCTTCCTAAAAGCTTAAGCTTTGGGACAGCTGATACAGAGTTATAGACCAGGTGATCCTAGTTTCGAATTGCTCTTAAGTGTTAGAATAATGGTTAAGTGATTAAGTTCAAGTTCAATAGTTTATCAGTTTTCTAGCACTGGAAAGCTTGAAAAAAAAAAGTGAATGAAAATAGAGTATTGTTTGAACTTACTAGTGGTGGAGGTGGTATTGAAGGTATTGTTCTTGTGGTCTTGAAGTTGAACATCTGATAGAGTGGCCTTGGCGATGGAGGAAGAGGAAGAGGGAGTGGTGGTGATTGTAATACGAGGAAAACGATGAAAGTGTGAATGAAGATTTGAGATAAACTTAGAAGAAGGGAAATCAAAGGAAGTGAAAGCTGTGTTATGGGATATTATGACGCTATTCGCAGCTAATGCCATTGTTTATTATGCTCTCTGTTGTGAGCTTCGGTACAAGGATGAGAGTTTGGGAAAGACGAAATGGATGGAGGAATATTCTATAGCTCGAAAGGGGATCAAAGAAAGAAAGCTAAGTTTGTAATACGTGGCCTAAGACACAGCATGTGGTATGTGGAGCTAGGAATAGGATCATCCATCACTTCAAACGACGTTGTTTTGTACTGTCTCTATCCCATTCGTATACCAGATTACTGTATTAGGAACTGGGATTTATTAATGTGTATATTAATAAATCATTTTAGAAATTTTTTTATGGAAAAATGAAAAAATAATTCATTATTTTGACAGTTTTTTTTTTTTTTTTTCCATAAACACTTTCTCAAAATTAATAGTTAACTCTTAGTAGTTAGTTTCTGCTAGCATTTCAGATAAGAGTCCTAAGTCCCAATGCACTTTGTTTGTATGGGGACTAGTCCGAGTGATTACACTGACTAGTCCCCCATAGGTTTTCACTAGACAACATAGTTACCAAACAACGTAGACAAGTTACCAACATTCATTAATTTGGTCTTAGGTAAGGAGTAAGGAGTAGGGCTCCAAGAGCATGGTTCTTTAATAGAAGGAATTCTTGAGATTTTTGATTTGGAGGGAATGATGCAAAAGTAAAGCTGTGGGGAAATAAATTTTTTTTGGTGTTCTCGGAACACAATGATGTGGCACACATTATTCTCATATTCATAACGGATTTACCATGAATTTAATTAGTGAGATCTATCATAAATGTGAGGGGAGAGTTAGGTCTTTAAGTTCAACTTTACAAGTATTGATGTGATACCTCCGTACTAAATGAACATTATCTTATTGTCATGTGCAACTTCTCATATTGACACGAAAATATTCATGTAACCCTTATCGTTATTAATTGTCACATGAAGGCAAGTTATACTAAGTACTACTTATCATCATTTCTCTCAATCATCCATATTGAACATTTTTTCTATATATATATATATTATAAACCATATTGAACTTTAGCTTTTGTCAATTAATTTTTGTCATAGGCATAGTTGAATCTTAGGATTTTACTTTTTATTTTTTAAAAAAGGGTGAAAAATCATAGATAACAATCACATGCACAAGAATTGTCAACATAGGTGATAAAAACCTTCTTGAAGAGAAAATAAGAATGATAATTTACAATAAAATAAAACAAAATTAAAGTGATAAACGTGTATATCATATTATATAAATACACACACACACACACAATTATAACAATATAATTGGCATAAGTTTTAATTTTGAAATCATAATTATGTAGATCCATGATCTCTCGCATCCCTCTATCTACATGGTGGCTTAGACTACAAAGTAAACACCACAAAACCAAGTTAGCTAGGTTTGGTTTCATTTTTAATGAACTATTCGTTCAATTAATTTATATCTTGCTAAAGTGGATAAATAGAACTTAAGTTATAAAAATGCTAGTAAAAAACCAAAATAACTATTTTTATTAGGCATAGAGAGCCTAAATGAAATATGTTTTTTTCTCAACAAAACAAAACAAAAACAAAAAAAAAAAAAAATTGAAAATGAAAGATGTTCTTGTTATACATATGTTTATAAAGCACATCCTTAAACTATAATTTTTGAAAGATATCTTGGTAACAAAAACTATGGGAGGTTGTATTGGTGAGATCCAACTGTGAACAATTGCCCTAAAGAAAAAGCTTCTAGGAAGTCCAAGGACCTCTAATACCGTACCCTACCATTGAACCAACAGCTTTCAAGTTAAGCAAGCCCAAGCCCTTTTTTTTATCCGTTACTCCTTCTTTGCTTTGTTATAATAGATTCTAAAGCAAAGCAAAAGAATATGCCTACTTTACCTACTTGGAAAAGGGAACAACTTTCTTTAGTTTCCGAGTTTATGGATTGGATTCGAGGTGAACTATTACAAGAATAACATGTTTGTGTGCTAAGTGCTAACGAGGACAACAAAAGGGTTCAAAGATGTCATCTGACCATGTTTGTTAAAATCTTTCTTTGGATTATAAGATCTTAAGATCCTAAGTTGTTAAACAATCTAGATTGCACTAGGATCTTTAAGGGATAGGATCTAAGTCCAAAGTATGGCAGTAATAAAATATATATGAGTGTTTTTATATAATAGACAGAATGTGCAGTATAAGTATGTGTGTTATATAAATAAAGAAGGTGGGCCTAAAGCCCATAGTCTATTAAATGTTAACAGGTAGGATTGCTATCCTACCAAAATCTCACCCATTCCTAAATTTTGACATATTTATAGCTAAGTGTACTTAAAGTTTGAACATTTGAGTTCAAGTTAAAATAGACCTTAATCTTGTGAGACTTTTTGTAACAATGCCATCGCTTCTCCAATATGAATCCCTAACTTGAATTGATATGTTAAATATTAACGTATTTTGTTAACTCTACACTTGTTATTGTCTATCGAATCAATCACCAAGATGATAGGCTCTCTTCCCACCATTTAGCATTTGAAAAGCATATAAGATAGAGGACAAATTCTAGTTACAAAATTGGTTGTAGTCTTAGGTTACAACTTTACTTAATATCTTTTTATTGGAAGTGAATTTTGACAAATTTACCATTGGATTATATTTTCTTATATCCTCCATACTTGCAAAATTTCTAGAAAATTAAAGATCAATAGTTATGTCATCAATAAATTACAGGTTTTTGTAGTTTAAAAATTATTAATAAAATATAAGTTTATAGATCATATAGTAAATAATATCCTCTATGCTTGCAAAATTTCTAGAAAATTAAAGATCAATAATTATGTCATCAATAAATTGTTTAAATTGCAGGTTTTTATAGTTTAAAATTATGCACAAAATATAAGCTTATAGATCATATAGTAAATAATATCTAATTCACACAAAATTTGACATATGTATTAAGAGCGTAAAGAACATGCAATTCAACGGTAAGATTTTCAAAATATATAGTAATGCTTATTTTATTGAATAAGATTGTAGTCTAAGGCTATAACCAATTTTGTAGCTAAACTTTGTTCTAAGATAAACAAGACAATAAAATTTAATGATTAAATTAACTTCCTCCTTTATTCTCCCTCTTTTATTTTGAATCAACTGTATTGATTAAACACAATGCCCGCAAATGATATGAGCCTGGAGAGATCATTCACTTGCAGGTTAAGCATTGAACCATACTTTAGTATAAACTTCATGAAATTTGGAATGGACATTTTTCTTAGATCATAGCATCTAAGAAGGACCATGCTCTTGGGACCAACTACCTACGACAAGAACATGTGCTTAGAGATTCAACCTCACATTTACAGATTAGAACCACATATAATACAATTTCAAATATTGTAGGAGATGAAGAAACTTAAGATATAGGGGTTGTATTCTCTCTTGAATTTCATCAACTCACTCGGTGAATTTGTACCTCTAGAACAACATGCAAGATTAAAATATGTGAAAAAAAAAAAAAAAAATTTGTTTGTTATGTTAATTGTAAATTTTGTAATGCAGTCTCAATCTATTCTTTTTTCTTCTCATTATTGTCTTACTCTCACTACCATCGTCATTGCCATTTGCCAATTAGCAGCACACCCTGAAATTATTGTTGTTATGTTGCCATCGTTATCTTCCATTCTTAATTTCTACAATAATTCTATAAAGAAAAAGAAAACTTTAATATTATTTCCCGAAAATGAAAGATAAGTAAAGGGCACCAAAATGTCCATCGTATCCCTCACCAAATAACTACAATTTTTTAGTTTGTGCATTTGTCGGTAAAGAAATGGGAACCATGTGCCTCTAAGCTCTCGTCAAACTTGGCCTAATCATTGAGGAGGAAAAAGGAAATAAAAATAGTGGGCCTAATTATATTTTACGCTTAGTTTAGTTTGTTTATTTTTTTTAATTTATATTATTTTTGGTGTGTGTGGGGTTACCAAAGAAAATACAAGAAATTTGCTAATTAGTTAGATGTTTTAGCCTGATGAAAAATAATTATATATATATATATATATATATATATATATAAATGAGGGTTTCATTGGTCTAAATCTTTTTCTAATTTTCTTATTGTAATTATAAAATTATAATTAAAAAAATATTTTTATATATAAAAATAAGGCTTCACTTTTTGATCTTTTTGCCTTAAAAAAATCTTTTTACATAATATGTTTAGGAGGGAAGGAATATAATAAGAAGAATGGAAAGCAAAAGGGTAACAGAAAAATACTAGATATATGAGATGAGAGACCCATAATTTAATTTTATAAGATATACTTTAAAACTTAGACATGTAACATGTAAGACCAATCATTTAATTTTATAAAATATAGTACTTTAAAACTTAGAAGAGGTAAAACCACTTTAAAATTTACAATGATGTCAAAAAATATTTACAAAAAAGAAAAAGAAATTACATATAACCGACATATATAAAATAATAAATCCTTAAAGTAAAAAATAAACATTTAATATTATAAATTAGAGCATGTATATATAAATATTAACAAAATTTAGCTCTAAATCGGTTTAGAACTATATTCTTCTAATCTATTATGGAGCGATTAATGTAGAAATTATTTATGTGCAATTTTAACTACATGACATTTTTAATAATTTATATAATTTGTTTAAATAAAACATATCGATTAATTGGTGGAGATAATTTCAAACCCGTTTATACCTAAACTTAATTTGAATATATATATATATATATATATATATATATTCTGCAATAGTGCGTAAGTCTTAGGAAGATGTATGGAACATGACTACATGAGAAAGAAGATGTGCACCGACACTTTCTCTCCCACATCGAGAGGAGATGCGATGTAAAATACTATATGCTTAGGGAGAATTTGTGGGGCATCCGTGGTCATGTGGATCCGAGTTGTCAGACAAAGAAACTCTAACTGGTCTCTTCATTAACAGATGCCAACTTTTGGGCAAGCAAAGCCTTTGACAAAACAGTGATACATTGGTTAAGAAGTAGCTGGCAATGATTGGTACAGTACTCTAGCTACCATTTTTTTTGTCACCGACACTATGCAAAATGGAATGAATGTAAAAAAAGCTACACTTGATTTTAGTCAGACTGCAAAAACACACCACATGTACGGTAGAAGTCGACCGACCTATCATTTGCTGAATACGAAAGGAAAAGGCAATTACTTTACCATATACAACTAGTTGTTTATGTAGTTAATTTTGAGATCCAATGCCAAAGTTATTAACAACATACTTCAGTCTCAAGGCAACCGTGTTAATTAGATCCACATAATGGGGTCTCAAGTTTCGTGAATTTGAGAGATCCTGCTCTACGTTTTCATATCATTATTACATGGAAGAAAGAACAGCTAATAAAATGTATATATTATTACATTACATTGGAGTAGAAGAACTTGTACAATGGAACCTTCAATAATAAATAATATGACAACAACAACAACAATCATATTTACTAACAAATTGCTGTCTGATATTATGACTTGCAACATTCTAATGATGGTAATGAGCAATATACTCCTGCAATTTCAAGTGAAATGAAGAGGATCTTAGACGCTAAGGCTAGCACAATTTTGAACCAACAGACACTTCTAATTCACCTTTCAAACAATGTCACATAATAATAGAATATCTTGTCTAATTACAGATCCCAGTAATCTCCATGCAAGGACGAACATTAACAAAAAAATGAAAAAGAATTATAAAAAAAAAAAAGTGCAAACAGAAAATTAAGCAAAAGGGCATACAAAAAACTTAATCTTGATTTGAATCTTGAACCTTATTTTCCATCAAAGGTTTCAGCAACTTTAATTTGACACCCCCATTGTAAACCTTAGGTTCTACTTCCATTGTCAAAATTCTTGGAGTAATCATAGGAACTGTACTTGTAGGTTTGAGGAAGACGAACTTGGTCAGAGCCAACAAGCTTTCTGATCTCAGACCTGACCTTATAGAAAACATGTCTCCAGCTACCTTTGTTTTGAGGACCGAGCATCTTAGTTTCTTCTTCATTCATTTCTAGATCTTTGGCGAAAATGGGCTTTCTTGAGAGGATCCAAGAGAAGCCCCAGTCCCACCATTTCTTTATGGAAGTGCCAGCATATTCTCCCATGGAAGACACAGACTTTGACCTTCGGAAAGCCCATGAAGTAGCAGGGGCAGAGATGGGTTGGATTTTGAGGGAGAGAGAGGAGAGTCTTCTGCGTAGGCTGACTTGTTCTTTGGAGGAGTCAGATTGTGAGACTGGGAGTGCTTGGTTTGTGGAGGTGGCCATGGTGGGTAAATAGCTTCTCTTCTGAAAGCTGTGAATAATTGTGCTCATGATGTTGCTCTAAGAATGAGAAAAAGACGAAGACGAAGAAAGAGATCTAATGAAATGTTGGTGTTGGTGGTGGTGGTAGGGTTGTCAGTGTTAAGAGGAAGAGTAGAGAATGGGAGAAAGAAAAGATTGGAGGTAAAATGTAGCGTTCACAGCTCTATCACAGCCTGTTTTATTCGATTTTTTGGAGGGGTTTGATGGTGCGGTCCCATTACTCTATTCATCATATTCTCTCCTTGCGATAAATTCAAATGTTTCATATTCAAAAAATAAAAATAAAAATTAAGAATTTTATACATTCCATATATGTACCATATTATTAAGTAGTTCTTGTTCAAGAAAACATATATATATTAAATGCATTAGAAAAGTATTGTGATTAAATAGTGGTGCAATATGTGCTGTGGAAACGAACGAGGTTGGCTTAAACTTGAGAGTATGCATGTGAGATCATGAAAAATGAAAAAAAAAAAAAAAATTGGTTTGTATATAAGGTTTTATGATACAGTTTTGAACTTTTTGATTACTATATATAACAATAACATGTTATTTCGAATCATGATCCATCATACCAATGCATGGCATTCAAAACTATTATCTAGTTTTATTTGGTTATTAAATCAAGCTTTATGCAATAAAAATGGACAAAGTTTACAATGAAAATTTTATGCATAAAAAAATAGGAAATAACTCCTATACACACAGTATATACACACGTACTTGTATTTGAAATTGTGACATTGATCTAAAAAAAAAGAAGTTACACAAGTTAATATAAGACTCTATCAATAGGATCTGAATTTATAAGAAGAAAAGTTGGATTGCTTTCTTTTTGTTTATAATTACCTTTCTTGCGTAATTCACTTACCTACCGAATAATTAAAAGCAGTCAATAATCATAAAGCATCACATGCATAGTATTATTCATTTTTGTTATAATAGAAACTCACGAGAAATTGGATTCTGAGGTGGGTAGCCACTATAGCCAGTGAAGAGGTATTATATATATATTCTCTCTCTCTCTCTCTCTCTCTCTCTCTCTCATTTTACTAGCTAGCTAGCTACTACAAAGTTTACAACTACTACATGTTTCGCCATAAAACGTGGGGAGAGTAGACGGTTTCTCCGAGAGCCAATGTGGTGACTGAGTGTGGGGACTACCTTTTTCTGTCGGTTGTAAAGTCTGGATACCATTCAAGTCCTTAATATATTACACACAATTCTCGCTCTAGCTCTTTCTCTTGTCTTTGTCTCTGTCTCTCTGTCTCTCTGTCTCTCTCTCTCTCTCTCTCCGTGTGACTATAATGGCAGGCTTGCGACTTTAGCTTAATAGCCTCACCGTCACCGTAATTCAAGTAGATATATACTCAATGTACATTGTACATACAGCCAAAAAACAGTGATAAAATGAGAGTTAGAACTTAGAAGTGGTTAGAAACTAGAATAGCCAAGTCATATTCATGACTCATGCATGCCCTTCTTAACGTATAGGAAGAAATAATGTTGATCCCATGACTTTAATAAATTCAATTATTACAACTCAACATATATATATGTTGTCAAAGTTAAATTTCTTCCTACAGTAGTACTCATTGTTCAATACCAAAGTCAGTCAGGTGGTAAAATCAGCAACTTTCTACAATATACAATATATAGAATTATGTTGGTAGTTTGGTAGTAAGAGTGAGCTCCTTTTATTCACTTTCAAAGTAAGGAAAATGAAAATGACGCAAAGAAAATAAAAAACATGTTTGACAAGACATTTTCAAGATTTATTTTGTTAGTTTGTGGAAAACAATTTGTTGTTGTCAAAGGAGCATCCAAATGTTGTTCTCAGTAAATTAAATAATAAGGCTCATTAATAATTGAAGACGATCTGAAAATATATAAGGTGTTTTTGTTTTTTTTTTTTGTGGGTAATTATAAGGTTGGATTCCTTTTCATTTTCATTTCTGCTACTGAACCACTATTCATTTGGACTCTAATTCTAACTTTTCTCTAAAAACAAAATAAAAGAAAATAAAAAGGTTTGGACAGAAAGATGTGAGCCCATCTCGGGTAGTGAATAAATAAGGTCCATTTTAACATGTAGTATATTCTTACAATATTTAAAGATATCATCAACTTCATTATTGAGTTTATCTTTTGTTCAATTGATTTTTTTTAAGTCACCTGAAAGCCCAACTCGTGTATATAGTAACTCATTGGATACACAGCTATTGTAAAAATGAGTAGAAGCATCCAAATCCCAATCCAAAAATGCAAGCCATGTATCAGGTGGTTGGGTAGTTTTTAAACGTGGAATAGAAAGTGGGATTTTTTTAAAAGTGTAGTTTTTCTTTTTTTAATAAACTTTTAAATAAGGATAGGGTCATACCAATTCTCCACCTTAATCTTTTAAATTTTCCTAAAATTTAGCCTTTTATTTTCTTTCAAAATCAGATATGTTATTGCCTAAACATAAGGATATGGATGGAGAAGTAATAGTAGTGGTTTTATAGTAGGAGTTTTTTTTTTTTTTTTTTTTTTTTTTTTTTTTTTTTTTTTTTTGAAAGAGATTTAAAAAAAATAAAATAAGAAGAAGAAGAAGAAGAAGAGGAGGAAAACGTGAATTTGGGTTTAAAAAAAAGGGTGGTCGGGTAGTTTTTAAATGTGGGATAGAAAGTGGGATTTTTTTAAATAGTACATGAATAGAACATGGGATTTTTTTTGAAGACGTGTAGTTTTTTTTTTTTTTTTTTTTTTTTTTTTTAAATAAGGATAGGGTCACATCAATTCCCCACCTTAATCTTTTAAATTTCCCTAAAATTTAGCCTTTTATTTTCTTTCAAAATCAATATGTTAGTACCTAAATATAAGGATATGGATGGAGAAGTTATAGTAGTAGTTTTATAGTAGAAGTCTTTTTTTTTTTTTTTTCTTCCAAAATATGGAAGAGATTTAAAAGAAAAAAGAAAAAAAAGGAAAACATAAATTTGAACTTATACGTGAATTTGGATGCTGTTCCTACTGCTGTGAACTTCAACTACATTTAGTGTACTTTTGTTCAATAAATTTAGAAGAACAGCATTGTTGAATTAAAATAAAAGTTCATTATTATTCCTATTGGGTTTTTGTTAAACCACCTTTAATAATACTTTATGGTATTTTTTTTTCTTCTCAACAAACAATCATGAAGTTTTTATACAATTTTTTTCTAGATACTTCTAATCATTAATTCCCAATTGTATAAGCCTTTTGTTAAGGTCAAAGCACCATTTAACACTTTTTTTATACAATTTTTTTTTCTAGATACTTCTAATCATTAATTCCCAATTGTATTAGCCTTTTGTTAAGGTTAAAGCACCATTTAATACTTTATTAAAAAAAAAAATCTCAAAATACAATTGTGGTTTTATACAATTAATATGTATCTCTTGCCATAAAATTTTCAATTTAAGCTTTCATTTACTTATGTTATGGATGTGTAGTAAATGGCTAAATTTTAGGATTTAAAAAACTACATTTTAGGATTTGAAAAAAAATGACAATTGTTATAATAAAATTTGAAAAAAAAAAAGAACAACATCAACAACACCAAAAAGGAAAAAACACAAAAAGAAAAGGAAAAAAAAAAAAGAACAAAAAGAAAACGTGGATTGGTAGTTACTAAATTTTAGGATCTTTTTAGGAGCATTTCCTTTGACAAAAATCTTATTAATTTACTACTCCATAGAAAATGTTACGTACCTTATAAAATACTAGTCTCTGAGCACGCGCTCATGCGCGTGCTCAGAGGAGCGCGTGCTCAGAGGCTCTTCTATTTTTTTGGGTAAAAGTTAATTTAGAGCATTTATTATAATTTGAGATTACTATATTTTCCAATAACAAAAAAAACCTAGGGGTGTGATGAAAAATTATTTCACCACACATAATACTCATCACACCCCTAGGTTTTTTTTTGTGATTGGAAAATGTAGTAATCCGAAATTATAAATAATACTCATCACACCCCTAAGTTTTTTTTGTGATTGGAAAATGTAGTAATCCCAAATTATAATAAATGCTCTAAATTAACTTTTACCCAAAAAAATAGAAAAACCTCTGAGCACGCGTGTGAGGCTAGTTATTAGTAATTGATGCTTACTTAGCATTTGAGAGCCACGAAAAAAACCAAAACTTGCTGCATTTTCAATTGTTATTTTCCTAGCCCATGCCAACAATTATGGGGAGAAGATCCCTTAAACTTCTCCATGCATTTTTAATGCTTTTACTACAATTGAAACCAGCCCTTGGATTTATTTCAGGGGTTGAAGATGCTAACGTTAGGTGCATAGAGAGTGAGAGATAGGCACTCCTTGAGTGCAAAAAAGGCCTTGTTGATGACTATGGTAGGCTCTCTTCATGGGGAAGCCAAGATGAAAACAAGAATTGCTGCAACTGGAAAGGAGTTCATTGTAGCAAGCAAACAGGCCATGTACTCAAGCTTGATCTTCAGGGTGATTCAGAAAAAACACAACCTTTGCAAGGTAACATTAGTTCTTCACTGCTTGAATTGCATCATTTGAGTTCTTTGGACCTCAGTTACAATGATTTCAATATGAGCCAAATCCCAGAGTTTATTGGTTCTTTCAATAACTTAAAGAACCTTAATCTCTTAGAGGCTGAGTTTGGTGGGACTATTCCTTACGAACTTGGAAACCTTTCCCACTTGGAGTCTATTGACCTCTCCTCGAATCATTTACAAGGTTCAATTCCAGATGCCTTTGTCAAAATGAATTCTCTTGAAAGTCTCAGTCTAGACGAAAACCAACTTGAAGGTAAGTTACCAAAGTCCTTAGGAAATATATGTACTCTAAGTTCATTGTCCCTCTCCGATAATAAGCTCGGTGGACAACTTGTTGAGTTCATCAATAGCTTGTCTGGGTGTGTGGAAGACTCACTAAAGATGTTGGATTTATCATCGAATCATATTACGGGATCGTTGCCTGATTTCTCAATATTTCTGTCCTTAAAACAATTGTATCTTTCGTCCAACAATATAACTGGGACTGTGCCCAAAGGAATTGGAAACCTACACCAGCTCGAGTAATTTCATATTTCTTTCAATTCTTTGCATGGTGTGGTCACTGAAGTCCATCTATCAAACCTGTCCAACTTATGGTTTTTAGACCTGTCAAATGGTTCCCTGGCTCTAGAATTGAACTTCAATTGGGTTCCCCCTTTTCAATTACGAGTCATATACTTCGCATGTTGCAAGCTGGGTCCTAGATTTCCAAGCTGGCTTCGAACTCATTGGAACATTTCTATCCTAGATATCTCCGATACTGGAATTTCGGATAAGATTCCTAAATGGTTTTTTGACCTGCCTCCTACTTTTCAATATCTAGATATGAGTGGTAATCGATTGGAGGGTCTACTACATCTTTTTGTTTTCCCACCTAAAATAATAGTCTTGAGTATAGCCGAAAATCGTTTTTCAGGGACAGCTTCGTCTGTTTGTAAAATCAGGGGTGGGATTATAAATTTCCTAGACCTCTCAGACAACCTTTTATCTGGACATCTCCCCAATTGTTTTATGCATTTGCGTAAGCTACTCATTTGGAACTTGGTTGGCAACAATTTCACTGGGGAAATTCCAAGCTCTTTTGGCTTTTTGTCTCAGCTGCACACATTGATTTTGCGCAATAATAGTTTCTCTGGAGAATTACCTTTGCATCTAAAAAATTGCAGTTTGTTGAAGTTTGTAGACTTGATTGGAGGGTCTACTACATTTTTTTGTTTTCCCACCTAAAATGACAGTCTTGAGTATAGTCGAAAATCGTTTTTCGGGGACAGCTTCGTCTGTTTGTAAAATCAGGGGTGGGATTTTAAATTTCCTAAACCTCTCAGACAACCTTTTATCTGGACATCTCCCCAATTGTTTTATGCATTTGCGTAAGCTACTCATTCTGAACTTGGCTGGCAACAATTTCACTGGGGAAATTCCAAGCTCTTTTGGCTCTTTGTCTCAGCTGCACACTTTGATTTTGCGCAATAATAGTTCCTCTGGAGAATTACCTTTGCCTCTAAAAAATTGCAGTTTGTTGAAGTTTGTAGACTTGGGAAACAATAAATTCTCTGGATCAGTACCAACTTGGATTGGGGAGGGCTTGCCACTGTTGAATATTCTTATCCTATGTTCCAATAAGTTTGGTGGAAGCATACCATTAAATCTATGTCGGTTGAAATATTTACGAATCTTGGATCTTTCTGTAAATAACATATTTGGAACTATACCACAATGCTTCAACAATTTCACTGCCATGGCTCAGAAAGGAGATTTGTTCAGTGGAATCATTGGTAGTAATTACACTGATTCATATGTTTATGATTATGATGATACAGAAGAATTCATTAATGATGCAACGGTTATAATGAAAGGAAGGGAGTTGGAGTACGGAAAATATCTTGGACTATTAAAGATCATTAACCTTGCAAGTAACAAATTGACAGGGAAAGTTCCAAGTGAAATCTCGAGCCTCTTGGAGTTGGTTGTTCTGAACATATCAAGAAACAAGTTAATTGGAGAAATCCCACGAATGATCGGACAGTTGAAGCAGTTGCAATCACTTGATATGTCAAAGAATCAATTTTCAAATGAAATCCCATCTAGCATGTCAGAGTTACATTTTCTAAGCGTCTTGGACTTGTCTTACAACAATTTGTCTGGAAAAAATCCTTCAGGCACTCAACTGCAAAGCTTTGATGCAGTTGATTTTATTGGAAATTGGGCACTTTGTGGGCCTCCACTTCCAAATAAGTGCCCAGGTCAAGAAACACCAAACCAAAGTGATCAACCAACTAATCATGATGGCAATGAAGATAATGAAAAGGATGGAGATGAATTTGAGAAATGGTTTTTTGCTGTAGCAGGATTTGGATTTTTTATAGAATTTTGGAGAATTTGTGGACCTTTGCTCTTTAAGAGTTCTTGGAAGGGTGCTTATTTCTATTTCTGGACAACATGAAGGACTGGCTTTATGCAACAAAATTGGCAATGTGCATGAAAATATTGCGGTGGAAGTTTAAGAACCAGGGGTGACCACTTTGTTTGTAGCAAGAGGTTATCAAATAAGATGTCTATGGTTTTTATGGACTTTTAACTAGTGTATATGTACATAATACTTTCTCTCACAGCACCATATTTTTACTCGCTATGGCATTCAATAATGCAAAATGACAAACATGTCATGTGTAATTGGAGTTTAGTTAATGTTTGAGCGTTCCTATATATCCAGTCTTAGTTTGTG
Source organism: Quercus lobata (assembly GCF_001633185.2). Lineage (NCBI taxonomy): Eukaryota > Viridiplantae > Streptophyta > Magnoliopsida > Fagales > Fagaceae > Quercus > Quercus lobata. The sequence goes on from NC_044914.1 coordinate 56,538,839, forward strand.
ATTCCAGTACTGGTGGTTACTGATAGTGTAGCTCCTCTATATCTTGGCTGCATTTTGACATTGTTGAATCAAAATGTTGATTGGAAATGTATGCCTGTTTCAAAAATCTTTTAGAGGTATACTTTTCTTTGACACAATTCATGTTAGGAGCAGCAGTTGCACGTGAAATGACTCTTCCATTCTCTAAGAATAAATTCATATCGTTTGCATGGCATTGGAGAGACGTTTTTACCCTTTTTTTTTATCACCTTCTTTCTCAGCAACTTCTTTGTCACTCCTTATTTTGATGAGATACACTTGTGTTGGAGCATTTTAATGTTAAATAATTAAAATGAATAAATGTTACAACATAAATGTAAAGATATGGGAGTGAATATGGAAGATGAGGAATTAGTAAAAATGTTTAATCTCACATTGAAAAGGAGAGAGACTATTTTATTCTTTTTAATTGTGGTGATTAATAGGCTAACATGAATTGTCTCAGGTATTGGGCTAAATACATGCGCAAGGGGGAGGTGAAGGGTGGAGGTATCAAATTAATCAGAATAAACTGGGTAGTAATTTCGTGAGGCCCATTGTGCCTATAAATAGACTCATTTAGACACAATCCAAGTGACTGCAATATACAAAAAAAAAAAAAAAAAAAAAGAGAGGTTCTTGTCAAAGAAGGGTGTTCTTTCTGGTGGAGAATTGGGCTTATAAATTGGGTAGTAATTTCATGAGGCCCATTGAGCCTATAAATAGACTCATTTAGACACAATTCAAGTTACTGCAATATACACAAAAAATTGTCAAAGAATGGTGTTCTTTCTGGTGGAGCTTTGGGCTTGAACACTTTGCGCAAAAGTTGTTATAGCCATACGACACTTGTTGGACTGTTGTATCTTGGGGGAGACAAGTCAGAGACAATCTGCACCAGTTACAAAGTTTAGCCAACCAAGGGTTTGAATTTCCTTAAAGAAAGCGAGTGCCGTGCCTCAGTCCAAATAGTGTTGTGTAATTTCTTCCTTTACATTAATAATATTCAAAAGTATTATTCAGTTTCTTGTTATGTTATTTCCATTATTATTGTGTTTTTACCAACAATTTTAAGGAGATTCAATACATGGAACCTACACAAGAGAAACCAAATGAGCCTGTTGGAGATCTCAACAAGCCTTTTCGCTTTAAGGGAGCCCACTTCAAGAGGTGGAAAGGAAAGGTTCTCTTCTACTTGAGTCTTCTCAAAGTCTTCTACATCCTCACTGACAAGAATCCATCAAAAGTTCCTATTGATGAGATGAGTGAGGAAGAATATATTCTCCATCAAGAAAAAATAGATAAGTATACAAAAGATGAATATAATTGTCGCTCTTATCTATTGAATTGTCTTGCCGATCATTTCTATGATTATTATGATACAACTTACAATTCTGCCAAAAAAATTTGGAAAGCTTTACAAAACAAGTATGATACCGAGGAGGCAGGTGCAAAGAAGTATGATGCTAGTAGATTTTTCCGTTACCAAATGGTGGATGGAAAATCGATACTGGATCAAGCACAAGACTTCCAAATGATTGTGGCAGAATTGAGATCCGAAGGCATAAAGATTGGAGACAATTTGGTGGTAGCTGGCATAATTGACAAACTACCACAATCTTAGAAGGAGTTCCAAAAGACTTTGCGGCACAAACAAAAGGAGACATCCTTGGAGACTTTGATCACACGCATCCATGAGGAGGAGGAGGCTAGAGGACAAGATGCACTTATGACACAAGAGAGCAATGGTAATTCCACCACAAAGGTAAACCTTATTTCATCCAATAATAATATGCCCAAAAATCATTTTCCTAGAAATGGTCAATTGAAGCCTAAAAAGAGAGCCTTTAAAAATAATAATAGACCTCAAGGAAGGGGGAACCCGAATAAAAATTACAATAAGAACCAAGGACCCCCTTCACAAGATCAATTTAATAGATCATGTTTTGTCTGTGGTAAGAGTGGGCATATTGCTTGACTTTGCAAATTTCAGAATCGTGAATCTGTCCCGCAGGCTAACGTAACCGAAGAGCCTTTAGTGGCTATGATTACAGACATCAATATGGTGCAATATGTTGAAGGGTGGTGGACAAATTCTGGTGCTAATAGGCACATTTAATATGATAAAAATTGGTTCAAGTTGTACACTCCTTTTGAAGAAGAAAAAACTGTTATGCTTGGTGACTCTAGCAAAACCAAGGTTTTTGGGAGTGGTGAGGTTGAATTGAAATTCACTTCTGGACGTGTGCTAACATTGAAAGATGTACTTTACACTCTGTCTATGAGGAAGAATTTGATGTCAAGTTTTTTGCTTAACAAGGTTGGCTTCAAGCAAACTATGGAATCTGATAATTATGTAATCACTAAAAAGGGATTATTTGTGAGCAAGGGTTATGCTTGTCATGGAATGTTTAAATTGAATGTTGAGAATAATAAAGCATCTACCAGTTCAGTTTATATGCTTTCTTCTATTAATTTTTGGCATGCTCGTTTGTGTCATAAAATAGTAGATATGTGGGAATCATGAGTAGTTTAGGATTAATTCCAAGACTGTCAAAAGATTTTGAAAAATGTGAAACTTGTAGTCAAGTTAAGATTACAAAAAAACCTCATAAAAGTGTTGTAAGAAATATTGAATTGCTTGAGTTAATTCACTCTAATTTATGTGAATTAGAGGGAATTTTAACTCGTGGAAGAAATAGATATATTATCACTTTTATTGACGATTTCTCAAAATATACAACTGTTTATTTGTTGAAAAATAAAAGTGATACTTTTGAAAAATTTCAAGATTTTTTAAAAGAAGTTGAAAATCAATTCGGTAGAAAAATAAAAAGAATAAGAAGTGATAGAGGCCGTGAGTATGAATCAAGTGCATTCAACTCATTTGTTTAGTCTTTGGGAATTATTCATAAAACTACTGCACCATATTCACTTGCTTCTAATGGTGTGGCTGAAAGAAAAAATAGAACTCTAATTGAGTTAACAAATGCCATGTTAATTGAATCTGGTGCACCTTTACATTTTTTGGGTGAAGCTATTTTAACTGCATGTCATGTTTTGAATAGGGTGCCACATAAAAAGTCACACACCACACCTTTTGAGATGTGGAAAGGACATAAGCCAAATTTGGGATATTTGAGAGTATGGGGTTGTCTTGCTTATGTAAGGCTTACTGACCCTAAAATACCTAAATTAAGTATAAGAGCTACTACCTGTACTTTTCTTGGTTATGCGATTAATAGTGCAGCTTATAGATTTTTTGATCTTGAAAACAAAATAATTTTTGAATTTGGTGATGCAATTTTTCATGAAGAAAATTTTCCTTTTAAATTGAGAAATAGTGGGGGTGAAGAAAATACTTTGTCATAACTTAGTTCTTCTACTTTACATTTACAAAATCAAGAAAATTTTGAAATGGAAACTAGAAGGAGTAAAAGAGCTAGAGTTGAAAAGGATTTTGGTCATGATTATTATGTTTTTAACATTGAGGAAAATCCCCAAAATTTAAAAGAGGCTTTAACATCACCTGATGCTATATTTTGGAAAGAGGCTGTAAATAATGAGATGGAATCTCTAATATCTAATAGAACTTGGAAATTAGTAGATCTTCCACCGGGTTGTAAGACCATAGGTTGTAAATGAGTCCTTAGAAAAAAGTTGAAACCATATGGATCAATAGATAAGTTTAAAGCTAGACTTGTTGCAAAAGGCTTTAAACAAAAAGCTGATCTTAATTTCTTTGATACTTTTTCTCCGGTAACAAGAATTACATCTATTAGATTGTTAATTGCTATTGCTGCAATTTTTTATTTGAAAATTCATCAAATGGATGTAAAAATTGCTTTTCTAAATGGGGACCTAGAGGAAGAAATTTATATGGATCAACCCGAAGGCTTTGTAGAGCCTGGACAAAAAAGCAAGGTATGTAAGCTAACTAAATCCCTATATGGCTTAAAACAAGCACCAAAACAGTGGCATGAAAAGTTTGATTCCTGCATGATTGAGAATGGTTATAAATCAAATGAATGTGATAAATGTATTTATTCTAAATCATGGAATAATTTACATGTTATTATTAACCTCTATGTGGATGATATGTTGATTTTTGGCTCAAATATGCATGTTATAAATGAGACAAAAAATATGCTTAAAAGTCATTTTGATATGAAAGATCTTGGTGAGGCTAATTTTATTTTAGGCATAAAAATTACAAAAGCATGTGATGAAATATATCTTGATCAATCATATTATGTTGAGAAAATATAATTTTCATGATCATAAAAGTGTAGCTACTCCTTTTAATTCTAGTGTTTATTTATTTCCTGTGAGTAATGATGATGAGTTTTTTAATCAAAAGGATTATGCTAGCATCATTGGTAGTTTGCATTATGCTACTGCTTGTACTAGACCTAACATTGCATATGCAGTAGGAGTGCTTAGTAGATTTACTAGCAAGCCTAGTAAAGATCATTGGCTAGCTATTGAGCGAGTTATAAGATATTTAATTGGTACCAAAATCTATGGCTTATTTTATAAAAAAATACCCTGCTGTGATTGAAGCTTTTAGTGATGCCGATTGGAATACTTTCTCAGGTGATTCTCTCTCTACCACTGGTTATATTTTTACCGTAGGTAGTGGTGCTATTTGTTGGAAATCTAAAAAGCAAACAATAATTGCTAATTTAACAATGAAAGCTGAATTAATATCATTAGCTTCAGCTAGTGAAAAGGCAAATTGGCTTAGAGATTTGTTATATGAAATTCCACTTTGGGAAAAACCAATTCCACATATATTAATTCATTGTGATAAAACTACCGCAATTGGTAGAGTTAAAAACCATTACTACAATGGTAAATCTAGACCTATAAGAAGAAAACACAGTACCGTGCAATCTTATTTAAGTAGTGTTATCATAACTGTGGATTATATTAAATCTAATGATAATCTTGCAGATCTATTTACCAAGGCCTTGGCAAAAGATAGAGTCTGGAATACATCGAGGGGGATGGGACTAAAGTCCATAGAATCATGAGCCATGTATGATGATACCCAACCCAAGGACCAGAGATCCTGAGAATTGGGTTCAATGGGAAAAACGAATCATACGATGGTCGTAAGAAATGCACAATTTATTTTTTTTAATTATTTATTTTGTAAATAATTTTTTAATTGTTCATCCCTATGATGTAAGTGCATTTATCCTGTAATGTGGAGAAGTTGAGTAAAAAACTCTTAATGAAATTTGTAGCTCATATGAGTGGGGTGTCAGAATTATAGGAGCACCCTTGACAAAATTTCACCTATGTGAGTGTGAGACTAGGGCCGCTCTTTATGAGATTTGGACTTAATCTCAAATACACTCATGAAACCGGGATCAGCACACGGGCGAAAAGTGCTAGCTATAAAAGCTCATGTCAACACATGGGTTGTTATGTGTAAGCAATGACACTTAATTTCCCTAAAGCAGTCCTAGTTCAAGTCGGAGACCACTACGATTCTAGAGTTGTGATCGCTGTTTTACTAAGTGAAGGTTCAATGCAGAGCACACCTTCATAATGCATAGTGACCCATTTTTGCCTGGTAATCTCTCTTTAACTAAAAATTTTAATATTAAAATGAGTGGGGGATTGTTGGAGCATTTTAATATTAAATAATTAAAATGAATAAATGTTACAATATAAATGTAAAGATTTGGGAGTGAATATGGAAGATGAGGAGTTGGTGAAAATGTTTAATCCCACATTGAAAATGAGAGAGACTATTTTATTCTTTTTAATTGTGGTGATTAATGGGCTAACATGAATTGTCTCAGATATTGGGCTAGATACGTACGTAAGGGGGAGGTGAAGGGTGGAGGTATCAAAAATGGAAATGTTTCTTCCTTTACATTAATAATATTCAGAAGTATTATTCAGTTTCTCGTTGTGTTATTTGCATTATTATTGTGTTGCACTACAAGAAATTAGGTCTTGCGGAATGGCGAAAACCACTGCAATAGACCAAAAAATAAAATAAAATAAACATTGCAAGGACTATTTTGAAACATTTTAAAGTATAAGGATAATTTTGAAACATAGGTTAAGATTGATGAACAAATATGCAATTTAACCATACAATTTTAATTTTTTATTGATCAACTAGTTTTAAATCCATGTGATGCGTGCGTGAAAAAATCTAATAAGTTTTTTTTTTTTTTTTAGTGAAAAATGAAAATAGTAAATGAAACTTATAAGTGTTAGTTTCAAACTCTTCTTAAAATGATGTGATTATTTTCTAATAAAGTATAGTTGATACAATATATTATATTTTCTAAATTAAGCTATTTATATTTGTTATTTGAAAGTGATTTAAATTTTGTAAGTTTTTTTTCAAGGAAACATAATACATTTTACATTTAATTATTATATAAGCCGAGATATTTTGTAAATAATGTAATGTATGATTGGAATTTGTTTTCAATACTCCTTACACACGGTTTATCCCCAATACATCATGAATGACTTAAAGTGAAGGCAAATATAAGTAAATTCATTACTTATATTAGAAAAAAAAAATACAAGATTTTAATAACAAGAGAAAAATATAATTTTATCAAGAACCTATCAACATTATACTAAGAAGGTGGCATAATTGTCAATGAAGTAACTACTCTTTCTACACAAATTTCTCCTCCAAAAGCATCACCAAATGGTCCGAGGTGGACTGAAATGGACTAAAATGGACCAAATGAGGCGAAATGAAGCAAAGTGGACCGAATGGACTAATTGGACCAAAATGAACCAAGTAGACCCAGATGGACCAAGATGGGCCTAAATGCTATGTTGAGATGGCTCAAAAAAAGTATAGCAACAATAAATACTACATTTCATATTTTCGACATTATTATATAAATGAGTAATGTTTGAGATTTAGTATAAGGATAATTTTGAAATGAAGATTAAAGATTGATGAAATGAACTCTAAAGGTTAACCTAAGATAAAACATTAAAACCATATCAATCATTGATGTTCTAACGTTGTTAAAATCCTAATAAATTAATGAGTTAAAATCTTATGTGTTATTTAAAAAAAAAAAAAATAGCTAATGTGTCAATGTCACCTCACTTTGTAAGACTTGTAGTAAAATGTGTAGTACTCCAAGCATTACTCTTTAAAAATAAATCCCATAGCATGACTATGAATACTAGAGATACTCTTTCCAACGAGTTATGCTAGAGTTACTACATGTTTTACTTCTTGAAATTTGGAACTTCTACATGTTTTACTACTTATAATTTGGATCCTCGCTATTCAATCCAACACAGGCAACCAAACTCGCTCCAATACTACTTGTTGGGAAATAAATCTCCTCTGTGTCTATGTGTGAATTACGTCAAATAAGTTCCAAGTAATAGCAAGAATAGAAATAAATTCCATGAAGCATGACTATAAAGCTTTGATGCAAATGATTTTATTGGAAACTGGGTACTTTGTGGGCCTCCACTTCCACAGAACTGCCCAGGTGAAGAAACACCAAACCAAAGTGATCAACCAACTCGCAATGAAGATAATGAAGAAGATGAAGATGAGTTTGATAAATGGTTTCATATTGGAGCCAAAGTCGGATTTGTTGTATGCTTTTGCAGAATTTGTGGACCTTTGCAGTTAAAGGGTTCTTGCAAAGATTGATCCCTATTTTTTGTCATTGAATAACGTGAAGGACTGGTTCTATGGAACAAAATTGTCGATGCACATGGAAGATTGATGAGGACGTACTTTTGAAGCCAAGGGTGACACATTCTATGTATAGGTTAGCAAGGTAAAGCTTTTATATATTGAAATCGTGACTTCGAGTCACGATTTTAGTGCATTTTACAAGTTTGAGTAAGAATTTGTAGAATAGTGTGTGAGCACTAGTAATTTCTCATAATATATCTCCTTTCAATAAAGTGTGCATTTGATATTTATAAAACTTTAGCCTGAAAAAAAAAAAAAAAGAAGGTTTGTAAGATTTGGAGCATTTCATAAACTATAATTATAATGTGCTTTATTATCAAAATTAATATATATATATAAAATGTGCTTTAAAACTATATATACGTTTAGTAACTAAATTGATTTTTTTTTTTAATTTTTTAAAAATAACCTTTTAGATATGAAAAGTGACAAAATAATAACAGTCTTTTGCATTTTAGTATTGTGATACTAAATGTTGCTATGTTATTTTATAAATACATACTTTCACAGTTGAGTCCAAATAATTCAATTAATGGTCAATATTTAATTAATTATTATATATAACATAATAAAGCCATAAGAGTATCAGGTTAAAGCATTACAAAAAATCTGGGTGAACCCAATAATGGTAGATCGGATAATTAGAGGCTAGAGAAGCTAACTTGTATAATGGTCTCAGTCTCTCAGAAGGTCGTTGTCCGTTAGGGCCAAAAGGCCACCCCCCTCCCCAAAAATAAGAATCTTAATTAAGGATTTATAGTTTTATAAAATTAAAAAAAAAAAAAAAATTAAGTGTATATTTATACATATAAATGGGCTATGCTTTTGACAGTTTAAATCTATAAATAAAATTATTTTTTATAGTTAATTTTTACATGAAAAGTGGAAAGTTATTTATATTCATTTAGATAAAATCACAATTTTATTAGTAGTCAGTTGTATGTAACAATTATTAAAAATAATTGGATATCTGTTGATTCTAAAGAAATTGGATACTCATAAAATTAAGGGTAAGAACTAGGACTGGTGCAACTTGAAAACTCGTATACATATAGCGTGTAACAATCACAGCTCATTTTTTAAATGGCATATCACATATTATATGATGCTGGATACACTTAAACTAACTGAAAGGAAAATTTCATTTTGCATGAGCTTCGTAGTTGCACTTCTATCTAGCCTCTTTGGACTAATGGATATCTTTAATCTTGGTGTACATGTCATGATTGCGGGTTGCTGCACTTGTTTAATTGTAACATCTATAAGCTTTGTTTTACGAGCTATGTATTCAATAATGCAAATTTACAAACAGATCATGTGTAATTGGAGTTTAGTTCATGTTTAAGGGTTCCTAGCTATCCTGGTCTATTTTGGTCTATTATCTCCTTCGTTTGTAATTTCACTGGCGGTTACTAACGGTGTGGCTCCTCTCTCTTAGCGGCATTTTGACACTGTTGATTCAAAATGTTGAATGGACATGCATCTGTTTCAAAAACCTATAAGAGTATGCTTTTCTTTGACATTGCAATTCATGTCAGGAGGAGCATTTGCACATGAAAATTAACTCATTCTTTTCTCTCTAGGAATAGATTTATGTTATCGGCGTGGCATGCATGGGAGAGGTTTGTTTCAATTTTTTATCACCATTCTCAGCAATTTCTTTATCCCTTTGTAATTTTTTGAGGTATGCTTGCACTACAGGAAATTAATTAGGTCTTTGCAAAGGCCAAAAATACTGAATATTTCAAAAAATAAAAATAAAAATAAAAACTGCTACAATGATTGTTTTAAAGTAAAAAGATAATTTTGAAACAATTAATGGTAAAATATTGATGACCACATATGCATTTTAGCAAAATATAAATAGTTAGAGCAACCACATTAGTGGTTGCAAAATTTTGCAAAATACAAAAGTGCTCAATTTTGCACATTTTAACCCAAAAAACACCCACATCAATACTTGTAAAAATGTGCAAATATACAAAATTGCTTTGCAAATGAACAGTAACCGTGCATATATGCACGGTTACTGTTCATGTGCAAATGATTTTTTTATTCTTTTTTTCTCTCTCCCCGTCAGGTTGCTCTCTCATCTATCTTCTTCTCACAACAAAGAAAGAAAAAGGTGGGTGGGGCCATGTGGGTAGTGGTTTGTTTTATATAATAAAAAATTAAAGAAATATTATTGTAAGGACTCAATTTGTAACGACCCCAAAATGGTGTTGGGTTCGCACGTTTAAGGCCCAAACAATATAATTTGTAAAGTGTGAGCTTGGAAGGCTAGGCCTTAGTCACCGGACGGTGATTAGTCATGGTACTCATGGTAGACGCATAGAGGTGAGCTAAGGCTATCCGTGGATCTTGCCCATAAAACTTAATGTTCATATTCTTCCTTTCCCTATTTTGGGTCTCTCCTTTTTTTTTTTTTTTTTTTTTTTTTTTTCCTTCTTTGGCACATAAGCCTTCACATTATATAGTCTTTCTCGGTTGATCCTGACCCTCCATCTGTTGATCAGGCAGGTACCTACTCGAATACCTGTCCCATCAGCCGCCTCCCCCCACTCTTTGTTAGTTGCAATAATCGAAGCCACACTGTTCAGGAGTCTTTTCCCATTAATATGGCTAGGACGTTTGTGGGCGCATTCAATGTGGAGGTGACGTCTTTACCTTGAACCACCCCCACTCCGTACCCTCACGTGAGTCCCATTCTACTCGCCTCTTCTTCTGGGGGCGCTTTGGAGGTTGCCTTTGACGACATGTCGCTCTTCCCTTTGAAGTCTTGGAATGCCGAGGACAAGGTCATCCTTGGCTGCATTTCTAAGCTATTTGGTCTTTTACCACTTGTCCTCGGCAACTACTCTCCTCGACACGGGCTCTGGGTCCTAATGGAAAGTGGGCCGGGTCATAAGCTCTCTGACCCCACAATTATTATTTAAATAAAATAGATGATAGAATAGATAAACTGATGTGGGTGTTTTGTAAAAGTTAGTGTATAAAACAGAAAAAGTATGTTTTTTTCTTGCAAAAGATGCGGTTGCTCCCAATCTGCCTTCTCCCTTGCCACATCCTTCCGAACTTAAATAACAAATATATCAAATGCTAAGCAAAACTTAGATATGGTTTCCTAGGTGTTATATTTTAGGCTTCTCAATTAAAATCAATTATATAATTTTGTATTGACAAATACAATAATAAAGGTGTTATCTTCCCTCAAGATAAGTTAAATTCAACTAAGTAACTCATTGGTCAATATAATCACATAATCAATCAATCAATCATCAATATATATATAAAAGCAGAGATCTCATGCAGAAGTGTATGAGGTTCTGCCATGTGGCGCTTTGTATGAGTACTTTTTCTTTTAGCCTTTCACCTCCCTTCTTCTTATCAATGATTAGTTTAAGCCATAAATGCAGAAAATTAAAAGATTTGGTTCTACTCCCTTTTCCAACTTCTTGAACTCTTCCACTTTTAATTTCATTAACTTAAAAAATGAAAGGTTTTCTTCATTTAATGTTAGTTTCCATGTTCTTTTATATATTCCAATTTCACAAAATATCAAAAGGCCAAAAAAAAAAAAAAAAAAGACTGGAGAGATAGAGAGACAAAGAGTGAGAAATTAGTGTCAAAGAGAGTATGAAATTGGTTTTGGTTTCAGGTGCATATGATCTAAACTTCTTAACAATACTATCAAAGCTTGATACAATGATTTAACAACATATGGGGTTTCTAAAAGGTATGTGTATTTTGTCTTTATTTATATTTTTGGAAAGTGTTTAATTTTTATAAGTGATTAAGGTACTCAGATGTAAGTAAAATTAAACGTAAGATATGATAGTATAAGTTTATATTTCCCTATTCAATTATTGTTTTATTTTTAATCTCTTGGCATGTATATTTAGTTTTGCGAATTAGAAATTATAAACCTTAAATCTTTGATGTTTAGCCTTCAAAAGTTCACACGTTTTCTTTTTTAAAAAAAAAAAAATACTTCTAAAAAAAAAGGAGAAAAGGAAATAATAAAAAAATTTATATTGGAAACGGTCAAATGTAAGAACTAAATATACATGTACACTTGATTAAACAAAAAAGGGCTAAAAGATGGCATTTGTTTATGAGGTCGCTCTCTGAAGTCTAGTCCCCTTTTTTCCTAAACTTCAGTGGAGCTTTTCTATCCCTGTCTCTGTACAGGTTTCCCAGTTCCCTCTAGTTCCCAGCAACTGGTAGGGAGATTCCAAAAGAATTTATTCACATCACAATCGGTACTTTTCTGCAATGGAATCCCTTGAGGGATTATGGAAAAAATTTTCCTTTCTCGACGAAGAAGAAACAGGAGTTGCGTGCCCAAAGAAGGATGCCCCCGAAAATTTCATCCTTGCTGCAAAGTTTATGACAAAGCGAGTGGTCAACGTGGAATCAGTTGCATGTACTTTCAGACCACTTTGGAGGCTAGAAAGGGATGTTCAGATTAAAGACATGAGAGATAATATTTTGTCTTTCAATTTTGAAGATGAGTGTGATCTAAACAGAGTAATTGAGCATGAACCATGGACATACGATAAGCATCTAGTTGTTTTCGAGAAAGTGGTAGAGAATGTCCCCATATCAGCGCTATCTTTCCAGTACACCTCCTTTTGGATCCAAATCCATGATCTCCCAATTCACTGCCTCAACTCAGAGACTCGTGAAGCAATAGGCAGTTCGCTGGGCACTCCACTACTCATGACTGACTTGGAAGGGGAAGGTGGTAAAGGAAATTATTTACAGGTCCGGGTCAGGATTGATATTACAAAACCCCTCAACAGAGTTCGAAAAGTATGGTCTGAAGGAGTAGTTATTGGATGCGCCATTTTGAAGTATGAGCGTTTGCCAAACTTCTGCTATTGGTGTGGACTGGTTTTGCATGATGATAGAGATTGCGAATGTTGGCTGCGGAGCAAAGGATCGTTGAAGAAGACAGACCAGCACTATGGGGATTGGATGAGGGCAGAGGTTGATCTTAATTCTAGAAAAACGTCCATCACAATACCTGGCTCCAAACCGAGGTACCCAAAATCAAAAACAACACCTAAACCACAACCCCGTAGCACAACCCAACCATCAGAATCTGAAACTTCCGACGTGCAAGACACAACAACGCCGTCCGGAAACCTTCACCCGGCACCGGCGGAAAACCCAAAACCATCCCCTCCCGATACACTTAATGGCACCATTAATGCTCATAATTCAGAGGCGAGAAGTGAGGAAAACCAAAACTTAAATGCTGCCAACGGCTATGCGAACATTCCAGAGTTGGTGCACGTTATGAAACTCAGCATTAAGTCAGACAATGATAGTGCAAACGTGGAAAACTGTCCAGCAATAACTCAGCCCATCAATACCCAAACCGCTAAGCCGAAAATGCCAGCCCAATACCACCCAACCCTAGACGAACAGCACATCACTGAAAAGCCCAGTAAACATACAAAAAGCCCTCCCAAAACACTACCAACCAAACCTACCTGGGTAAGGATTCCAAGTGACCATCAAAAAACCCCTAGCGACGTCCATATGTTTGAAACAGAGCATACGAGACCACAAATACCAGAGGAGGATTGCAGACCCATAAAACGGCAGACCGTGCCCCAGGATGATGCCCCTGAACCTTGTCAAACGGTGGTGGCTGCTTGGCAGCCCCGCCGAACACCATGAATGCTATTAGTTGGAACTGCCGTGGTTTGGGACGACCACGCACAGTTCAGGAACTCACCGAGTTAGTGAGAAAACACTCTCCCTTAATCCTCTTTCTGATGGAAACCAAAGCAAAGGATAGCTCCAGCTAGACAACGTGCATATTGTTTCTAGACAAAATACAGGGGGCGGCCTAGCTCTGTTTTGGAAGTCTGAAATTAATCTCCACGTTATCGACGCGTCGACCTCGCACATAGACGCAGTAATTAACCCAGGAGTGGATGACACCTGGCGGTTCACAGGTTTTTACGGAAATCCTGTGACAGCCAACCAGGAACACTCTTGGGCACTACTAAAGCACCTGAATCTAAAAATGGAACTCCCTTGGCTCTGCGTGGGAGACTTTAACGAGATTGTCAGAAACGAAGAAAAAATGGGCGGGCCATTACGACGAGAGAGACAAATGATGGAATTCAGAGAAGCCCTTGATTATTGTAGTTTTCGGGACCTGGGATTCGTGGGTGCACCCTTTACCTGGTGCAACAATCAGTATGACGGAACGGTCACGTGGATCCGTTTGGACAGAGCAATTGCTACTAATACTTGGATTCAATTCTTCCCATCAACCCGTGTACACCATATCTCAGGTTCACTTTCAGATCACTGTCCGTTATGGATTTGCACTGATGATGAGAATATTCGATTTTACAGGAAAAGAAGACCATTTAGATTCGAGGCAGCGTGGATGAAGGATGAAGGTTATGAAGGTGTAATAAGAAATTCATGGGAGGGACAATCCTTGTCCAACCCGATGGAAAGAGTGGTCAATAAGATTAACAGGTGTAGCCAATCACTTCAAACGTGGAGTAAACATTCTTTTGGAAACATTCGCCGTTCGCTGCACCAAAAGAAGAAACTACTAGTGCAGGTTGAGAAACAGTCCATGGGTGGATCAAATCACGACCAAGTAAGACTTTTGAAAGCTGAAGTTCATGATTTGATGGTGAAGGAAGAGTGCTTGTGGCAACAGCGAGCAAGGGTGGAGTGGCTGAAAGCAGGTGATCTCAATACCAGCTATTTCCATAGCCGGGCAAATCAACGTAACAGAAGGAATTTTATTTCCAAGCTGGTCCTTGACAGTGGTGAAATACTAGAGGACGAACAAAAAATTTGAAAAGCATTTGTGGACTACTTCCAATCCATGTTCTAGTCAACCAATATGTTTGGGCTTGATCAAATCCTCCAAGGTATTGAGCCAAAAGTGACACCACATATGAATGAAGACCTGACCCGGCCTTTCACAGCCATCGAAGTGGAACAAGCTCTAAAAAAAATGAAGTCCTTAACAGCCCCTGGCCCGGACGGTATGCCCCCACTCTTCTATAAATCTTATTGGAATATTGTTGGCTCAGATGTTATTGATGCAACTCTATCAGTTTTAAATTCGGGAATTATGCCACCAAATATAAACCACACCTTCATCACCCTAATCCCCAAAACAAAATCACCAACTAGTCCAAAAGATTTTCGCCCCATTAGCCTTTGCAACGTCATGTATAAGATAATTTCCAAAACCATAGCAAACCGCCTCAAAAAAATCCTCCCAAAGTTGGTATCCGAAACACAAAGTGCATTCATGTCCGATCGCCTCATCACTGATAATATCCTCATTGCTTTTGAAACTCTCCACCACCTAAAAAATAAAAGAAGAGGCAAAACGGGGTTCATGGCTTTGAAACTTGATATGAGCAAAGCATACAATAGGGTTGAATGGAATTTCTTAGACAAAATTATGGAAAGGTTGGGCTTTGATAGAAAATGGATAAATCTTGTTG
This sequence comes from Quercus lobata, assembly GCF_001633185.2. Classification (NCBI taxonomy): domain Eukaryota; kingdom Viridiplantae; phylum Streptophyta; class Magnoliopsida; order Fagales; family Fagaceae; genus Quercus; species Quercus lobata. Next base: position 56,554,082 of record NC_044914.1, read on the forward strand.
GTTGTTGCATCCGTTCGGTATCTTTCTCCATCATGATTAATGGAGAGCCTCATGGCTTGTTCAATCCTAGTAGAGGGCTCCGCCAAGGAGACCCACTATCACCTTATTTGTTTCTTTTATGTGCAGAGGGCCTTCATTCACTAATACAACAAGCAGCCAACAATGGAGACTTGCATGGAGTGTCTCTATGTAAAGAAGGGCCGAAAATTACTCATCTGTTTTTCGCGGATGATAGCTTACTTCTTTGTAAAGCTAAAGATACCGACTGCCAAGCAGTGATGGACATCCTTACAAAATATGAACAAGCTTCAGGCCAAAAAATCAACCGTGAAAAAACCCAATTATTTTTCAACTCAAATACAGACATGAACACCAAAAATAAAATAAAGGACCAGCTAGGTGTGGAAGCGGTGACACAATATGAAAAATATTTGGGGTTGCCATCATTTGTAGGGAGAGCGAAAAGAGAAAGCTTCAGCTATATTAGAGAAAGAGTATGGCATAAAATACATGGATGGAAAGAAAAGCTCTTATCTCAAGCAGGTCGTGAGATCCTAATCAAATCGGTTATACAAGCAATGCCGACTTTTACTATGGGGTGTTTCAAACTCCCAAAGAGCTTGTGTAGGGACATTGAATCAATGATTCGAAAATTCTGGTGGGGGTACTCGGGAGAATCAAGAAAAATCCATTGGATAGCTTGGAAAAAACTTTGCACTCCAAAAATCCAAGGTGGTTTGGGTTTTAGGGAGTTGGAAAATTTTAACCTTGCACTCTTAGGCAAACAGGTGTGGCGCCTAGTGCAAAACAAAAACTCCATGCTCTATAAAGTCTTCAAGGCAAAGTTCTTTCCACATTGTTCGATCTTGGACAGTGAGGTAAAAACTTCAGGTTCATATGCTTGGCAGAGTCTCCTAAAGGCAAGGGAAGTTGTTAAACAGGGAGCATATTGGCGGATTGGGGACGGATCACAAGTACAGATCCGGGGGGATAGATGGCTGCCAGGTTTGCCCACCAAGCACATTATATCTCCCCAGAAAAATCTACCTAATAATGCCAAGGTATGTGCCCTTATTGATGAGGATAACCATAACTGGATTGAGGATAGAGTTGTGCAGGAATTTCTCCCCCATGAGGCTCAAGCAATACTCGGCATCCCCCTAAGCTATAACCGAACTAATGATTCTCTCATATGGGCTGGTACAAAGTCAGGAAATTACACAACAAGGAGTGCCTATAAAATGCTATCAAATTGTCCTGACCCAACCTTACCTGGTGCATCGGACCCCTCTGCCCAAAACAGCTGTTGGTGAAGAGTTTGGACTCTTAACGTCCCAAACAAAATAAAACACTTCATTTGGAGAGCATGTCATGAATCTCTGCCTACAAAAAAAAAATCTGCTCATTAGGAAAGTAACACGGACAGCAACCTGTGACCACTGCAATGAGGAAGTTGAAGACACAATTCACGCGCTTTGGGGCTGCCAAGTGCTCAAGGAAGTATGGTGGAATGAACACTACCTCAGAAATCAGCTATCTACACGATATGTGGATTTTAGAGACTTGTGGATAGGTATCATAAACTCTGAGGTACCCAAATTGGCTGAGAGATTTGCTTATGTTGCATGGAGCATATGGCACAAAAGAAATGCAACGAGAATGCAGTCCAGCTCACTCCCTTTCAACCGGATCTACCAGGACATGTGTGATAGGCTACAAGAATTTCAGGCAGCACGGGAACTTGCCATACCAGAGCAAATCCCAGCGGGACCTACTCATTGGTCTCCACCTCAACGTACACAGTCCAAAGTAAACTATGACGGTGCTCTGTTCCATGATACCAAACAAGCAGGAATTGGTGTGGTAGTTAGAAATTCAGGGGGAACAATACAAGGTGCACTCTCGGACAGGTGTTGTCTTCCCATGACTGTTGATGAAGTGGAGGCTCTAGCTTGCAGATCAGCAGTACTTTATGTAATACAGCTCGGACTTGAAGAGGTAGTGTTTGAAGGTGACTCCGAAACAATTACAAAGGCTCTCAATTCAGACTCGCCCTGTCTAAGCTCTTTTGGCCATATTATTGATGATGTTAAAAGTCTAGCTTTGAATTTTGTTTCAGTATCTTTTATCCATGTAAAACGTCAAGGGAATGTTGTGGCGGATAAACTGGCCAAGACAGCAAAGTTTTCCCCTTGCCCTCGTCTCTGGTTGGATGACATCCCTAGTGATGTGCAAAGACTTGTACTTGCTGATAAATGTTTTGTTGATTAATAAAAAGGACAGACTGGTTTCTCAAAAAAAAAACAAAAAAAAAACAAAAAAGGGCATATAGTGGCATTTTTAGAGTCAAATTAATTATGGTTACTTATGGATATGTGTTACAATTTTTTTTTCATTCATTATTGCTGACATTGGCAAGCCCTCAAGATGAAAATAAGAATTGCTGCCATTGGGAAGGAGTTCTTTGCAACAATCAAACAGGTCATGTACTTGGGGTTGAATTCCCACCTTTGCAAGGTACTACTTGAGTTGCCTTACTTAACTTTTCTGGATCTCAGTGGCAATGATTTTAAACAGAGTCATATCCCAAAGTTCATTGGTTCTCTCAGTACGTAACTTAAAATATCTCGATCTCTATCGGGCCAATTCCACTTCAGCTTGAAAACCTTTTGCACTTGCAATATCTTAATCTGAGCGAGAATGATTTGAAAATTATTGATTTCAAATGGTTGTCTCATCTGTCTTCATTAGAAGCCCTTAACCTAAATCTCATAAATCTTAGTAGCGTTGCCAATGATTGGCTGGAAGTTATGAGTCATCACCCTAATTTAACAGCCTTGAGTATGTCTGAGTGTGATCTTCCTCCAATGAGTCTCTCATCTCTTCCCCATTTAAATCATTCGAAATCTTTTACTTCTCTACAAAGTCTAGATCTCAGTAACAATCAATTTGCCCACATTCCAAAATCTTTTGGGGATATATGTACATTACGTACAACTCTTTGAGCTTATGAATAACTTGTCTAATGTGCAAAAGACTCGTTAGAAGTTTTGGAGTTATCATATAATCAAATTACGGGATTGTTGCCTAATTTTGCAATATTTCCATCTTTAAAAGAAATAAATCTTTCAGAGAACAAATTAAATGGGACTTTGCCCAAAAGCATTGGAAACACCTATATAATCTCGAGATTTTGATTGTTTATTCAAATTTTTTAGAAGGTGTGATCTCCGAATCTCTTTTCTCAAAGCTCTCCAAATTACAATCTTTAGTCTTGTTCAATAATAATCTTTCTTTGGAATTCAGCTTTGATTGGGTTCCCCTTTTCCAACTGAAAGATATATTTTTGACATCTTGTAATTTAGAGCCTAGATTTCCAAATTGGATTCGAACTCAAAGAAAAGTTTCCTTCCTTAAGATCTCTGATACTAAAATTTCAGATACCATCCCAGCAGAGTGGTTAGCAGACCTGCCTCCTACATTAAAACTTTTAAATCTTTCTAACAACCATATATATGGGCGGTTACCAAATGTGTCAACAAAAGGATTGAACGAACTTGCAATTGATTTGAGTGCTAACAGTTTAGAGAGTCCACTACCACATTTTCCAACAAATCTCACAATCTTGAATCTCTCTAAAAATCAATTTTCAGGATCAATCTCTTCTCTTTGTAAAATCAATGGTCCATTGTTGGCTTACCTGGACCTATCCCATAATAGATTATCTGGAAGACTTCCTAATTGTTTTGTGCAATGGCCAAAGCTACTCATTTTGAATTTAGCTGGCAACCACTTCTTTGGGGAAGTTCCAAGCTCTTTGAGCTCGCTGTCTGTGCTCAACACATTGAGTCTAAATAATAATAGTTTCTCTGGAAACTTACCTTCGTCACTGAGAAATTGCAGTTCCTTGACAGTTATGGACATGAGAAATAATAGATTTTCTGGGAACGTACCAGCATGGATTGGGGAACGCCTACCAAGCTTGATTTTTCTGTCTTTACGTTCCAATATGTTCAATGGAAGCATACCATTGCATTTGTGTTGGTTAAAACATTTACAAATCTTGGACCTCTCTTTAAATGACATTTCCGGAACTATACCACAATGCCTCAATAATTTCACAGCCATGGCTCAGAAAAGAAACTATTCATTGCGCAAGAATATTTTGATAGTGTAATGGTTGAGTTGAAAAGAAATGAGCATGAGTACCATGGTAGAAATCTTGGACTACTAAAGATCATTAACTTTTCAAGTAACAAACTAATTGGGAAACTTCGAAGTGAAATCTCAAGCCTTTTGGATTTGATTTCACTCAACGTATCAAGAAACAACTTGATTGGAGAAATTCCTCAAATGATTGGTCAGTTGAAGCAGCTTGAATCACTTGATTTGTCAAGCAATCAGTTTTCAGGCGAAATCCCATCTAGCATATCTGAGATAACTTTTTGGAATTCCTGAACTTATCCTATAACAATTTGTCTGGGAAAATTCCTTTGGGCACTCAACTCCGAGACTTCGATGCATCTTATTTTATTGGAAACAGGGCACTTTGTGGACCTCCAATCACACAAAAGTGTCCAGGTGAAGAAACACCAAGCCGAAGTGAAGCGACTACCAAAGATAATGAAGAGAATGAAGATGAATTGGGAAAATGGTTTTATGTGGGAACAGGGTTTGGATTTGCTATAGGGTTTTGGGGAGTTTGCAGTTCTTTGGTGTTAAAGCGTTCTTGGAGACATGCCTATTTCCTGTTATTGGACAACATGAAGGATTGGCTCTATGTAACAATAACCGTGAACATTGCAAGATTGCAAAGGAAGATTCAGAGGCAGGGATGACCACTTTGCCTGTAGAGATTAACAAGGTAATGTAATACGTATAGACAGCAATTAATTTATTCTTGTCATATTCATATCTTTGTTTTTTAGCCTAGAGCAAACGTAACTGCAAACATGGCAATTCTATATTTTTCATTGATACGAGCTTTGCCCTTTTCTTTTTCTTTTAAATAAAAAATCATTAATTTGTTTCAATTTTAGTGTTTTGTTTCCAACCTTATCTCACAATTTCTTGATTTTGCCGCACATGCCAAGAAGTATATTTTCATATTTCAAATTGGATATCAGGTAAGGTCGCATGGTGGTGCTTAAGGCGATATGCTTTATCCGCGTGGTAAATTTCAATTTGCATGAAGTAGTTCTACTTCTAATTCTATATATTTAGTGCATCCAGACTGATGGTTTTTTATATTTGGTACTAGTATCAGGAGTTGCTGCTATTGGTGCTCACGTCAAAATAAGTGTCAGAAACCGTATGTAACATTTGCGTGGGTGTGGATCTATATTATGCTTTGTTTCATTGCCTTTCTCAATTAAGCAAGTTAATTTACAAAGAGAAATTTTGTAATTTGAATCTAGTTTAATGTTTGAGTGTTACCATCCTGGACTATTTGCACTGTTACCTTTGTTGTTTCATATATATATATATATATATACCAATACTATTTTTTTTTTTTTTTTTGCTTTCACAAATAGATAATAATAATTAATTAAAATAAAGTTAGAATTATATTATTTGAGTTAATTAGATAGAGTGATAGACTAATTTTAATTTCCTTTTATAAATTTATAGAAATTAGATCGACTAACCTTGCATTATTAAAAATTATATATAATTTTTAATATGAAATAGACTATCATATTTGCCAATAAATTACCCAAAAAAAAAAACCTTATTTACAAACTAGCACAATCTAATCTTAAATATACAAATATTTTTATAACGTATACATATAAACATATGTAATATTTATTTAATATTATATGGGCACAATCACAACTTACTTTCTCTAACTGTCTTGTTTTCATTTTTTCCCTGAAATTATTTCATTTTTATCCCTATAATGTTAGTGTTAATGTTAAATATGTTTTCAATGTAATTCTTCTATCTATATCATTGTTAAGCCTCATAAAACAATGTAGTTTTGCTTTGATACAAAATATAAATTGCATCTTTATTGAGCTTTCTATCATTTACTACAAATCAAGAATTATTTATTTTTATCAAAACTTACCAAATAAGAAAAAAGTGTGTGTTAGGTTCTAAATATTTAGCATTAAATGTTTAGGAACTAAGTTTATGTATGTTGGCAAATCAAGTATAAAAACCTATCTAGTTTAAGATATTTATGCCTTAAAACAATGTTAGACATTACTCAAGTTGATTCAAGTTAAGATTCAAGAACAGGCAAACTATAGAAAGAAGAATTAAGAAATTGCAAGGAAAAAAGTTCGACCAATTGAAAATCATTTTCTGCAGATATTAAATCAAGCCCAAAAGCCCTCAAAACGTTTAGGGATTGAGTCCAACACTGCTAGGTATAAAAGGAAAACTCTAATTCACGTTTCAGAAGTCTTGGGAAGTCTTGTAAGTTACTCCTGTGAGATTTGAGAAATTCTGTAACCTTCTAATTCAACAAACATCTATCGAAAAGAAGATCCAAACACAAGAACCGGTTGAGTTAAGTTGCTGCATACAAGATTAACTATTGCTGATGGCCTAAAGCTTTGAATGGAATCTCAAAGTCACAAACAGGAGTGTTAGTGTGCAAAAAATTCAAATAGAATAATCTGTGAATTTGAAGTTGCATGTGGTCACGTGAGTAAGTACTATAAGAGGTAGTTTTAGATTTAGGGAAAAATCTATTGTAAAACTTCCATTCTATATGGTGAATTTGTTTCCTTGAAAATTGTTTGGATTAAATCCTCTCCAGGTTTTTTATCTTGAAACTAGACGGTTTCATTGGTTTTCCTGGATTATCATATCGCTTGTCTTCTTTACTTTTCCGCACTTAGTGATATGATTGTTTTTGTTTAATTAACCTAAATCTGAATAATAATCCTAAGTAACAACTTAGTTAATTAGATTAAACAATCTAAATTTACAGAAGTCTAAACAAACAAAGAAAGTGGAAGTGAGAGTAATTATTAATGAGAGAGAGATAGAAGAGAGCTATTAACTAAAAGTTTTTAAGCAATGAATGAAGAGAAAGTGTACATATTAAGGGCATCCATAACATCTACAAAACCTAAGGCAACAGCATATTGAAATTCTTCTACGCAAAAATATAAAAATAAAAATAAAAATAAAAAAATAAAAAATAAAAAGGAGGAGAGAACAGCACCCTCTCTCTCTCTCTCTCTCTCTCTCTCACACACACACACACACACTTTAGCAGATATAAACAAAATAAAGTATTAAATAACTACATCAATGAATGGCTAGTAAACTATAAACGCCCTGTGCAACCAATTATATAACATCCATACAACCCAAAGCTCAGATGCACACCAACGTGAAACTCATGTTAAACCAAGTAAACTTCATTCCAACTGACCAAGAATAAAAGGGAGATGTAGATGCGAGTAGCCTTTTATAGAATAGACGTTACTCGAACCGAGTTATCAGCTGATCCAGTCAAGAAGATGGGCAAAGTCGGGTGCCAATCAACCGTTGTTATAGCAGCAGTGTGTGGAAGAGTTCTCAACCCATTTCTTTGACCACGAACCTGAGCCAAGTTAAACAAACGATAAATTAAATTAGAATAATCAGTACGGCAAAATCAGCATTTGTAATTCTGGTCAATATATTGATCAGGGTCAATAGCAAGTCAACTCTGATTGCCATAGATTAAAGAACAAAGGACAGCGAATGACATTGTGTGCACTTGGACGTGTCTTCATGCACACAGGCACAGGCATACACATATGAGAATGAGAAACAAGAAGGTTGGGGTGGGCGAGAGATCAACCTGATATATAGGTGCTCTTACTGAACCAGATGTCACCAGTAGCCTCCTCCCGTTAGCATCTAACGCCATTTCATGTCTGCAAAGTTTTGAGCTCTCAGCATCACAGAACCTACAGAATGGAAAAGAATCAAGTTATCAAGGTTCCTTCAGATAACACAACAATATAGAAGATGCAACTATAATAACAAACACCAGAACATGACAGATTTTTACGGGGCAACAGCATAAAACAATATGTGCAAAGGCAGTACCAACATTATAAAAAGTAATGGGTTCACCACTGGGAAAGTGAGGGAGACGGATTATGCACAGCACACGATCCTCCACAAAAATTAACAGAATCAAATAAATGTCATAGTTTATTTTAGTATTTATGTGATTTCAATCTTCCATGAACCTTCACTAGTTATAAAACCAATGAATTAGGGGCAGAACTAGGATTTTATGAATTGTTGGGGGGGGGGGGGGGGGAAGGAAATTATAGCAAATACAAAATTGAACTAATTTAATTGAGTCATACAGAAAGGAAAAATTATGCTCATGTAGTGGATTAGGCAAATTAGACCACAGGCCCACCATAGCGCCTATGTCTAATAACATAAAGCTCCAATGATATTGAACAACATTATAATTCCATAATCCTCCAATTTGAAATATAAGTAGTATAATATCCCAGTTCCACAACACATTGGCTATTACATCATTGAGTACCTAGAAAGCATTTAATGAATCTCACTTTTTGTGAAAGTTCAAGAACTACAATGACAGTTAAATGTCAGAACCAGTCAGTACAGCTAATCTTAACCAATATATTCTTTTCCTAAGGATAATAGTCTTAACCAAAATTCACTTTAGATAACAGAGTGCCAGCAAGACAAATACCTACTACAGTTTCTTGACCATAGGACTTGACCTTGGTTTTGCAAGCTCCATTCAAAAATCTAACACCAAAAAACAAATTCTGTGAGGGTTATATTAGCATAATATGGCAAAACCTTATGCTATATAAAGTTCAAAGAAAAAACTAAGCTGTATTTACAGAGCTATGCCTAAATTTGAATTGAAAACCAAGATATACTTGCCTTTCCATCTGACCCCAAGCTAAAAATGCTTGTCTCATCAGGCCCAAAAAGAAGAGAGCTTATCGCAGAATCATGTGCAGGCCACCCAGTAATTTGTAGACCAGCAGCCATGTCTTTGACAAGTTAAGGGGTATGCATAATAATGCGGGTATTTCTGCTCAGGCACCCTCATCCGTGATTATTGGGCAACATTTTCTTTTCATTAACCATTTAATTTTCCATCAAATGACTAGGTTAACCCCCCAGTTAAGATACAAGTAAGCCTCCGAAATGCACTTAAAAGGGCCGGGTTAGCAGAAAAGGAGTTTGTCTTCTTAAGTATGTGCAACCACAAATTTTAAAACCAAAGGTTTTTGTTTTCACATGCAAACTGGATAAATGCAGATTAAGTAACCAGGTCATATAATCATAAGGATACCAAACATGTGAATCATTCCATCAGTAGCAGAAGCTGCTAAAATCTTCCCATTGTGATTGAAGCATAAAGAAGTTATTGCAGGTGGATCTTTACCAAGAGGAAGGACTGTCTTCACGAAAGGCAAAGATCATTAAGGGATAAAATAAAAACTGGCAACTGAGTGCAAAAATAAAGTTCTAAGACAAACAGTCACGAACCACAGGCTTCCAGGTTTTCATGTTCCAGACAGTTAAGGAAGCAAACCCTAAATTGTCGTTAGAACTTGAGCCATTCCTACAAAGAAAATGAGTTCCTATTAATCTATTGCACCAGTAGAAAGAACAATAAAATTGATAAAATAAGAAAAACTAAAAAAATGGTAAATAATTGATAAGAAAGATAAACCCATGTTCAATCTCCTGAAAATTGTGTGATTGGGAGATCAGGGTCCATAAGAAACACTCCCAATGGTTTTAACCAATACTAAAGTCATTTCAGTAGCACAATGCAAGCATAATGCTCTTTTTATTTAATTATTATTATTAATTTATTATTGAAGTTTTACACATGCATCCAATGGGTCTTGAACTCTAAACCTTAAACTCCATCCCATTCCTTGAATTTTTATTTATTTATTTATTCTTTTTTTTGGGGGGGTGGTTGGGGAGCTCATTGGCATAGCAGTAGCATCATACTTATAGTAGAGGTGTTATTGAACAGATCTCCAGACAACCACAGAATGTCGTATTTTAACACTTCCATACAAACATTTAAGACTATTAGAAGAAAATACCCTTTGGAGGCGGCAGCAGAAACAAAAATTGGTTCTACAGGGCTGCACTTTAGATCCAAGACACTGCAGCACCAAAAAGATGTTAAGAGCAAACACCAAGGAAGAGGAGAAGTGCAGCCATAGTATGTATATATAGGATAAACCTTGGAAATGCTTCAGTTGTGCTGAGATCACAGACAACTCTCTTTGCATCAACATTCCATGCTTTAATGCCTCCATCAGCTGTGCCTATGAGAAGCTTTTGTCAAAAAGAACCACAACTTAAAAGAATGAATTTCGATCTCAAATAATCAACATCATTCAATATCAAACCATATATGCAATCACTCATAAAGGCAAATTTACATACCAAGCGGTCAGATTTACACTCCCAGTCAAGTGACATGATCTTTGCCCCACAATAAATGGTCGCATTTCTTGATGCTGGAGTTGAAGAGTCATATGTCCATATCCTTTGTTTTAAATGTGTGGAGAATAATAAGGAATCAACTTGAAATCAGCACATAATTAGAAATTTAAAAAAAGGTACATGCACCAAGCCTTCTCAGGCATGCTCAACAACCAAGGTAGTCACAACTCAAATCAATAACCCATCTACGCAGGATAAATCTAGAAAATGTTTCTCTTCTTCTTCTTTTCCTCTTTTTTGAGAAAAGGGGTGGGGATCCATCTAAATCCATTTTAGCATATAGGAATTTCAATACATACAAGCCATAAGGGACAAGGAATCTTAAACCCTTGCATTAAATCTTTATTAAGTTTAATGTTACCTACTTGCAAAAAAGAATACCTTACTGTACCATCTATAGAAGCACTGGCTATATTGTTCCCTGATGCAGAAAAGCGACACCGACTGATTGGACTTGTGTGACCCAAAAATGTCTCCTAAAAACCATGGTATTCCAGAAATTAGAGACACTCCAATAAAGCATAGCTTAGACATACAGGAAAAGAACAAAATGTCTTTGTAGAAAGGTACAAATTGATAAATGAAAATGATCTAAATCTAAAAACTTCAAATTTTGAAATATGGATTTATCAGATATTTTACCTGAAAGTCTACTTTAACTTCTGGAAATTCTTCTTCTATGTGAACTTCCCTGCCATTTTCTGCCACACCAAATTCAATAATTACTTAACCAGCAATGAGTTCATAAATACTATCACAATTAACTCACATATTCAAGTAAAAAACATGAAATCAGAAACCAGATTAAAAAGCTCAACCTGCAATACCATACAGTGAAAAAATTAATTTGACTGTTTCCTCAGGGAAAAAAAAAAAAAAACCAAATAATGAGTTCTCAAACTGGTTCAGTAAAATAAATGATTCTTTACATTACCATGCTGTCAACCACTCATACAGAATCTTGATTCTCTTTAGATCTCTTTAAAGATTATATCTACATTTTAGCCATCTTTTGCTGTTCAGATTAACAATACCATTTCACACATCAACTCTCTTGCCACTGCAGTCATTTTTTTTCCCTAAATATTCTACATTAGCCAATGGATCTGCTCATATAATGAAGCATAAATGTAGGGTTACTTTACACATTTTTTAAATTTGCAAATTTTTTACATTATCTGCCCTTATCTTTCACAACTGCTCTACTAGACTTCTCTAAATTTACAGGTTTCTGATATCATCTATCTTATCCTCCCACTAATGAAAGCTCAACATGTCACCCCATAAATGTCAACTACTCCTATAATTTTTATAAAAAAACTTCCATTAGCTTGTTCACTATCATGAACTTATGGAAGAGAAACTGTACAGAACAGCAATATACCAATACAAGGGCCATCTTGCCACATTTGACTGGAATCACCAGTTCTACCATCTCCCATATCAGGATTTGATGAAGTGGTTGAATCATGAAACAACTTGGACTTGGTAAGCTCAGATTGAACTTGAGAAGGCCCAGTAACATAATCTTGATCCAGCACTGTTTCAGCTAATTGTGGAGTAGCAGGAGCACAGGCTTCATGTATCTCCCTGTATATAATAGGATCTTCTTCATGCATAAAACTTGATGAACTTTTGGTTTGTCCTGTGCTTGCATCCAGTAGAGATGAAGCATTACTGAGTTCCAAAAAAAAAGGATGACAGATATCAAAATAGTTCTGTCTATAGCTGTTATAGTCAAAATGGAAATAGCAAAGACCATTCCTTACCACTTTAACCGACCTAATTGAGCTTCTTTTTCCTCCAGTAAAGCTTGAAGTTGTGACAACTTAATATTGAGTTGCTTTATATCCTTTCTGAGACGGTTGGCAGTATTCTTCTCTGCACTGATCTTTAATAGGGCAGGGAGGCGTGGTGTGGTTAAGGATATATTCTCAAAACTCAGTCAGTAATAAATTGACTTTTTCTTTTAAAAAATGAAAACTTGAAGGATTTTTTTTTTTTTTTTGGGAGCAAACTTAAGGGCATTTTTTAAACAAAACTGTTTTTAAAATGATGGTTGTGAACTAGTAAATGCATTAGATTTTTTTTATGACATGAAACCTCACTAAGGTAGGGCCTTTTGGATTCACCCCTAGGGAGTAAATGCATTGGAAATATAGGGGAATGGTGAAACCAAAGTATCAAATTATATTATATTATATATATATGAATTGCTCTGAAGGATATGAGTTCCATTAAAGATCTCACTAAAGAAGTTCCTCACAGAAAGACGTAAGGCCTCATACCATTCCTTTGAGAAATAAATACGAAATTCAGGATCCAGGTTTGGGTTCTTTATATATGGAATGGCTGCACCACATGCCCAAAATTATAAATCAAGGAGAAGGTAGTCCAGTAGAACACAATAGAATGAATAAAAGAGAAACCCACCAAACCATGCAGTCCAGTCCTTGCCCCTCTGCAAAAATTCATTGCCATTCATCTCGAACAAATCTACAACTTTGTCCCTCCTCCCTGATTGTATGGCATGAGCAATATAGTATCGCAGAATTGAGACCTCCAATTTAGACAAAGTAGCAATAAGTACAGTTTCAGATGCTGAAGAAAAGCACTTCTTGAAAAAGCTCAAGAGACCAATTAATTTTTCTGCCTGAAATTTGGGTACGTATACTGAGAAGATTAAGTCTAAAATCTTATCCACTTGAAACCCTTTACCAATATCTGTGCCTAATTCACTCTCAAAAGTTTTCAGAGTATTAGTAAATCCTCTGAAGACAAGAAACTCCCTCACAAGTTCCTCAGCATACTGAATGTTCTCCATCTTTTTCTGCTACACCTACAATGATAAAGATACCTTCAGCCCCATAATTACTTGCATCTTTAACATAACAGAAATTTTTTTTTTTTGGGGGGGGGGGTGTTTAAGTCCCTGAACAGGAGACTGCACTATATACATCTCACTAAGAAACAGACGTATGAAATGTAAACAGTAAAAAGTATATGCCTTCATATGGGATTATCTAATTGTACATTTCTACACTCACTAGAAAAGTAAATCTGACTATATTAGTTTCCTACTTCAATTAGTTCGTATGTCATATCCACAATTTCTACATGTATGCACATAACTGCTTCATTCTGTAATTTATAAAAAAAAAAGACTGCTTCATTCTGCACATAAGAGCAGTCCTGTAACATATAACAAATGCCTAATTGCAAAAAGTAATTAAATCTTATTTCAGTAACAACAAAAGCAACCAAAGAGTACATTAATGAAGACGCTGATGATAATGGTGATGGTGACAACAAAGATGACAGAAATAAATGACAATGACAATAAAAAATAAATAAATATTTCATTGCAACAACAGCTTAATGTAAATGCAAATAATACACAAACCCGAGGGTAATGCACCAGGGCTTAAACTCAAAATGAGTATTCAAGGTCAAAACAACATTCATTAGCCCTGATATTTAAAACCAGGGCATGTCCTTCATACAGGAAGGAGGAAACTAACATATTATGGGAAGTAAGATATTGGGACTCTAACGATGTCAGTCTAGAAAAGGTGTGGAAAGGGGTTGGGCCAGGTACAGTAAGTATCATACATGTGTTCAAAGAAGCTAAAATTATAAGAAATAGGACAAATTTCAAACATTGATAGTAATAAGTTCATTGAGCTACCTTGCAACACATCAAACTTGCTCAATACCGTTTCAATTTCAGCAGATATGAATACTTGCTAAATACCTACTCAGTACTGAATCTAATACATGGGGCTATCAGAACTTGTTAATTCTCGTATAAAATCACATTCCAATTTCCATTTCAAATTCGCAGTTTGCGCGAAGGATCACACAAACAGGTAACTCCAGTTCCTTCCATAGCAAATCACATACCCAAAATTCAAGATTGACAGTCTAAAACACCAGCTCTACCAAATTAGCCATTCCACATGGGAAAGTTCCATTTTTTTTTTGTCAAAACACACAAACATTCACATATTAATCCAATTCAAACACGCCCCACAAGTCAAAGTCCCACTTAACAGATACTAATTCGAATTCCCTGTTTACCCATTTGATTTATTTCACTATTTAGCAAAAAACCACACAAAAGCTATCAAATTTGAAAAGAAAATCACTTCAAGCTGGAATTTTGTCAACAAATTTAAGTTTCTAAAAGATCTACTAGGGTTCACTTTGTTTAACAGTTCAAAGATAAAATGGAATTGGAAGAGAATTTGTGAGGATAGTACCTTGTAGAATTGCAGAGGAATCGAAAATGCACGAACTTGAAGGGTAAGCTCTGACACTTTAGGGAGGGAGATACGTCGTTTTACATATATGATGATACGGTGTTTGGTTACCAGGGTGACTGGAGGTCAGGATTGGGCTAACAGACTTAAGAGGCCTACACTACTAAATGTGGGCAGAATTCTATTTCTAAACCATCCAAAGCAAAGGAACAGCCCAATCCAAATAACCCCCCACCCCCTCAAAAAAATTACCTCTTATTATTATTATTTTTTTTTTATACATATAATAGAATTTAAACATATAACATACACTTCATGGAGATGACTCTAATTATCACGTTAATTTGGGGTGTAGACAAGGTTCGTACATCAGATTTCTCATTCAATAATAAAATATTTTACCAGTTGTTGTTAAACAAGATTAATATCACTCACACTCTATATCTTAACTAAATAGTAAAAAATAATGTGAGATAATGAAGTATCACATTATCATACTCCAAGAATACCTAATAACTTTTCCCTTAATTTACCTTGGTCCTACTTTTGAACAGTCATGAATATATTATCTTTTGCCCAATTTTTTGTGTTCCACTTTTTTCTCTACTAATCACAACTTTTTCTATACATTTTTTTTTTCCACTTTAAAATTTAGCTATTTTATAAGAAGAGAAAACAAAAATACGTGAAAAGTTATTATTGATGGAACATAAAGCTATTATTGATGGAACATAAAGCGGAAACATCATCATTCATTTTCTTGTTAATTAATGTCTTTACTTTTAATGTTTGTTTTGCCTTGTTTTAATTGGGTTCAACTTACCCATTTCCCTCTCCCTTATGTGTGTGTATGAGTTTGTTTCTATATTAAAAAAAAAAAGGGTAATTGTCTCATATTACTTAAGAGAATATGTTGTAGTTAGTATAATTTGTCTCATTCTCCTTAAAAGATACCGTGGCTTTTTAATAGAGTTTGTGAAGTGTTTTTATGTTAAAACTTATTTCCCTCTCCCTTGTGTTTGTGTTTGTTTCTCAAAAAAAAAAATAATAATAATAAATTGTGTTCAACTTATTTACATTATTATCTTCTCACAAATTTCTATTCCTCTCTTTGTGTTCCACCTTTTAATCAAATTTCACTAATATATATATATATATATGAAACGTAATTTAACAAAAATATTTTAATTACATATTTATAATATTATTTTATATAAATGGAGAATATGTTATTAAAAATATTTTTGACTAATTTGAACATATCCAAAAATATTAAATAAATAAATAAAATTGTACACTCGAACACATGTAACATTTTACATAAGTTTAAATTATTATATAAGTTTAGAATTATAGCATTTTTTTTTCTTTTCAAATATAAGTATAATGCCTGTGTTATTGAAACCTGAATTTTAAATAATCTCTAATTTATAATGCCTATTTTGTTTGCATTTTTTAGCCCAAAACTAAAAGGTATGGCCCAAATGGAGCTCGTACTTCAGTGGGATGTCTTAGGCCTTTGGGCATCCTTGGATGTAGCTTGTACTTTGGTGGAATGCCCTTATGTTCATGTACATTTATCTTGGTCGATTCAAATGGTTCAATCATGCCTGGAACGAGGGCTACGGGCCCTATAAGGTTGATTTCAAGGGTTCGTGCTTTTGTAATTGGGCTTATTTTCTTGGAAAGGTATGTCTTGGGCCTGCCCAAATCTTAGGCCCAATGTTGTTTCCTTAAATTTGGGATTCCACATCCCTACACTATTAATAGAAATATTTTTTTCACATGAAAAAAATTTATAAATTTATTACATATATTTTTTATGTGAGCATAACAATTTTTTTAGCAAGAATCAGACAAAATGCTTGAATTAAATAAATTTGAAATTTAGGGTAAATTTAATCAAACTTTTGTTAAGCTATTGTTTTATTTTAAAATTTTTTTAAAGAAGTCTCTTGCAATAAAGTGCTTGCATCTTAATTATGTATCTTGTAGAGCTGCAAGATACTGTCTTTTTATAAGCAAATTACAGTTTTGTTAGCAATAAAAATAATAACTAGTCTCTTTTGCATGCGTCATGTGCATTCTTAAAGGGTTTTTTTTTTTTTTTTTTTTAACAGATTTTTCATTCATTCCAATTTAAGATTTATGCATTGGTCCTATGATATTTAGGCATTTGTCAATTACTGAAAAATAGCTAAAAGTGTGATGAGACCTAGCTACCACCAAAAAATCAAAATCAAAATAGCATTGAAGTCATTAGTTTGTGTGGGTATGTTCATTTTTGGGTGCTTAGTCTCATCACACTCTTAGTTATATCGGTGTGTTCATTTTTTGGTGCTAAGTCTCATCACACCCTTAGTTATATCAGTGATTGGAAAATGCATAAATATCATTGGACCAAAGCAAAAACTTCAAATTGGAATGAATGAAAAAATTGTCATTAAACCAAAAATAAATAAAAAGCCTCTGAGCATAGATGCTAGTATTCCATAACTATCACCCATTTTTTCAAGTTGCTTAAAATTAAATTGGCAATTGTGTTTGTTTTTGAAAAATTAGTATAATTAGAAATCAAAATTTTAAAACATTAATAAAATTTGCCCTAAAAAAACATTAATAAAATTGAATGCCACTTGAACTAATGACACATAATGATATGCACATGCTCAAAGAAGACCTTTCTTTTGGATGAAAAAATTTCATTGGCTTCTAATCATTCGCGCATAGGCCATGCTCAAAGGCTCTTATATATTATTTTTCTCAATATTGAACTTTTATATGTTTTTAGGAGATCAAAATTATTGATAAAAAGAAAAGTCATAGGTGTAAATTTAGAAAATTATAGTTCCAACTTAGGAACATTAATACTTAACCTAAAAGCTTAGGCCTTTTATATCAACAAAAGAATTTAGATTCCACTAGTTACTAGATTGAGGATTCTCCTTGATTTTTAATATCAACACCTTCACAGGTTGGTGAGGACAAAATAAAGACCCCTCAATGACTCTATCAATTACAAAAAGAATGCAGGTGTTGCTGGATTTCCAGAATGTTTCGATCGTGGTAATATGAGGTTTGAGTGGTGGTTTGGCTTTAATGTGGAAGGCTGACATTACCGTTGATATCCAAGCCTATTCTAGATCTCATCATCATATATATCTCGACAATATTTGTGAATGATGGTGTGCGAAAATGGTTGTTAAATATTAGCATTGATACACTATGTTGAATATGCTAGTATGGATGCGGAAGCGAAAGCATAAAGTATAAAACACAATAACACACGAGAGTTACATGGTTCAGCCTAATGGCCTACATCCACGGAGAAAACCCTAAAGGTCTACATCAATAATATATTATAGGGTAGTACAAATCCTGTGTTACAATAAATCATAACATGTGTATATATAGTAGATTAAACCCTAGACTAATAGACTTCTAGTACAAGTAGGAGACTTGGCTTGCACACAAAGTAGAATTAGGCTTAGGCCTATACTAATGGGCTAATATATCTTTAATACCCCCTCTCAAACTCAAGATGGAAGCTTGAGATTTGATAAGGTTGAGAAGATCCCTTGAAAGAAGTTTGGCTTTGTGACGGTAGTTTGAGGAAGGCAATGGTCTTTCAATGTTGATGCGACTTCTAACGGTGGCTTGACTATACCGGAGAGTTTTGAAGGCAGCAGTAGGAAGCCAAAGAAGATGAACGCAGCGAAAAAAAAAACACCGAGGAAGACAAAAATTGCTTTTAAATATACCGTAAGGACAGAAAACCATGGCCACAAGAAGGTGGCTCTGATACCATGTTAAATATTAGCATTGATACACTATATTGAATATGCTAGTATGGATGCGGAAGCGAAAACATAAAGTATAGAATACAATAACACACAAGGGTTACGTGATTCAGCCTAATGGCCTACATCCACGGAGAAAACCCTAAAGGTCTACATCAATAATATATTATAGGGTAGTATAAATCCTGTGTTACAATGAATCATAACATATGTATGCACACAAAGTAAAATTAGGTTTGGTTTAGGCCTATACTAGTGGGCTAATATATCTTTAACAATGGTATTTAACGTACGGGTTTATATATCTTTGGCTAGAGACGCATAGGGATAACGAGACCTGGGCACTCCTAAGGTTTCTATCCTCTGAATCCACACTCCCATGCATGCATGGCTACGTAGAGGGGATTTACAAAGATGGAATAAAGCAGCCTTTAGACATTTACGAATACACAAGATCCAGGAGGAACTGAAACAAATTCAGGAGAATATGATTTCTTATAGGAACAGTGAGACAGAGTCAATGAACTCACAGCCAGATTAGATGAGCTTCTCCATCAAGGGAAATTCAACTTTGTAAGTGATACTAAAGCATTAAAGTTAGATAATAATGCTTCATTATGCGGGGTATGGATCATAAGTAATTAGGCAATAGTTCAAAAGTGAAATAAAAACAAGATCTAAAGAAGAAAAATGCATTTTTCTATCACACAAAAAAAAAATGTGGTTGATTTACGTCTTTATGGTTACAAATATCATTGGAAATATTTGATAAATAGACTCAAAATTAACATGCTACTCAAAAACATTAATCGAAATGCAAATCTATTTTTTCCCTGACACGAGTAGTTCTACTTCTAAATTTTGATTGTAGCATTCCCAGAGCTCGAAAATAGCCATGTGAAAAGCATCAAATCTGCTGGGTGGTGAATTCCATTTAAAGCTTTTTTGTACCTGATTAAAAAAGAATGCAAATTTAATAAAATAATGCATTTACCATATACATATGCAACCTTTGGTGACAAAATTTTAGCCTAGCTAGCACAATCGAATTAATGAGGACAATGTCAGAATTAATGCATGGCACACACAATCATGCCAAGCCAAGAATTTTTTAAGGGGAACAAAAGAATGTAAATGAAGCAAAAATTTGCATGTAAGCCGGATCAGTGTTAGAATAATGCTTTTTACCTTAAGCAGGTTGGAATGCAATGTGAAGGAATCAGAGGCTTTTATCCTATGAACAAGATTGTGGAGCTCGTAAGTATCATTCCTTTCGATTCTTAGAGAAAACTTATCCCAGTCCAGTATCCTTTTGAAGGGCAAGCGACTGTAGGTTGACAAGAAATCTAAAGAAAGACGAACAAAAATCATAGAAAAGCCATTAAAAGAAAATAAGTTAGAAAATTGTATATATAAACAACAACAACAAAAATGGAAGAAAATGAAGGCATACCTGGTATGCATCCATCCAAGATTGATTTAGTTATACAAGCAGTGGTAATTTGGGATCGGCCAGAGCATACACAAAACATTGCATCCTTTTTGGTTATAAAAATGAGTTTGGCTTCATAAGATGCCCTGTAATATACAAATTACACACAAATCACTATGAAAGACTTGAATAGACAAATTAATCTTGATGATGATAAAGAAAAGTTTGCATGGATAATAGTAAGAGTTTGTATAATAGCTAGGAATACCTTTTAGGTATGTGAAGAGGCGGAAGTAAGATTTCATTGGATCCAATTTTGGATTTACAAACAACTCGTATTGCATCGTCGTTTCTGGAAGTAGTAACATAAAAGTGTTGATTGGCTTGTGTTTGATTCCAATACCGATACGGGTATTGCATTGAGTATTGAGATGTTCGCTGATGCTGATGCATGGGGCAAGATTTGTGCAAAGAAGACGTGTTGTTATGTGAAATAAAAAAGATGGGCATAACAAAGAAGAGGTGAGCATTGCGAGGGTCATCAGTAGTGAAGAAGCGACTTTGCTTGATATTCTTGAAGAAGAAGTCGCCTTCGCATTAGGTCCCATTCTTTGTTTCCTCCATACCCGCCCTGTAACTCATGTAATCCCAGGGATAGCACTTGTTGAGGACTTCATCTGCAGGGTACGCATACATCTTGAACTCCCTCTCCATGTCCTTGAACTTCAAAGCAAAACGTCCAGCATGGTGATAGTGATACACATCATCTTGCAGATGTGATCGCTAATTATGAAACAACAACAAAATCAAATTAAAGATAACAAGTACTGATCAGAGCTAGCGCACAAGATTCAAGAAAGAGAAATAAAGTAACATACTTAACGTACCACCCATGGAAATTGCAGTATAGTATCGGGGTTGCTGAATAAGTAGAAAGCAACTGTGTAGAAGCTCAGGAACAGAGAGAGACAGAAATAGAATATTCGCCTCCGTGTCTGATATTCCTCGTAGCCTATTCCTAGCTCTGCTAAGTAAACCCCAAAGCCTCCGTCTTCATCATCGAGGAAAAGGTCATCTTCTGGGTGTGGATTGGGTAAAGGGTCGTGCTCATGTGGAATACCATTGGGAAGCGGAAACCTGAGGTGTGCCATGGTTGTACCTGGGTTGGGTTGGGTTTGGTTGTACCTGAGGGGAGTATTGGTTTCTTGGTGAGTGAAAGAAAGTTGTTAAAATCAGTGGTGGAAGCGGGAGGGTGACTGGAGGTAAGGATTGGGCTAACACACTTAAGAGGCCTACAGTACTAAATGTGGGCAGAATTCTATTTCTAAACCATCCAAAGCAAAGGAACAGCCCAATCCAATAACCCCCCACCCCCTCAAAAAAATTACCTCTTATTTTTTTTTTTTATACATATAATAGAATTTAAACACATAACAAACACTTCATGGCGAAGACTCTAATTATTGCGCTAATTTGGGGTGTAGACAAGGATCGTACATCAGATTTCTCATTTAATAATAAAAGATTTTACCAGTTGTTGTTAAACAAGATTAATATCACTCACACTCTATATCTTAACTAAATAGTAAAAAATAATGTGAGATAATGAAGCATCACATTATCATACTCCAAGAATACCTAATAACTTTTCCCTTGATTTACCTTGGTCCTACTTTTGAACGGTCATGAATAGATTATCTTTTGCCCAATTTTTTGTTTTCCATTTTTTCCTCTACTAATCATAACTTTTTCTATACATTTTTTTTTTTCCACTTTAAAATTTAGCTATTTTATAAGAAGAGAAAATAAAAATACGTGAAAAGTTATTATTGATGGAACATAAAGCGAAAACATCATCATTCATTATCTTGTTAATTAATGTCTTTACTTTTAATGTTTGTTTTGCCTTGTTTTAATTGGGTTCAACTTACCCATTTCCCTCTCTCTTTATGTGTGTGTATGAGTTTGTTTCTATATTAAAAAAAAAAAAAAAAAAGAAGAAGAGGTAATTGTCTCATATTACTTAAGAGAATATGTTGTAGTTAGTATAATTTGTCTCATCCTCCTTAAAAGATACCGTGGCTTTTTAATGGAATGCTTTTATGTTAAAACATATTTCCCTCTCCCTTGTGTTTGTGTTTGTTTCTCAAAAAAAAAAAAAAAAAAAATTGTGTTCAACTTCTTTACATTATTATCTTCTCACCCCAAATATTAATTATCTATTCCTCTCTTTGTGTTCCACCTTTTAATCAAATTTCACTAATATATATATATGTGTGGGGCCCAATAATCCGTGGGCCAGGCCCATCTACTTGTTGGGGTCCAAAGGCCTAAGCCAAGGAGGGTGATGGTCCAAGCTCGGCAATACAAATACGACGTAACCTTGGGACACAACCGAGGACGACTCAGTCCTCGGCATAACCGAGATCTCACAAGAGGAAAGGGCAAAAATGGTATAAAAATAACTTTGGAAAAAATCTAAAATATCTATGACATTTAGAAAAGGGAACACTGGGAAATATAATGACCTAGGAAAGCTGTTCTTATTGTCATTCAATGCTCTGCACCTGACAGAGCCACACT
Source organism: Quercus lobata (assembly GCF_001633185.2). Lineage (NCBI taxonomy): Eukaryota > Viridiplantae > Streptophyta > Magnoliopsida > Fagales > Fagaceae > Quercus > Quercus lobata. The sequence goes on from NC_044914.1 coordinate 56,576,650, forward strand.
CTTCAGCTTTTACAACCACCCCCAACCACTCTGGGTATGGGCTGATGGGACAAGTATCAGTCTTGGAATGCTGATCCTACACGTGGACGAAGGATAATGAACACAGGCTAGTATAAAAGGAAAAGTAAGCAATTCATAGAGGGGGCTGAAAAAAATGGCCAAAAATCAGAGCCTCCCAGCCCGCCTCCAAGAGAAAGACTCCTAAGGCGAAGACGACTTAACCATGTATGTATATTACGTGAACCCACCGTTTTGCGACCAAGACCTAGCCTTTCAAACCCACGCTCTACAAATGATATTGTTTGGGCCTTTTTACGTGCGAACCCAACACTGTTACGGTCCGCCACGAATCGTGTCCTTACAATATATATATGAAACGTAATTTAACAAAAATATTTTAATTACATAATTATAATATTATTTTTTATAAATGGAGAATATGTTATTAAAAATATTTTTGACTAATTTGAACATATCCAAGAATATTAAATAAATAAATAAAATTGTACACTCGAACACATATGTAACATTTTACATAAGTTTAAATTATTATATAAGTTTAAAATTATAGCATTTTTTTTTCTTTTCAAATATAAGTATAATGCTTGTGTTATTGAAACCTGAATTTTAAGATAATCTCTAATTTATAATGCCTATTTTGTTTGCATTTTTTTAGCCCAAATGGAGTAAAATTTCATATTTTTCGACCCAAAATTAAATTAAAAAATAAAATTTTGAGCTCAAAACTGAAAAATAATAATAATAATAATCAATTTGGGATTCAATTAGTCCAAAATAGACTAAAGTGGATCAAATGGACTAAAATAAACCGAATGGATTGAAGTGGACCAAAATAATTGTATTGAATTAGATAAAAGTTGACCGAATTGAATCCAAAATGCTATACTAATGTGGCTAAAAATGAGTGTAGTAACAATAAATATTAAATTTCAGCTTTATATATATACTTGAATGCATAATTAATAAATAAATAAATATTAGTATGAGCTCACGGCCAGATTAGATGAGCCTCTCCGTCTAGAGGAATTCAACTTCGTAATTGATACTAAAGAATTAGCGTTAGATAATAATGCTTCATTTTGTGTTATGGATCACAAGCAATAAGGCTATAGTTCAAAATTGAAATAAAAACAAGATCTAAAGAAGAAAAATTCATATTTCTATCGCACAAAAATATGTGGTTAATTGATTTACGTCTTTATGGTTAAAACTTAATATCATTGGAAATATTTGATCAATAGACTCGAAATTAATATGCTACTCAAAAACATTAATAGAAATGCAAATATGATTTTTTTTTTTTTTTTTTTTCTCGACACTAGAGTACGTAGTTCTACTTGAAGTTTTGATTGTAGCATTCCCAAATTAAGCTCGAACATAGCCATGTGAAAAGCATCTGGGTGGTGAATTCCATTTAAAGCTTTTTTGTACCTGATTCAAAAAGAAGGAAAATTTAATAAAATAATGCATTTACCATATATAAATATGCAACCTTTGGTGACATAATTTTAGCCTAGCTCAATCTATCAGTGGAATCAGTGTGTCCAGTGTATATGATCAAACAATTAGTGGTTGATTATTATAGAATCTTAACTTGATGACAAAGAGCATATATCAAAAAATTAAAGTAGATTCGGTTGTTATTGTTTTTTTTTTTAAATGTGAATCAGTCACTTTGCGGTTTACATGTTAATTTTTAAAACTTTTGTTTTTTTGGGGTTCACACGTCAATTTTTAAAATTTTTATTTTTTTTTTGGGTTTTTCCCGTGAAAGATCATCATTTCTTTGACAGGGTCATATACAGAAAGCTACTTAACAAAAAAAAGTTTATACAAAGAGAAGTTGGATTTGGGAATGCTTTTGATTTTACCCCACTTGCATTTTCTTGAAGCCTAGCTCCTTTATATTCTTTTTCTTCTTATTTAAAAGGCTTAGCTCCCAGGGAAAAATAAAAGTGAAAAATGAATGGCTTAGGAGTCTTTTTATTTATTCAAAGGTAAAATCATTTATGAAAATTGGATTGAAATATGAAAGCAACATATCTTTCTCGCCCACAACCACAACTGCGCGATACTCATGATTATCTTTATCAAAATTGACATTAATGCTGTGTTTGGTTGTAACTTGTATGGGACCATTTTCCACTTCACCTACTTTTTCAATTTCTTGCAAATCACAATCCCACTCAAGACTAGAGCTTTTACTTTTTACAATTGAGCATGATATATGGACTCTTAGAGTTTAGACTACATAAACTTCCATCCCAAAAATAAAAAAATAAAAAAATAAATTTATTTCAAAACTAATAGAAAAAAAAAAAAAAAAAAAATTTAGTTCTCATAGTTTATTTTGTAGCTCTTTAAATATAAACTATCCTAAAAAAGGCGCATTGATTCTCTCACAGTTTTTTTTTTTTTTATTACACCAGCTATTTCACATTTCAACCTTTTTTTTTTTGATCACCACATTTCAACTTTTAAGTATGGATATTAATTAAATGTGCACAATAGATGTTATATGTACAAAGTGTACATAACAAACGTAAAATACTAATATTTTCCGTAAAAAATTTAGGCTTAGTGTATTATAAATCTGGAATTAATTTAGGGTTAGTGTACTATAAATATTGAGGATTGTATCCTTTGACACAACATTTGATTGGAGATTGAAGATGATAAACTAAATATTTGGTCTAAAATAATACATATAGGGATGGAATTTGTTTCAAGACATTTTCACCTCTCATAGACTCATAGAAATATATTTTCCTTCTCACTTTGATATGTAGAACTATATTAATGATCACAACCTTTATTTTTTCCTATCCTATCTTATGATGTCAGCCAACCCTTTATGAACTAATTGTGGGTGCACCATCTTTTACTTCTAGTCATTTCTGCTACTCACTTATGGTAGTGTATGCTCTATTTTTGTGTTTTTGTAATATATTATTTCAATCCTAGTTCAGCTGTGGCATTGGCTCCTTTTCTATGCTGACTTGATTTTTGAGCTCCCTTTGGGTGGCATGCAAGACGTAATGGAATTTGTTTCCATTGAATATAGAGGCCTCTCTTGATCAAGAATTCACTGTTTCACTTATTAATTCCCCCATACTCCAACCATAGATGGATCCTCTCTTTCTAAATAAAAATTGTGTCAACATCTTAAATAGGCATGCCTTGTGCCACAACGCAGTAAAGGTAGCAACCAGTTGTGTGCAAAATTTATTTATTTGTTGTCAGGGATTCTTCTGTATTAATTACAGTTATCTTAGCATGAACCTTGACATTGCCAATTTCTTATTATTCACATTTTTTTAAAAGTTAAACTAATGTCTTTAGAGTTGTGATCAAGTATTATTAGAACAGAAATTCTTCTTTTTATATAATTAATACAATTCTATCTCTCTCTCTATGCGCGCGTGTGTGTTAAAATTGCACATAGATGGATCCTCTCTTTCAAAACTAAATAAACAATTAAACATTGTGTCAAGTGTCAACATCTTAAATAGGCATGCCTTGTGCTTTAGCATGAACCTTGATGTCGTCAATTTCTTATTATTCACATTTAAAAAAAAAAAAGTTAAAATAATGTCTTTAGAAGTGTGATCAAGTATGATTAGAACAGAATTTCTTCTTTTTATATAATTAATACATCTCTCTCTCTCTCTCTCTCTCTCTCTCTCTCTCTCTCTTTGTGCGTGCGTGTTACAACCCAAATCCATATAATATGTTTCAGAATGGCACCTTCTCTCTATGTGCATTGGTAATAATCTTTGACAGATTTATAAAAATTAAAATAATAAAAAATTTGACAGAATCCAACTAGCAGTTGGTGCTGCAGTACAAGAGCCAGTTTATTCCACATTGCTGTCCGGGTGGAAATAATTGATGCTTGAACCATAGAACTGCCTCTAATTCTTTCTTCGCTATGGGCTATTATTTCTGCTGTACCATCAAACTAGAGGCTGATGACAGTATCTGCATGAGAACTAATTAAGTCCACGAAATCAAATTTTACCTTTATTTCTTTATTTATATATTACCTATCTCAATATTCTACTTGAAATGTGAAATAATAAGCTCCACCTTACAGCTTCAAGGAGTGCCAGGATGGTAAGTGAACTATTTAGAACTCGGCTTCAAGATGGATATGTTTCATATCGGTGGGAGAGGAGGATGCAGGAGTTTCTATCAGTTCCCTTTTCCAGCTGCTTTCTTTCCATACTCCTCCTTCCTAAAGCTTCAGATGAATGCGCTTCTCACTACAATGACTTGGAAGACACGCTTGCTAGGGCAAATGCATGGATCAATTCATCTCAGGCCTCTGGAGTTCCAATAGTCTTCATGAACGTGCAGACTGAGTCACTGCTTACAAAGGTAAACCTCTCATCTCAACAAAGCAATAGGACTGAAACTTTTGGATTGGTTTTGGTCCTGTAATGAGATATATATAAGCATTCTGCAGTAATTAACCTTTGATGGTATTATTAATGGCATGCCTTTATACTTTGCATTGTGGAAAGTATGATGTGTGATGTATTACAGCTTCATGTTTATACACAGACAAAAATAGTGAAGGATAAATCACAGAATGTTTTTGAAAATTTCCTAGTAAGTTTCTCATCAGCAATCCGGGGTGATGTCAAGGCTAATTCTAAAATAGATTACTAAAAGGAGGGAACAAATATCATTGTTTCTCAATTGAAACTGACAATGACCATTTTTGAGGTCCAAAGGTAGCCACATCATGGTTAAGCACTATCTTCCTCCTCCGCCTTCCTTGCCAATTGCCATCCTTTATCCATGCATATGCTTGATAGATTCTGATGCTGCCATATCCAAAAACATTTTAAAGCTATAAATTTCTTATGATATTTTGGAATAGTTCTTGGTATTATACATACAATAGGATATCTCTTCAATAGGAGAGTATTATCTTTAATTCTTATTAGACAGACTATGTAATCTTGTTGATCCGCTAGTATCATATGACAGTTAACTATATTTATCATGTCACAGATCTCTGGAAAAACAGCTTCTTCCACAGTGAATGCAGGGTCCTTATCTGATTTGTCTAATCTTGCAAATGTAAGCCTATATGGTTTTGAGGATTACCACGGGGTAGACATTGGTGTTGTTAGAGCAGTTCGTCTCTGGTATGCTCCTCTTGGAGAAGAGTTTGCAATTGAAATCAAGCTAAGAGAAGACGACACAAAGCTTGGATTCGCTATTAGCCGTACAGAAGAGGTTTGCTAACTTACTCTCCAGGCCCTGAGGATATGCTGATGCTATAGTTAGTTGGATTTATAACTTCTCAAGGCAATTTGCTTATATTTTGTTTGTTAACTGACAGGGATTTATTTTCATCTCATCAGTTATTGATGATGATGAAAATGCACCTTCGACCCGGTCAGGGCTACAAAATTTGTATAAAGAAGCTACAAACTCATCTAGGCTGCTGGTGGTCTCAAGAATTGCCAATCAGAAGGTCCTACCATGGTTAGTTTCGTCAACGGGAGCAATTCGATGCTTTGACACTGTTTCACTCAGCCAGAAGCTCTCATTGCACCGGCATGCCAAGGTTCCAATTACCATTCATGTGTTGTTGTGGGATAGATCATTGGCTGTACCAAGTGGTGCCAACGGGTCTAGAGCTGCTACCCCTTCTGTTATGCAATTACCACCTGAAGTTCAATTGTCATGCCGTCCTGATGAGAATCAAATAGAGCTTCTGCCACCTGAAGTTCCTAGTGATAGTAGTAGAGTTGTTGGTGATCATGGACCAGAAATAACGCTTGAGCGAGACACGTCTGGGGAAGCCTCCTTTAGATTCCATGATTTCGCACTTGCAAGCAATTGGGTATGATTCTGGCTTTTCATTTAAGTTGCTTTCTTTTGTTAATGGTTGTAAATAGAGAAGTTTCAAAACTAGGCATGTAATGTGGTAGAAATTGCTTGACTTAGAAAATCCAGAATAGAAAGTATAGAACCAGAAACAACACGACAAAACTACAAAACCAGAATATGTAATTGTAAGTCATGGCCTTCTTATGTGGGTGCTTGTATGTGAGAATAACTATGTGAGTATAGTAAGTGGAAATTTTTATTTTCTTTTGCCTGTTCTCCTTTTCGTATGAGTTGAATAATTGGTTGATGAAATCAAGCTCTCTGCCTCACTCAACTCAAGCTCACTCTCTCTGAAATCATAAATATCCCTCACTCTCTCCGCCTCACGCTCACAGTCTCACCTCACGCACGCCTCTGAAATTTTTTTTTCCCCTTCTCATCCTCTCAGCGTCTGAAGCTGTGAAGTATTCTGTTTTTTCATTTTTCTTTTTTCCTTTACTCTCACAGTCTCGCCCTCACCCTCTCTGCTCTCTGCTTCTCGGTGTCGGGTAATATTCTTTTCTTTTGTTATGATTACTTGATTTTGTCATTTTGATTTTGATTTTTTTTTTTTTTTCTCTCGGCTTCATCAGATAATAATTAATGTTCTTTTCTTTTGATTTTGATTACTTGATTTTGATTTTGATCATTTTTTTTTTTTTTTTCATTTCTCTCGGCTTCATCTCAGAATCTCAGTTCATGTTCGCGGCTTCATCTCAAGTTGTCCTCCCGTGTCTTCACTGGTAAGTGGTAACTTCAATTATTAGTTTACAATAGCATTTGTTTATTTGTGATTTTGTGTATGTTGTGGATTTGATTTGCAGAACATTATTGTTTGTGAAATATAGTTTACAGAGTATTATACTATTGTTTGTGTATGTTGTGTTGATGAATTTATTTGTTGATAAAATGGTTGCTGCCAGTCTGAAACTACTGACTATTGTTTGTGTATGTTGTGTTGATAAATTTATTTGTTGATAAAATGGTTGCTGTCAGTCTAAAATTATTTATTTATGATTTATGAGAAGTGATTATTTGAATCATTATTTCATTTATTGTTCTTTGGTTTTGGAATTTGTATAGATATGGACAATGAAGTGATTGAGGATGATGATGACATCAATTTGAAATCATTTGGTGATGAACTTGATGCTCCTCCCGGATTTAGAGATAAAAATAATCCTATTGAAGTTGAAGATGAAGAAGATGAGGATGAAGATGATGATAGTGATGCTAGTGGTGGAACATCTAGTTCACATGATTATATTGATTTCAATTTTCTTCATAACAAATGAGGCTTGGGTCTAGTTGTTTGTTTGAAACTTTAAAACTTATTTACTATTTGGATGTAATGAACTTTTTTGTTATTTGCCATTTGGATGTAAATGTAATGATTAATGAACTTATTTATTTGGTTTTGTTGAAAGTTTATTATGTTAAGGATGATTGTTTTGTAATATTATTATGTTAAATTCTTTAAAAAGATGTTATATACTTGTATTTTTTTTAAAGGAAACATATTTATTACTACTGGTTTGTTAGTTTTAGTATATTAAAAAATTATTAATTATTAATATAATTTAAATAAATAATAATTAAATTATTTATGACGTCACTGGTTCGACCTCGGTCCGACCATAAAACCGGTAATTAGCTCCTTTTCCGGTTTTTTCACTGTACCGATTTTTAAAAGCATGGGTAGTTCATTATAGAATCTTCATTAGTTAATGTCCTTGATCACCCAACTGCTATTTAGGAAAATTGGTCTCCTTCCTCCCTCTTGTAAGTTTAATTGACATTCTAATGTATTTTTCTTGCTTCTTAAACTTGCTCCAATAGTCTGCAACCCTTGCACTATTTGAGAAGTTGAATAGACAAAGTGAACTAAATTTTGATACCTTGCCTTTTTAATCCAAAGGCTAAAAGCTTAGAGCATTCGTATCAATCTATCTAAAACTTTTCTTCTATTTTACCATAACAACTAACTTTTTCTATTTTACAAAACCACTTTGCAAAAACACCCACATCAAATTATCTATTATACACCCTCTTTTATTTAAATAATATTTTTCACTTTTTTTTTATAATTATTTCACACCTACCCCATGGCCCCAACCACCTTAACATACTCCAAACTCTTTATTTCTCTGATTTTTTATCCTTCTCCCCTTCTTCTTCTGCAATTTGGGTTTGATTATGGGCAGTGATTTTGGGTGGATTTCTCCACTACTATGAGTGGTCATTTCAGGTGAAAATTCGATGTTGCTTCTTCTTCTTCTTTTGCAATTTGGGTTTGATTATTTATATAGGCTTGATGATTTTTTTTTTTTTTTTTTAGGAGAGGGTTTAATGAATTTGGGATCTAGATTTATAATAAATTTGAAAATTTTGATGATTTGTATGGATTTGTTGATGGTTTCAAGAGAAGATAGAGGAGAAAGAGAGAGAATCGAATGAGAGAGGAGAGAGAAAAATAAAATCAAATCAAATCAAAAGTTACAGTAGCCATGTAAATATACACGATTACAGTAGCAATAATGGAAATGCACAATATTATAGAGGGATTGACGTGGGTAGATTTTGAGCAAAAATGTATAAAATAATGGACTTTTTCTATTATAGAAGGATTGGTGCGAGTGCTCTTATATAGGAAAATAATACACATACACATTATGCTCTCTCTCTCTCTCATATTAGGCCTTCTAATCTTATTTAAAAGGGACAAAGAGGTACACCTAAAACTATAAGAACAAATGAAGTTATAGACAACTTACATTATCTTGTTGTCTATACCTCAAATTTACTATAGAATAATCATCTATTTTTTCTCCTTACTTTCGCTTCACTCATCAAAAAAGAGAAATACAGAAATATGCTCATGGTGGAAGGACGCGCGCCCTTCGTCACATTTAATTTTTCCTCTATATTCCAAAATTTTGATAGCTGAACTCATTATTTTTTACAATTTCTTCTTCAATCTATTTACAATTATTAATATTACCACCGAACTTCTATAATTTTATTTATATTTTAGAGCATTAGAATCAGGTGTACTAAATGTTAAATTGTTAGCATTTAGCATACCAAACACAAAAAACCCACCTACATCAAATATGTCAAATCTCAAAAAATTTAGCATTGAGCTACAGTAATGTTCTAGATTTGAGACAGTACAAACATATGTTCTAAATATTTTACTAATTTATATCTCTCTCTCTCTCTCTCTCTCTCTCTCTCTCTCTCTCTCTCTCTCTCAACCCACCATCATAGCAACAACAATCACAAACACACCTTCAACAACACCTTCGCCAATCACCACCAAACATAGCAAACAAAATCACCAGTGAAACCCACCAAACACCACCAATCACAAATTAAGCACCGCCAAATCCAAACCCATCACCAGCTAAACCCACCTTCAGGCTCACACCATTAGCTTCACCTTCAACCACCTAACCCAGTTACCAACCAAACCCACCATTCACTAGCCACCATTAAAACCCATCCACCACCATTAATGAACCTAGAAGAGAAGGGATCTTAGCCGTTTACTGCCATAGCAAACTTATTGATTTAATTTTTTAAGTGAATTTAACAGTTTATTTTAATACACTGTAAAGTTTTTAATGTTCTCCACACGATAATCTCTATTTTATTTTTTAATGTGAGAATGAGTGTTTCCCTAGCAATTACTTCACTTAATAAGGACAATTTTATTTATTTAATTTAGGCAAAATATTATATTTAAATTTTTTTAAATTGAAAAGGAGAGGAAATATAAATAATATAATGATATATATGGGGGATGTGGCTAAATTTAAATGTTGAATAAAATTATATGAGAAAAAAGTAAAAATAAAATATATAACAGTAAACACTAACTTATCCAAATCATTCTATGTAATATAATAATAGTATATTCTTATATACTATCTTTAATTCTTTATAATGCAATATGATAACATTTAACAATCAAAGTGGTAAAAAAAATAAAAATAAAAAACTTAAAACACAAAACTAAATTTCATCAACCAAAATAGAATTCTAAAGAATACAACACTTTATCAAGCTAAAATAGAGATGCAAGAAAAATAAAATAAAATCCACCAAAAAATTGAGGGATAAAGAGTGGGAAATAACCCATTTTTTGTGAGAGAAAATTATGTAAAGAATAGAAGAGTGAATGACAAATTTATACTAAAAGAATGATAGTAAAAAGAAACAAAATAAAGAAAGATAAAAGGAAAGAGGAAGAGTGATATCAAAGTAGAATGTTTAGGGAGATGAAAAGATAAAGGGAATGAGAAAGGTTGGAGAAAGTGTAAATGTTAAAAAAAATGAGTACAATTTGATGAGCACAATTTTCTTTTATTTGAATTTAAGAAAAATATTACATTTTTTATTTTTTTTAAACAGAGAGAGAGAAAATATCAATAATTTAATGACAAGGAGGATGTGGTTGAATTTGAATATTGAATAAAATAAGATGAGAAGAAAAAAAAATAAGAAAATTAAAAAATAAAACAATAAACACTAAATTATCCAAATTATGCTATGTAATGGAATACCATTATATTTTTATCTACTATTTTTAATTTTTTATAACGTAATTGGATAAAATTTAACGATCAAAGAGAAAAAATAATAATAATAACTTAAAACACAAAACTAAATTGTATCAACCTAAATTAGAGTTCTAAAAAACACAAAAATTTATCAACCTAAAGCGGAGATGCGATAAAAATAAAAATCCACCAAAACATTGAGAGAGAGAGAGAGAGAGAGAGAGAGAACCTTTTTGTGAAATATAACTATGTAAAGAATGAAAGAGAAAATAACAAATTTATAGTAAGAGAGAGTGAATAAGAAGAGACAAATAAAGGAAGATGAAGAGAAAGATGAATAGTGATATTAAAGTAGAGGGTAGTGGGAAAATGAAAAGGGAAGGGAAGAAGAAAGATTGAAAAAAGTGTAAATATTTAAATAAATAAAAAAAGTGAATGTCAAAAATAATTATAGGAAAATTGGAAATAAAAAGGATATATATATATATATATATATATAGATGTTAAAACCGACAAAGATGAATACGTAAAGTTAATGATTTATTTATATTTTTTTGTAAAAAAAAGAATAAAAAAATAATAATAATTATGTGGCAAATGATGTAGCAATGAGGTGGCGCAACAAGAGCTCAACAGCAATAAATGCTACACTCCAGCTTTTAGTAATATATAGATCAACTAATGCCAAGGCCCCAAGGCAGCAGCTGGCATGCTCACACTTTTGCTCTTTAAGAGAAAGCATCAGAACATCCTCATGAAACACAACTGCTGTAGTATTCTTCTCATCATCATTCTTTTCATCTTTCTCTTCAGTTTGTTCTTTATTCCAATGCCAACAGTTTCTTTTTATGTGACCCTTTTTCCCACAATGGAAACATTCTCTCATCTCTTTAAACTGAGATCTATCTTTTGACTGGGAGGAAGGAAGGAGATGGTCAACTTTATAGTGCTACACTCTTACTCCCCTTATATAGCAATCCTTGGATCCATGCCATGGGTGCAGTACCTTCATCTTTGCATTAGTAGGTCAAATTTCCAACCGAACAAGGTCCCGATGGTTTTGAAACTCTATCTCGGCACTTTTTTAGAAGTGTTGGGATATCCTTCATTATCAGTTTCAAACCCTATACTGGCGCTTTCAAAAAATAAATAAATAAATAAAAATACTAATTTCAAACCTATAGTGGTGGTTGTAAAACACCATAATAGCTCTATCTATTGTGGCAGTTTCATAAAGCACCACAATAGGTTAAACTGTCATAATAGGTCAACCTGTTGTGGCAATTTCTAAAAGCGCTGTTGTAGGTCTTCTATGGTGGTGGTTTCTAAAAGATCAAGTTGTTTACGTGAAGAAGTTGTTACAAGATCTAGAATAGAAGGCCTCTTATTCCTATACAAGAAGAAATTATTGAGGGATTCCTTCACCTTTGATCACATGAGAGGTGAACCCCACTGGACGGACCTAATAATTTCTACAAAAGGGCCTAACTCTTGTAGTAGTAGACTATAGACTGGGTTTATAAATAAGGAACACTAGACACACATAACCGATGTGGGATAAACATCCTTATAATTTTATTTTATTTTTGAGATACAGTAATACTTATTAGAACACACGAAGGTATATATACTGGTGTTTTAATTATTGTGTTTTAGTTAATTGTGGTTTTTAACTATTTACGATCGGTAAGGAATAATTGCAAAGAAAAAAAAATTACAGTAGCTTTAACAAACCAAAGGATTGATTAATAGTTGTTTTGTTATTTATGGAATTTACTGTGATTCTAATTACAGAGGTGAATTGGTTAGTCTTTCAACATTGCATAATTTGGATAATGAATTTGTGGATGAACGCAGTGAATGTTGTTTGTGATTATTACTATTGTTTTAAATCTAAAGGTTTGGAAATTTGGTTAAAGGTTGTTGAAACTCGGTAATTGTGCCTAGTTGATAATGAGATTTGGCAATATTTAGAGACAAATTGGTTGAATGGAATATGTCCTTGAAATTAATTTGAATTGATGCGGTGAAACTGTAAAATTTTGGAGTCTACATAGAGGCCTTAAAACTGTGTTTGTTGCTAATGCAATGTATTGGTTGAGTACAATGTATCCGCAAAATACTAGTCATATCCTTCTTTAATTTTCAAACGATTGAAAGTGTTTAAATCCAGGGTGAGGTTTCTATTCAGTGTCCTATGACACTGGACTCGCTGTGATCATGACACGTGTCTAAAAATGAACACGTGTCATGATCGCAGCGGGCCCAGTGCACTGGAGGCACTAGATAGAGGCCACGCCCCTAAATCTAATGGTCTTGTATTAGATCTCAAGCCTATTTTTGAGAAAGACACAAATGTACTCCCATTTGTTGTCTATATACTACTTTTTACTCATGTATCAAGGCATCTAAAAGTGTGGCATCCAATAAGTGAGATAGGTGTAACAGTGTAAGAAAAATAAGAATGTAAAGAGTAAAATAGTAAAGATTTTGTAATATTATTACTCCTTTGTGTATTTTACATGAGTGTAGTGAGATTTATTGTAAAGTATTTGATACTTTAGTCTTGAGTGTTAAATTCAAATAAAACTTCCACAGCAACATTTTGACTTTGCAAAAGATAGTGATGGTAAATTGCTTGACTTGATTGGATTGAAAAGCATGCTTGTGGTGAGGCTAGCAGATTTAGGTATTGCACATAACACAACAGTTCTAAATAACTAAGATTTAAATTTGAAAAAAGCAACTTTAATCTCAACCATTGAATAAATAAAAATGAGGAAAAGTTAAAAAGTGAGAGTAGTTAACAACTTTTTTGAGGGGAATGGAGGTAATTGCATTGGGTGCAATACCAACCCGATCCTAATTCGAGGCTAACAAAGTTTGCCCTTTGAGTGGGTTTATTAAATTGACTGAAAAAAATAAATAAAAGTAATTTGCACCAACCTCTTTTCTTTTCCACGCACATATATATATAAACTAGTCGAAAACTCGTGCAACGCACGGGAACTTACCTATTTATAATAGACTAAAATAATTTTATAAAATTTTAAATTGATTATGAAACTATACTATTGCGTGAATTGCTCCTATCTTTTTGAGTTACAATTTGATGAATAAGCCAAATTTAGATATTGAAAAAAAAATAACTAAAAAGTTCTGATGTTAAAACGTTCGAAAAGGGAAAAAAAATCAGAAAATTTACTGGCACTACCTAGAAATTATTGAAACAAAACAAAATATATATAACTACCAAATAGAGAAATATAAGAGAAAGATAGGTTACCTTCAAGAGAATAATCCATAGTTATAACAGTTGAAATTTGCTAAACTGTTTCAAATATTGCAAAAAATTGAACCCAAAAATTTAGATGGTCAAACTTTCAAAAGACAATAAAATTAAAAATCAAAACATTCAGAACCTACAAATTATAAAAACAAAACAAACAAAAAAAAATAATCATTATTGCGAGACAATTTCAGTAAGAATGGAAAGCTTTTCTAAGTTTTTTTTTATCCAATTCTTCCTAATTGATGAAAAATTTGGTTCAAAAATTGTCGAACACTTTGAAGGTGAAAATAATATAGGCTTCCAACATAATCTTTAATTAATAAACAAAGAAGCATGACACCATAAGAGAAAACATAAGATAACATATAGTGCATATACCTTACTCCACAGCTGTGAGAAAATATCCACACAAAAGGAATTGAAAACTTGTACATATGTCTCCATAAGGTAAAGCTTAAGGTTATATAATCTAAAATAATATAGAATATAGATTAAGGAAAATTATGGGAGTTTCAAAGTCTTCGGTTTTATATATATATATATATATATATATATATATAGATGATGCATACTTCACCCAAATATTTCATAAAATAACACTAAAGCACAAGTCCAAAGTCATCGTTTTCATCATCGAGGAAAGGATCGTCTTTTGGGTGTGGATTGGGAAAAGGGTAGTGTTCATCTGGAAATCCATTGGGAAGTGGAAGCCCAAGGTTTCCTACGGTTGAACCTGGGTTGGGTTAGGTTTTCTTTGTGTGTTTCTTGGAGCAGAGAAACTATTCTTGGTGAGTGAAAGAAAGTTGTTAAAATTAGTTAGTGGGAGCGGGAGGGAGATACTTTGTTTTATACATACAAGCATGGACCACAAGAGAGAGAGAGAGAGAGAGAGAGAGAGAGAGAGAGAGAGAGAGAGATGATATGGAACAGACTTAAGAGGCCTACACTACATGGGGGCCGAATTCTAAACCATCCAAAAGCAAATGGACAGCCCAATCCAAATAACCCCCCCAAAAAAATACCTTCAACAGAGAGATGATATGGAACAGACTTAAGAGGCCTACACTACATGGGGGCCGAATTCTAAACCATCCAAAAGCAAATGGACAGCCCAATCCAAATAACCCCCCCAAAAAAATACCTTCAACATATGAGGTACTGTGTCACAGTGATTGCTCTTATTATTTCGCTAATTTTTGGTGTAGATGCACCTCAAAATTTTCATTTGATAACAAAAATCCTTACCCATTAAATAAACTAAGAGGATATGAAGCATGATATCATCGTACTTTAGGAATACTTAATAATTTTTTTTTTGGATTACCTTGGTACTACGGTTCTACCTTTGAGCGGTCATGAATAGAAATCTTTTGCCCAATTTTTTGTATTCCACTTTTTGCTTTATTAATCACAATTTTCTCTATACATTTTTTTTTCCACCTTAAAAATTAGTTATTTTACAAGAAGAGAAAAAATAATATGTGAAAAGTTGTTATTAGTGGAACATAAACTGAAATCATCATCATTCATTCTCTTGTTAATGTCTTTACTTTAATGTTTGTTTTGCCTTGTTTTAATTGTGTTCAACTTACCCATTTCCCTCTCCCTTATGTGTGAGTTTGTTTCTTAACAAAATAATGGGCATTTGTCTCACATTGGTTAAGAGAATGTGTTGTGGTTAATATAATTTATCTCATCCTCTTTAAAAGATACAATAGCTTTTGAGTGGAGTTTGTGGTATACCTTTATGTTAGAAATTATTTCCTTCTCTTCCTTGTGTGTTTGTGTTTGTTTCTGAACCCAAAAAAAATTGTGTTCTAACTTATCGACATTATCTTCTCACACCAAATATAGATTATCTATTTCACCTTTTGTGCTCCACCTTTTAATCAAAATTCACTTTTATATAAATATATATATATATATATATAATTCACTTTTATATATAACCTAATTTAATAAAAATATTTAAATTAGATAATTATAATGGAAGAACATCAATTGCCAAAAATTCAGAGAAAAACACAAAGCAAAAACAAAAAAAGATAGAAAGCTTTATTGATTTATAATTGAAGAACATCAATTGACAATAAGTTAGAGAAACACAAGGCAAATCTTCAAGCCAAACAAAAGTATCAACGATTCAACGATTTACTTTACATAATTAGCAATAGCACAAGCAACTTAATTCCCTTACTTAGAACCAAAGACAAAGTGAAATGACCATTCCTATACAAAAAGCCATAAGAGAGCCAAGCCATCCCACTAGACCGATTCTATGGGCAGTGAACGCATGTTTATACTTCAATTTAACTCGAACTTGATCAATACCAACCTCTTTAAGCCTAGTTTCCGTAAGGAACAATACATTGGTAAGCTTCTCATTCCTTAAAAAAGAAAAGGAGATTTCTAATTGTCCGAGGGTTCCCAAGCCCTCAAACATTCCAACATATAAATGCTTATTCAAAAACAGAAGGATAAAGGGGTAGTAATATGCAATAAAATTTCGGCAAAGTGAACAAGGAAATAATGGTAACGTGGAGAAGATGACAATGGTTAGAAGAAACAAGATACGAAGTTTTTTTTTTTTTTTGAGAAGGAAAAACAAGATACAGTTATGATAACAAAAGTGGATGACCATATGTGCTAGTTGAAGGCAATAATATAATAACCGGAAACAGTGTTTTTTTTTTTTCAATAACAAGAAACAATTATGCAAAGGAATGAATAGACTTCAATGGGAATAACAATGATGGTTAAAGGAACTAGACTAGAGTGGACAAAATTTTGCAAGGCGCAATTTTAGTGAGAGAGAGAGAGAGAGAGAGATTTGTGAGGACACGGAGATGGAAATGGAACACAGAAGAAGATTCAATGATCGGGTATATTTTTCCTCTTCCACTGATATTCCATATGTATCCATCAATTCAATAAAATTTCTTTTTTTGAAAAGGATGAAGATGGTTATGGTGATGGACACAACATGCAAAGCAGGAATGCTCATTCAGTGTCTAAAGTGGCCACGTTGGGAGGTACCGCCGGTGACTGGTCCAAACGGAACGGCATGTATTAAATTGTAATTGAGACAGATTAGTAAGTAATTTATATAATTTTTTTTTTTTTTTATAGGATCTTTGTCATAGTTGCATTTACAATTCTTACAAGACTCGCAAGGCATATTAAGTATGCGTTTGTTTAACAACGCGTCTGCGTTACTGCTGCGTTTACGTTTTTTGGCTTGTCCCATGGCACTGTTCATGGACCAGCCAAAGCACAAAAATGCATGAACAGTATTTTGCCAATTAATATTTTGCTACAATGTTTTCAGTAATAAGTTTTCAGTTTTCAGCAAATAAACGGTATCTAAACAGACCCTAAGTGGTCTTTAGAGATGGCAAGAATGAGTTTAATGTTAACACTACAACTTTCACGTTAAGCATAATTAAAATTTTTTTATTTTTATAAATTGATTTTTTATTACCAATTAATGTTTCATGAGTAGATTATATTTAATTTTTATATTGGTAGGTCTCTCGTTCAAATCTTACCTGTCAAATGAATAGATATATGTCAATTTTTTAGGTAATCAAGAAAGGGGCATTGATTCATTTCCTCTCTTATTGAATTAGGTGGAGATTTTGAAATGTGGGTTATCACTTTTAGCCTTGGCAAGCATATGGAGAAGTGAAGGTGTTACTAAAGATAACAGGTTTTCCTTGTTTGTTTTTATGCTAAGTTTTCATAAAACTTGTGATTTAATGCTCTCATTAAGTTGGAATTATCATATATAGGAGAAAATTATTTTGTACACCTAGTGTACTTCACATAATAGTGGGTCTCATTTATAAGACCCACAAGTAGGGCTCACTCTTACGTGAGAGGAGAGTGTAATACATAAGGTGCACTCATTAAATTTCACCATATCTAGGATGAAATGCACATATGCTTGATCCCAGTTATGTACCTGTGTTCTTCTCTTAATTTCACATTCTTATTCCAAGCATAGCTCTTTATTATTGTGTCTTGTTCTGCCTGTGAACTAGGTTGAGTACAACATGGAATGAAGTTATTGTATACCCCATTCCTGCATTACTTGACTGATGCAATTATTTTCTAAAGGTTGTGGTTGTTAAATTATGATTTTTCTCATAACATTAGTGTTGGCTTATTCCATGACAAAAAATGTTATAATTGTATTAATTTATTTCCTTGTATTTTTGTGAGATTTATTTGTAATGGGTTTAGTATTAAGTGGTGAAGATTTGATCAAGACAACTGAAGGTCACATAATAAGCACATGCAGGAAGGTGAACAGTCAAGCCAGGTGTCCAGCTCAATACAGCCTTTCCAGGAGGTTAACTCGAGACTGGGATTCGCAACTTGCACTAGTCGCGAGAGACCTGTAATGTTCCCCTATTTTACTGAAAATTATGACTTTTTGTATTCTCATCACTCATACTATATATACTCTCATTACCCACAGAAATGATAAAGAGCCTATTGGGAGAAAAACCCTAGGAAAAGTTTCTACAACACACCCACCTTATTAGAGAGAGAATTACTCATTCTTAGAGAGAAATCTTTATAGTATCTTCTCCTTCCCTCTCCCATTGTTATACCCATTGAGAAGAGATTTGTACCCAAACACTACCTACACCCGTTCAAAGTGTTGAGAGTGTTTTTGGAGCTTGGGAAGCATTGGAAGATGCTAAGGAAGGCAGTTGCAATAAGGAGCTTATTGTAGGATCCAGTAAGCTAGAGAAGACAAGGTTAGGTGTAACCCTGTTGGAGTAAGAAGCTTGGAGGGTAATGTGCATCAGATAGATTAGGTTTGGAGGGTCTATTGCTATTCATGTATCCCAACTAATTTTCTAGTGGATCATTTTACCGCTTGGAGGACAGCAGAGAGGTTTTTTGCCGAGTTCTTCAGTTTTCTTTTCGATAATATGTACCGATGTTATCTTGCATTTGCTTCTCTCTATCCCTTACTCTTTGCTTTTAATTACTGTTATGTTGTGATTAAATTATGGCTTAGAGTAGTTTGCTTGTTTGGGTATAGCTTATATTTATCATTCTGCAAATTTATTGTTTGAGTATAAGCTTGTGTTGGTATTTTTGTTATTGGGGGTCTGAACATTCACTAATGTTTTACACACCAAGTGAGCATTCAGTGGTAATCATGTTTTTATTTTTGGGAGTCACAATTCCATTGATATTCTTGCTTGCTAAAATTTAATTATGTGTATTCTTCGCTTTTATGTTGCAGCACTACATCTTTAGGTATGTGGATTTCTAAAGTTATGAAATACAGACGAACCTAAGTATTATCAGTACTGGTGTTTTGTTCAGAATTATACTCAAGAAGTAAGTCCTTGCAATCATTTACATTGGATTTTTTCATTTCATCATGGAAAATAATTGCAAAAGGCCCTTAACAAATGCTATGAAGATGGAAGAGTCATAATAAATTAATGATTTATTTGATTTATTGTTAAGAATTTTGGCACAAATAAGAGAAAGAGATCAAACAAAATTGGTTCCTCTTTTTATATGTCTACTTTATAAGTCCATATTGGGAATGTGAAAATCATTCATAAGCATAAACATATGTACTAATTCAGCTACTCTTGGACTGTGTGTCTGAGGATGGAGAGTAAAATCAACTCTTATCTTCAGTTTGATTAAGGAAAAAGGATAATTCAAACAAATTAAGAAGATAAGCAAAACCAAATAGGACTTTGCAACCTTTTTATTGTGCATTGCTTTCCAATTATATTTTCTTTCAGGTTAAGCAAGATTCAATGGGCAGCTTTCATTCTACTATGTGTTGCGTGCACCACAGCTCAGCGAAGATCAAAGTGAGATCACACTTTCTATTTATGGATTGTTTTGGACTTAGTTACTTGTCTTTTGAGCTTTGCGATACCGTTGGAATTCTCACATGTATGATGTATGTCCATACTGAATAATGATGGACGTTTACTTCACATCTATGGTACAGTACAAGATGTAGTCTACTAATGAATGAAAAATATTATTTACTAAATTTTCACTTTTATGAAGTGATGATATCTTGGTGTATGTAGTCATGTAATTGAGAAGCAGGAATTAGTGGGAGATCGTTCCTAGCTAACTATATTGTTTGTGTAATCTTTTTCCTTTTTTTTTAATTCCATTTTTGTCTACTTTCAACTTATTGTTTGTGCCTTAGAAAATGACATTGTTTTAGCGGTTCTAAACGTGTTCTTCAAACCCCCTGTTCAAGGTTAGGTGATTGATGTAAAACAGACAGCATATGCCTTTCTAAAGCAGCAGGGGCACCGAAAGTCACAACGTAAGATCAAAGGAGGTGCTAGTAGAGACCATCAAGGTGACAGTGTCAAAAATGCGTGAAATTTGGCAGGTTGAAAGGAAATGGCATTTTGATCTTGACTCGAGTTTCGATCGTCGCCTAAATTTAGGCAAATTCCTTCGTTAAAGCCCCGAAAATAGTGTTTTTGCTATTTATAGTAATATTTGTTTTTCCTTAATAACTTTTAATTTAAAAGTTAGAATAAGGTCCCGTCTATTGATGCCTCTTAGAGACGAAATTTTCAATTTCTGTAATTATTTCAATTTTGCTATTTTTGGCAAAAATCATTATTTTGCCACCTAATTATGTAGTCACCAAGGCAATTCAATTTTCAGATTTATAAAAATATAGATTTTGTCTATTTCTCTCTAGTGAATTCCAGGACCCTATCATCTTATGGATTTAAGGAATTTTCGTGGATTCAAGGTTTTCATTCAAAGGTTAATGTGTTTAGTTTCTTTTTCCATTCAGAAAGCAACGTGTTTGTTTTCTTGTAGCTTCTGTGACATCAATGATGGCCATTATGAGTTAACCAAAATTTTAGACACTCTTAATACAGCAATGAAGAAAATATAAAAACCAGAGGAAAACATTTTATAGATTAAGATTCTTGTTATCATAACGGGGGCTGATTTCTTTGCAAGTTATGGCACTCTTAAGTGGTTTAGCAGGAGTGTACTCTGAGGTGAATTTTTAAGTACACAATTTGCAGTCTAGTTCTTCAGAACTACAGTTCATGTGTGTCATTTAGTGTTTGAATCCTAACCCAACATAATCAATGATTGGATTGAATTTGGTTAATTGTTGGATTTTGTAACACAGACTGATTGAGGTTATTTAGTGATTCATCAAGTTAAAAAAGTGAAAACTCTCATTAGAGTGATCTAGAAAACCATTCTGTTAATTAACTTGCTTATGATTTTTTGCAGTCTATAATGAAAAAGAGACCTTCGAGAAAAATAAATGTGCAAAACTTCTGGTTATAGAGTGATCTTCAATGCTTTCTATATCCAATATTCTGATACAGTGGTGAACAAGTAATTCTAGCTTTCCTCTCTGTTTCTGATTCTCCTCTTAAAATTGGTCTATCCTCTCCATTTTCCACTTGAAAGTCATTATTAAAAAGATTCAGTACCACCTTAGAAGTGGAATATTCTTCTTTTCAGATTAGAATTCAAGAAGTTTTACTTTAGAAGTTATAGTTTCTTTTGTTCAAGGGATTCTTCTATGGATACTCATATTTTACATGGCTTCATAAAATGTAGATTATTAGCTTGCTTTAGCTTTTGCTTTTTATTAAATTTCTCACTCCCTGTCATAAGGAATCCCTTTGTGACTGTATACGACTTCAATTAGTGATTCTAGGGAATAATATAAAAGTAGGGAGACATTATATATTGATATTTCAGCAAATGTTAGAAGGTTGCATGGTTAGGCTTTTATGATTTTAAAGATTGTCACATGCTATTATCTTGGTCAAGATAGAGAGTTTTCTATCAAATGTCAATAAATAAATAAAAATCTTTTTAGGCTATCTTGAAAATCCAATTGCCTATAGATTGATTGAAATGCTACTTTGTGCTTCTTGGTTTGCCCTTTGCATTCGTCCCAGAAACGTATTAAGTCATGGCTTCACTCAATCTGAAGATTAAGAGGCAAAAGTAGGAGCTTAATTCTACTATCATATATGAATTTTACAGAGATAAAACAGAAGTAAATTACCAAATATGTTACATGGACCTCCTATATGTACATAATAATGTTCTCTTTTGTGATTCTTACTTCCTTAGCAACTTGTTTCTCTGTCATGCTTAGGCTTTCATCCTTTAGAACAACTGATTGCTCTCTCTCTCTCTCTCTCTCTCTCACGAGTGCGTGCACACACACATGCACCATCTCAAGTATGTAATATTTATATGATACTAAAATATGTGCAAAATATCTTTTTCCTTAAAAAAAAAAAATCTTCATTTGTCTTTGTCACCTTTACTACTCTCCTGTAATACACTCTGCTTAAATTGTTTCATGTGTAGCGGAATTTTGGTGACTATAGTAATGAAGTATGCTGACAATATTGTGAAGGTAAGACATGGAAATATGACTTTGAATTGTGTGAGACGTCAACAAAAAGGCATTTACATGAATCTATATATTACTAAAAGCTGAAACGTAGCATTTAATGCTGCTGCTCTCATGTTGCACCACATCAGCTATCATGTCATTTTTTTTTTAATATAATTTTTCCTTCAATTTTAAAATTGTTTTTACAATTTTCAGTCCTAAAAATCCCAGCTCTATAAATGCAGTCCACTACTTATTTATTTACTTCCACTTACCCTATAATAAATTTGTATAATTAATCCAGTGCCCCTCTTATTTATTTAGTTCCACTATCAAGCCTAACCCAAATCCTTTTCAGTTCAGCTTAAAGGAAAAAAATAAATAAATAAAAAAACGTTGAATTTATATAATGTCTGGGAAGTGGAACCATTCCTTGGCATATCATAGTGTGATTTCTTTTACCATTGCCAGTGATTGTTAGGCTCAGAAAGGGGAAAATGCATCTGCCATCCTTCATTGATGGTAGAATTTGTGAATATACTGGAATGAAAAAATTTACCCATGACCTTTTCTGGCACATAAAAATCAATGTTTGTCTTCATGCTCTATTGGAACCTACTTCTGGCCTTTTGGGTTATTTTGGGTTGTTTTTGTTCTTGGTGAAGGCTTAGGTCAAAGCAGTTGGCTTTATTGATCTTAGATTAACATTATTATTGCAAATTTAACACTTAGTTCTTGCTAAACTACTTCTTCGTCTTTGTATTCTTAGCCCGCAAGTTCAGCCTTAATGAATGTCCAACACTCTTTTAAAGGGTCCATTATTCCTCAAAACTTTGTTTAAGTAGATAAATGCTTCGGGTGTATTTTCTTTTGCTTTTTTTTTTTCCTGATTAACATGATCGTTATAATTTCCATGTTTAATTTTGTCTGCCTGTTGTTTACCCCCTATCAACATGGGTAGCACTCATTTTATCAATAAAAAAAAAAAAATTAAATGTCCACTATCCAGCACTTTTTGCAGTTAAATTGTTCTTTATAATTGCATTACTCAAGTATATGTTACATGTAAGCATTTTCTGCACTTGTGATTTAAGTTCCCATTTTTATTAGCTCCCCCATTTTGTGCAGCTGTATTCTCTACTTCAGTGGCAATGCTTTTCTTAGGAGTTGTTTCTTTCATCTTCTATGACTTTCATCTTTCACTTTCCTTCATCCTTGGCACAGCGTAAGTAACTTCTGTTTACAGGGTTCATCTTCTTACATGGTCTTTAATCAGTTGTTCTGAAATGCATTTATATAATGTTAGGATTGATGAATAATGACATCATAATTACTTGTTTTAAAAACAATAACCATTGAAAGCTTGATAGTTTTATTTACTTCATTTGTACTTGTGCTTCCAGGTTAGTAATAGCTTCTATATATCTACATCATGTTGGGAAGCAAAGATAGCCAGCTCTGCCCAAATTTTCCTAGTGCAAAGGCTCACATCCTTCGCATCCTCTCTTTTATGTTAATTTTAAACAGATTATCATGAAATCAGAGTATACCTGTTGTTTTCATTTACGATTAATTCAAAATCAGTAGTCTAACAATTCAGGTTTCCAGTGTTTGCTTTGACTATTGTTTTGTAAAATTACAATGACAAGTTTACTCAACTGTTGGTTTAGGATTTGACAAGCTTCACCTGTAAAACCTTTTGAGGCTTTGGCCTTAATTTTGCTTGTTTAGTCAAACCAAAGGTTACATGCTGATTGTGGCATGCTCGAGATTAGATTTTAAGGTAGGACTGTGAGATGGAAAACTAAAAGCACTAGAAATTCATGGAAATCAATACGATCATATACACAATGGATAATATTGACTGACAACTTGCCATGTTAAGGTGAAGAAATTGATAAGACTTTTCTTGCCCCAACACCACCCCCCCGGGGTGGCCCCCCTCTCTCTTGAAATAAAGCAACAAACACTTTTATTGTTGTATATTGCGAAAATGATCACATATAAGCTTTGCTATAGCAGGAGGGGATTCCTCCCATGTCAGCAACATAGGATTTAGCAAGCTAATAAAAAGGATCTTTGCTTTGTTTGACATTAAATATTATTTAGGTGAATGCATCTTTTTTAATTAGTCTCAAATCATGGGCAACGTGAGGGAAAAGAAGTTGAACACAGCATATTGAACTATATATGGTAACTGAAGCAAGGCTTGGTCGATAGACTTGAATGGCTGCTACAAGGACAAGAAAATTAGTTATGACAATGCATTTCATGTATCCATATCCAGAATACAGGAGGTAGTTCCCTTTATATCAAAAATACCACAAACTTTTCTGCACACTGGGGTAAAACAGTTATAAAAAAATGTTAAAGTTACTATCAATTTTATTAGTATTGCTCACATCACTCAAAAATTATTAGGGAAGTGTGTGGACCTCCAACCACACAAGCTTGCCATGCTCATTAGAAGGTGAAAGTGTGGCTTCCAACTTTAATCACACATATGGTCTTAGTGTTTTAAAATGGGAAGATTGCTTTGTTCAGAGACATTAAACAAGAAAACATATTGTAATTTACTTGTTTTTATAGAAAGTTTAAAGGTAAAATTTAGATACAATTCTTAGGTAATATAGGTGGGTTTCCCATTGAATTCAAATACATAATTGTATTGACCAAATATAGCAAAATAGTGTTACCTTATTTAAGGAGAATTACATTCAACTGTGTAATTCATTGGTTATAGTTGAATTGAATTGGAAACGTAGAGTACAACACCCAACTAATTGTACACAAGTTTTACTAAATTATATAGGCTTTTTTCTATGCCTGTCTATGCTTACCAAATATGCGTGGAACAAAAGCCTGCCAAAAGAACCAACCGTAAAGACTCCGTATGCTAGATAAAACAAATATAATTTACTGCTTCACTAGAAAGCAAACCATGAAATCATGACTATAAATAACTTACATATCTCCTTCCTCACATTCACTCTTCTATTCCTCTTACCTTTGAATTCTTAAGCACCAATGGCTCTCTCTTCATATTCTAAGATCTCCCTTCTAGCCTTTTCTGTGTCTCTCTTTGCATGTTTTGCTCTGGCTCACGATTTTTCTATTGTGGGTTATTCACCGGAGCACTTGACTTGCTTGGATAAAATCTTAGAGCTGTTTGAATCATGGGTGTCAAAACATGGCAAAACTTACAGGAGCATTGAAGAGAAGTTGCATAGGTTTGAGATATTCAAAGACAACTTGAAGCACATTGATGAGAGAAATAAGGAGATTAGTAGCTACTGGCTTGGGTTGAATGAGTTTGCAGACATGAGCCATGAGGAGTTTAAGAATAAGTATTTAGGATTGAAACCTGCCTTGCCCAGAAGAGAAGGGTCCTCCAGAGATTTTAGTTACAGAGATGTGGTAGATTTGCCCAAGTCTGTGGATTGGAGAAAGAATGGAGCTGTTACTCCAGTCAAGAACCAAGGTTCATGTGGTATGTAACTCTCTCTCTCTCTCTCGCTGTCATGTGGGATTCATACGTTGTAAGAGAGATGATCCATATATATATATATATATATGATACATGAGACATCTTTTTTTTTAATAATGTGTACGTTAATGTGCATGTTATATGGATACGTGTCCATGCATGTATCCATGGCTAGTGTTTTTTTCTTGCTGACCATATGGTGAGTATAGATGATGATACGATGAGCATGCAGGTAGTTGTTGGGCATTTTCTACTGTCGCTGCTGTTGAGGGCATAAGCCAGATAGTCTCTGGAAATTTAACTTCATTGTCTGAGCAAGAGCTGATTGATTGTGATAGAACTTTCAATAATGGCTGCAATGGGGGTCTGATGGATTATGCATTTGAATTCATTGTCTCCAGTGGTGGACTGCATAAGGAGGAAGACTATCCATATTTAATGAAGGAAGGAACTTGTGAAGAGCAGAAGGTAAATTACATTGGCATAATATGCTCTATACCAAATTCAGTTGTCAGCAAAATTTTATAATAGAATTATTAATTACACTTGTTTATTTGTCTCCAGGAAGAAATGGAGATGGTGAAAATTAGTGGTTATCAAGATGTGCCACAAAATGATGAAGAAAGTCTTTTGAAAGCATTGGCACACCAACCACTGAGTGTAGCTATTGACGCCTCTGGTCGAGACTTTCAATTTTATAGTGGGGTAATTAATATGATATAATATATAGGAAAATGTTAAAACAGTGAAAATGAATGTCATTCTTCATAGGTTTCAATTAGCTCAATTGATAAAATCTTTAATGATTGTGTAAGAGATCTGAGGTTCAATCCTATTCTCTAAAAAAAAAAAAATATCCACTTCAATAACATAATAAATTAATATCTAAATTACTTTTTTTTAATGATGACTCATCTATTTATATAATTTAAATAGTAAAAATTTTAATATCACTCTAATATATATATATATATATATATATATATCCTCTCATCAACGCACATTCGTACACATTTCTACTCCTACAGCTTGTTTTCCCTAATTATGCATAGTTTTCTAATTAAGAAAAAAGAGAGTTATGCATGGTTTTGTTGGCTTGGCAGGGAATATTCAATGGCCATTGTGGAACTGAGCTAGATCATGGAGTAACAGCTGTTGGATATGGTTCCTTGAAGGGGTCAGATTACATCATTGTGAAGAATTCATGGGGACCAAAGTGGGGGGAGAAAGGGTACATAAGGATGAAGAGAAACACTGGAAAACCCGAGGGGCTTTGTGGTATCAACAAAATGGCTTCATATCCTACCAAAAAGAACTGATCTACTAATTCCCCTCCCATGTCAACTTTTCTTCATTCCATATTTATTCCTTTCCAAGATTGATGAAGTTTTATTTGTATGCCCATGTTCCTTCAATAAAATGTTTTCTCTAGAAACTCTCTAAAAGTTTAATACAAATTCAGAATTAAAATAAAATTGTCATCCAATTCTGGAAGACACTCAAAGAGCCTTTAATGGCTAGTACTTTTTATCCAACTGATAAACACACACAAGATAAGAGAGAAGTGTGTTGAGAAAAGTAATTTATGCCACTTGTAAACAGTTTTTCAGTTTATTTATCAAAATAAGAAACTTCAGAAGATAACAGATATGATTCTTCTAGACAGAAATGCCTAATGCTAGTGTGTGGAATTACTAATTCTTGAGTAAATAGAGATAGCGGTATAGACAAGATTGGCATCATCAACTCAAAACTTCATTGTATTTAAAGACACAGTCGTAAAGTCGTCCTCCAAGAAACTGCGCCACCTCTGGATGTTTCACCTATATATAAAAATAGGAAGAAAAACAGAAGAAATTAGATAAATAAATGTAGTCCAGCAAAGGAAGCAAATGAACTGATATTCCAGAAAAAGCAACAATGACATAATAAAAATAAAATAAAAACCATTACCATCCCAATCTTGAGGGAATCACACTTAAATTGTGCATAAAGATTTGTCTCTATTCCACGCCCCTGCCAAAAGAAATGAATTTTATTAAAAGAACTAAAGAAAGATCTAAATCACAGATACAGCATATCAATAGTTGCACCATATGAGTTCAATCTATCATGGTTTATTCCCCAAATTCTAAATGATTGAACAATATGTCTTCTGAAGGATATGTATGTATAATGAATACCATGAAAAACTACCCTTGCAGCAAATTTTCAGGCACTGCAGCATGTGTATGCCATATAGAAGAAAAAGTACTTTATTCATTTAAACCTAACCTCATGCAGCAAAAGAAAAAATAATAGGTCTGTAATCAATAGGAATTATACTTCCCATGTATTTGAGCTCATCATTTCTTCTTCCTTTGTTTTCATTTTTAGCTATTTGCCTTATAATGACTTTTTTTTTATTGAAAGATAATAATCAAATAGGACAAAAGACACTAAGTTTGAATGAAGCCATGGTAATCTATATGAGAAACTATATGTTCACATATTGAATTTGTAAAATTATGCCAAGGTGACAATTCAGAGTGTTTTTGTAGCAGGCTGGGAGGCAAATTTGAACAATGTGCACTCATGATTTTAATGCAGAGAACACAAACATAAAAATGAAATCTGCAGTGAGATGTAGTTGGATGATAAATGAGTAGACATTTGGATGGTCCAATTTGGTTATAAGTTGTCAAAGGTCATAAATAAGAAAAACAGGAAATTAACAAAGAAGCATCAATCATAAAATGCGTTACAGTTCTACTAGCCTCCAGAATTTGTAAGAACCTACCATCCCTTCCAAGATAACCAAGTCTGCATCACTTGCTAGGTAGGCAAGCTCTTCTGAAACTCTTGAAAGATCAATAACCTGGAAGGAAAAAGGCAAAAGAGCTATCATCACACATCTATAGTGTTGCCTTACTTATTAAGAAAAAAGATTTGTGCATTTATAGTAATATCATCATTCAATAAGTGAAAGAACACATAAGAAAAAGAAAATAGCACTTTCTCACCGGCAAATCATTTCCAGAATTGGCAAGTAAAAGATTTGAAGTATCAACACCCATTAACTGTCCATGTTCATCCTTCAGCTGGTAAATTGCCACTCACAATGTCAGAGTCAACCAAGATTTTGAGAAACTAACACAATTCTGAAGGCTTTCTTTCTATCACCTTTGACATAATCTCAATTAGTTCAGGGTAAGTTACATCATTGATAGAAGGCAAGTCATTGGCTGCCAAAACAACCTGCATAGAGATAAATGAGAACTTTGCAACCATATGAAGAGTGAGCGATACATGACTTATTAAAAATGGTCAAAGCCTTTAGCAGCCAGCAACCCATTAAATAGAGTGCAAATGCATATGCAAAACCTACATTTAACAACAAGAGATAATGAGAAAAAATGGGTGGGAGCTGCTTCAGCTTTGAAGGACCACTAGATGATAACGTCCAAAAAACCAGCTAGCTAAAACAAGTTAAAAGGAAACAGAGGCAGTGGACATTTGATTTATGCAAGCATGGAAAAGAGGCATTCTAGTCTTGAAAAGTATCTACTCTTTGGGTCATACCAAGTACCCTAGACACATGAATGTTATTGTTAGGAGATACTACATAGGCCATTCTTTACTAACATTTGTGACAACTTTAAACAGCAGAACTTCAAATTTTAAGATAGAGCATACACATTTTTATTCGATGACAAATTTTAACACTAAAGACTCAGATGCATAGCATAGAACAATCCAAAAACTGAAAACAAACCTGAGTCCCACGTCGGAGTAATTCTCTTGCAAATGGCAAAATCCCTAAAATAATATCTGCACCTGAGTTATCAACAAAAATGATAGCCTGTCATGACAACCAAAGGAGCTGGTTAGTATAGGATAAGCACACATAATAATTTCAACATAGAGAACAATGATGGGTAAATAAAACTAAACATAAAACCTGCCTTTTTCCAAGATTTCTTGCTCCATTTCAATTTGAAAGTGTCCAAATCATCAATAACCCAAGGTCGAGGGACAAGGTTTTGACAACTAGCTAAAAAGGACATTCCATCCTTTGAGAAAATCTCTGCAAGCTTCAAGAAGTAAGAAACAAAAATTGTTAAGCTAATACTACAGAAAATCATTCACATATTACTGCATTTTAAAAATTACCCCATTCTAGAAACCATGAGAAAGGATCTATGATAACCAATATGATACGGTCACATAGTCTTTGTATGTACAACATGATGCAATTTCAAGTTCCTAAAAAATTGTTCCATACTATTTTCAAAGAACTGAAAAAACTGCATTTTCCGGAATTTGCCATTACTTTGACCATAGGTGAGGGACTTAAATTTAAAATACATGGCAATGGCGAAGAACAAGCCAATGAACTCAAGCTCAAATGATACATCCTTCACTTGTAAGAGCAAGGTGGAGGGTGAGGTTGTAGGTTCTAAACCTCTAGGTGCATGTATAACTAACCAATAAAAAAGAAAACAATGGTGAAACAGAAAATAATTTCTTACAAAGCCAAGTGACTAGATTCAACTTAAGGGTATTGATACTATGAGCAAACTTATGTGATACATATGCTTAAATGGAGAATACAACCCCAAAGAGATACACTTTTTTAATTTATTTTATAAGTAACCCTAAAGAGATATACATAGCAAATCAAATGATTCATGCCCCAAAACCCAACTAGTTGGTATTTAAGGTCTGGTTTTGTTGAGAACTTTACAAGTTTATATATATCTCTTAGGTATAGAATGATAAGATCTAAAATTGTTGAGCTTTCTGATAAAAGACTACTTACCTGTGCGGAACCAAGATCAAATATGTTTCCTGCAAATATTCCTCTGACCAAATTCTCTACGCGCTTTCCTCCATCTTCAATGGCATCATTAAGAAGAACCACATTCGCAAATAGGGATATAGCCTTTGCATTCTCTTCTTCCTTTGAATTTTCCACAAAGAGAGAGAGAGAGAGAGAGAGAGAGCTTTATGAGTAAAATGGACTAAAAATGTTAACTTTGTGAGACAACATACAAAGTTAACATTTACCTTGACTTTCTTGAATATATCCCTGAATCCCAATTCTCTAAGGATTTGCTCACGAATTCTGCAGAGAAGCTAAAAATGTCCCCCAAAAGAACACAAGGAAAAAAAAAAGGTAACAGGAAAAATCAGTCTCTCCATGGGAAAATGAGAATAAGAGATCACATTTTTCAGCTAAATAAATGAAAATGTTGATAGAAGTGTTGTAGATGATTCTTTTATGATTTGGCTTACAATGCAATCAGGTGGCCCACCATGACTTTCAGGATCTTTCTTGAAGTCCTCAAGTATTTCAAAATACCTTCCATAAAAGATGCAAAAACAGAGAATGCGAACTGAGTTAGACATAATGCACGATAAATGTCAGGAGAAGGTAATGTGTGCCCTGGGGGTATAACATACAGGCAACACACAAACACATACATAAACACACAGAATAATTATGGTAAGTTTCAATCTACTAACAACCCTGTTGCATCATAGTTTCTCATTTACAACTTACAGCAATAAGACCAAATGACACACACATATATAATTCAACTATAGATGCATAAAATAGTATTAGCAAAGGATTGAGGTCCCTAAATAAGTTCATATAAATCAGGTGTAACAAACAAACAATTTGATCATACAATTTTCAAAGCCACATCAACACGTTCAAATAGGTTTTGCTTAGTTACAAGGTCCATCCATGCAACAGTATGCGTAACAAAAGTAAACCCACAAAGAAAAAAGTACCTCTGAGCAAATTTTTCAGCTTTAACGGCTGCATCAGGGACTGTAGGATCACTCTCTGCTCGTTTCCTGGAACAACATAGTATTAAAAACATGAGCACATAAAAACTTCTACCCTCTGATTAACATTGTTAGAACAATGATTAAATTCACCATTTCCAAACAGCTTAAATGATTCAACTTAAGCTTTAGGACAACAGATAATTAATCAAGGTAAACAAATATATTGGTATTAAAGCATCAAACTTTGGAATTGGAATTCCTAAGAAAGATTACCCAAATCAGATAAAGCTCAAAACTTTCACCACATTTTTAAGCTAACAAAAACAAACATCTTAATATAGCTAATTCAAATTCAAAAAAGCATAAAACTTTGGAATTGAAACATCAAAAGAAAGACAACCCATATTTGATAAAGCTCAAATCTTTATGAAAAAGGAGAGGAAAGGTAGTAAAGTTAACTTGAAGGAGGGAACGGAATTGAGGAAGAGGTCGATCCAGGCGATCTCCGTAGGAGTGGGCTTGCGGGGATTATCGGATGGAAACCTGTAGGGAATGGTACTAGCTCTGTAATTCGATTCGATCGGTGTTGGAAGCAGCGGAAATGGCACCATTTCCGATGCGCTCTCCATTTCCTTCTTCTTCCTTTTTTTTTTTTTTTTTTTTTACTGTGTCTGTGTCTGGGTGTGAAAGAAAGATGAATACTGTGCAGGGG
The DNA here is from genome assembly GCF_001633185.2 of Quercus lobata. NCBI lineage: Eukaryota > Viridiplantae > Streptophyta > Magnoliopsida > Fagales > Fagaceae > Quercus > Quercus lobata. The sequence continues at coordinate 56,608,810 of NC_044914.1, forward strand.
CTTCAATGGCGATGATGATGATATGAGTCAGTATAAATAAACTCTATATAGTCTTTCTTGATCCCTTCCCAACGATATGAGATGCCCATCTTTCTTTCTCTGATTTTTGTTTTTATGATGAAATATACATGTATATGATTATATAAATTATCTTTTATATTTTCAAAAAAAAAAAAATTATCTTTATTAATGTGTGCACCCAATTATCTTTATCTTTATCTTTATTAACATCTTGTTTTTTAATTTTTTGTTATAAGTTTTCTTTTCTTTTTTTTTTGAGAAGAAAGTGTTTTTTAATTTAAGCATAGTTAAATTTTGTTATTTAATTTTATTATTTTGTTGTATATTTCACTTTAGGATAACAATAATACTATACGATACTCTTTTTTCTTTTCTTTTTTTCTTTTTTAGAATCTAATTAACAAAAAATTAGTAAACCTGAATAAAACCAAAGGGGACCAAGTAGTAACACTGTGAACTGAATAAGACCAAACTTTTATAATGTATTACAGATTATAGCTATTTTAGTATAATATTTTATATTTTTAATTTATTTTAACCTATGATAGATGGACACATCCATTCAGTAAAAATATTGTGACTTTTTGTTATGGACATAGAATAACTCTTTATTCTATTAATTAAAGTGAAGCATTTACTGTATTAAAACCAATTTACATTATTGTTCAATACAGTATATAGTTGATTTGAACCAATGCCCTAAAGATCCCATACAAAAGTTGAAACAAAAAAGACGAACTCTGGGAGTATTCATAAACAGGTTCATGTTAAATTCCTTCTCAAAAAAAAAAAAAAAAACAAAAAAAAAAAAAAAAGGTTCATGTTAAATCCTTTCCTTATTTGCCAAAAGACCAGAACATTTGTTCTCTATGAAGGTAAGCGTTTTAAGAGAACACCCTCAATTGCATGTTCAGTGATTCCATGCAATCCAAAATGAGAGTAGTAGAGAAGGCAGTAGTACAATGTGGATTATAAAAGATAGCATAGAAATCACTAAGCTTAAATTCGACTAACAATATATCTCTTTACCAATTGGCCAAACCATTGTACCGTTTTAAGTAGGTATGTGTTACACATTTACATTATGGAAAATTTATGTTTCACACTCTTGGTATAGTTACAACATCCACATTGATGGAGCCATAAATTTAGAAATATAGTTCCACAAAAAGCTACTTTATTTATTTTACCTCCCCACTTTATAAAACATCCAACATCAGTGGTTTTATTTTAAATTTCAACACAATAAAATAATATAAATAATACAATAAAATAATTTTTTTATTACATATGTGCTATCGTGTGAACACATGAATGAGCCACACTGCAGTGTTTACAAAGTAATGTGAACACGTGAATAATAATACAAAACAATGTGAAAACATGAATAATATAGATATATATATATATATATATTACATATGAGCTACAGTGTACAGCCAAAAGTAGTTGAACCAAAAGTAGTTATGCACTATAGCTGTAGAGCCAAATTATTTGACTTTGGATCTACCAATGTAAGCATAGTTTTATATATTACATATGAGCTACGGTGCCCAGCCAAAAGTAGTTAAGCCAAAAGTAGTTATGCACTGTAGCTGTGGAGCCAAATTATTTGACTTTGGCTCTACCAATGTAAGCATAGTTTTGTATTTGATGGTGCTACGAATAGCAATATAGCTTTTTAGAGCATTCACATCAAAGATGTAAAAAATGCTAAATTCTAATTTTAGCTCTTATTCCCTTAAAATATCTTCCACATCAAGCATGTTATTCTTAAAGAATTTGACATCTTTGCCACAGTGGAGTGTCATCTCTGACACCCTACTGTAGCAAGATGCTATAGTTTTAAAGTTTTTGATCAAAATATATATATTCGAAGTTCAGGTGGGGAAAAAATTTCCCCAAATCAACTAAACAAAAAAGACTTGCATTATGCTTAAACTTTGATTTACCCGCCCCAAAATTCTTTCAATAACTTGATACTGAAAAAGAAAAAATAAAACTCAATGGTATTGGGAGGAAAAAATTAAAAAATGATACTCTGAAGGAAAAAAATCTAAAAGTTCTCCATGATATTGCAATATTTCCGAAGCACAGGAATGCAGTTAAACATTGTCATTTGGAAAGTGTGATATCATACAGATCATACAACATCAGAGGGATTGATAGCATGGACTACTGTCACAGATGAGAAACTTGATCCTATCTAACATCAAAACTAAGAACATGGTGGAGGGAGTTGGGTCCCAATGTATTTAGCTCTAACATTTTTACAAGTGGAAGTGGCATGTTTCTCCCCTGATGACAGGTCCAAGTGAACATTTTCAAGGTATATGTTCTGACATGGCATCCCTTTGCTGCATTCGAGTGCCACTGCTACCTTTGATGATGAAGTCCCTCTAATGTTCTTAAAATATATGTCACTGATCTTCACTCGAGATGGTGCCTGCAAATTGTTACCAAGAACATTTTCAGCAAACTAGAAACCAAAACCATCAATTCAAAAATGAGCCTGTACTTAAAACTTACCATGGAAGTGCAAGACGTGAAGGGACAATATGTTTGGTCAATTATAATGGGATTGGTCACATTGTTCATGACAATGTTCTCAAATGTCATATTGGTGACTGCACTGCTACCTGGAGAGTTTTCCCATGTTTTAATCCTAATGCCATTTGTAGTAACTGTCATGGTACAATCCCTCACCAAAAGTCCACTTACATCTCCTTCATTCCGATATCTTCCCAAACTTCCAACACTAATATATTTGACCATATAACCAATATATTACATTAAGTAGCTCCACAAAATTGATTTATGTGTCCAAGTAAACATAGAGGTTACAAACAAAGGAAATTTCAAGAGTACCTACCTGATACCGTGACCAGGTCCACAAGTGACACCTGTGATGGTGACTTGAGAATTTCCTTGTCCAACAGAGATGCAGTCATCACCCGTACCAATATGTGATCCAGAAAAGTAGACACTAGAGCTTCTCTCAATGTGAATGCCATCAGTGTTAGGACTGTTTGCTGGGGCTGAAATCTTGATTTTACTACCTTTGAAGTTCTTGCACTCCACGAGAGCTATGTGAAAGAACTTGCTATTCAGCGAAGTTATGCCACGTACAACTGTCTTATTCATTGCCATGAATTTCACATTCTGCAAAGAGAAATTGTTTTCTTATTAAACTTATTGCTTTACTGTCACAACTGCCTATCCTCTGCACTGCCACAACAAAGTGTATCTCACTAATGTGACCTAAAGCACCAGTTTTAACAGGGGAAAAAACTTGTGTCTAAATATTAATTCAAGGAATAAAGCTTGTGGCTGCATCATTGAAGCAGACTTTAGACACCTTAGTCAATTTTTTCCTTTATTGGATGCACCTAATGTTCACCTGTGCTTAGACCATAGGCATGTTCAGTCACTCTAAGCCTCCCCCATTCCCCTATGGCAACATGCCAACATATAGCTCAAACAATCTACTACTGCTAGGAAAGATTTTGTCAAAAGCTCTAGTACTACGTGCAATATGTAAACTAAAAATTAAAAAGACAAGGATATACATTTATAGGTCATTGAAACATACAGTTGGAAGAAGTTTGCAGTTGGAATCAGTGGGGCAGTCATTGTAAGGCCAGGCTTTAGCACCTTGGCCATCCAAGGTTCCACCTCCGGTCAAGGTTAGCCCCTCTACCCATCCAAATTCAACCCAACCAGCACTGAATCCATACTTGGACAAGTCTGTTGTTGCTTTCAAATAACCCTGCAAATTCCTCAAATTTAATCATGAATAGATGACTTGATCAAATTTGATGCTAAAGAATACAGATGGTAAATAAAAAAGACGTGACGAAAAGATGAAGATTATAATCTTGCCTTCAAATGAACAGTTAGAGATGATACATTATTGCACGGGCCAGTAAACTCGATGTGGCCAATCAAGTATGTCCCTTTTGGTATCAGAAGATTCACTGAGCCTGAGGACTCACATGCCTTCTTCCATGCTGTTCTGAAGGCCTGGATGACAAGTATCATTTTTTAACTTTTTTGTTAATTCAAACACACTACGTACTACATCTATTTCTTGCCATCAGTCTATTAACAAGCTATAGTCATGCCCGATAATCATCTTGCAATTTTATAGCTTTAGTGGATACAAACTAGAGAGTAAAAACTCTGGAATAGGAGGAACTGCTTATAAGTTCCTAGCATCAAAAGGAAGAATGAAAGTCAAGCCTAGAATCAAAAGGAAGAATATGTAACAAGTTAGTAACTTTACCTCCATTTATGTGATAAGAATTGTCACACTCAGCATAGAGCACACATAAATACACGGAACAAGCAAGTGATTTTATAGAGAGAGTCCTTAGAAAATAACTTAGAAAAAAAAAAGGGTCTGCTTGAAGTAAATGCAAAATATGTAACTTACACAGTTACGAAAATCTCAGAAGCTGAAATTTGTCTTCTAAGTCATAACTCATAAGGATCCCTGTGGACTGTAGTAGTGCTTTTGAACTCCACTAACTTCCCTAAGTTGTCCTAGCACAAAGATAAAAGACTACATACTTCTATATGGACCTTGAAGGAGTTTGGTTACTTTGGTACTATTCTACATCGATCAAAAACCCCCCCCAAAAAAAAAAAAACTAATTCCATTTAAAATGTTAAAGATGGGAGAAAAAGTAATGAACTAGTCAAAAACTTTTGTAACACCAAGAATTCTGAATTAGCAAGCTAGTATAGTATAATTGTTTGTTTGAAAGAGAGAGAGAAATAAGAACGAACCCGAGTGTCATCAGTTCGGCCATCTGCTCGAGCACCAAAGCTCATGACATCAAAATCAAATAAAGCAGACCTTCTCCTCCCCTTGTGATGTAAAACGTGTCTACCCTTTTGTGTCTCAAATTCAATGCCTTTCACAACTGACACTGCTTCTCTGCCAAAAACACCATTGAAATAATAGATAGACAGCACCAAGAGCAATTTGCCATGGAAGAAAGGCCGGCTCATGTTGCTGTTTTAATCTATGTATGTGTCTGCAATAACATGTCAGTTCTGAGTGTGAGTTGTTTTGTTTGTTTAAGATTAAGAGTAGTGTGACATTGAGCAAGATCAAGAGTTAAAGAGTTGTGACTTCGCCGGTAAGCTCTTGCAGTTGCTGGGAAGTTACGGAAAAAAAAAAACATACGTGCAGAGTTTACAGTTCTGTCAAAGCCATGAAAACGTGGACATTTTTTTTTTTCCTAAAAATGCCCTTACATCCTAGGTTTAAGCACAAAAAAAACTGAAAGATAATCTGGTAAAAATATATTTCTAACTTCCACGTATGATATTGCCTACAAAATAGGACTATTTTTTCTGTTAATATTTTACAAAATTCAATCTGAAATACAAATTTATTTTGTCAACAATTTAATTTAATTTAATATTTTTTATACAAATTTTGTAGTAGACCCATTAACTCCTAAACTGAAGTTGTCATTCACCGGTTTTTTTTTTTTTTTTCTTTTTCTAAACCCCACGTTTTAGGGTATTGGATATAAACAAAAACTAAAACAAACTAGAAAAACAAACTCACCTACCATTTTTTTATTAAAAGCTGTATCATTCAAATCTCTAGGACTTTTTACTTATTTTACTGGAATTTTAAATATATTTAAGTGGTAATGATTAATCATGTTAGTATTACTAATAAACTTACCACAACATATAAGCTCCTATTTTATCCCATATTTGTTTTTGGTTCGACATGTATTTAATCATGTAGTAACTTATTTATCGATTTATTTTAATAAAATAATTTTTTTTCTTAAATAATAAAATAATTTGTTTGTGAAAGTTTTATGGTAAAAAGAAAAATAACAATTGATTCTACAAGTCCTTAATAAACTCACTGCAGATAAGCTCCTACCAAAAACTATTATAAACTTACCATGGCAGATAAGCTCCTTTTCACTACAGTTTTTTCAATTTTCAATTTTCCTTAAAATGGTTAATTAATAAATTCGAACATTTTCAAACTTTAGGAACATCCCCAAACTTTAAGAATGTAATTTGCAATTTACCCTTTTTTTTGTGTTTCTTTTATACAATTTGATCCTCATCCAAATTGCACAGTTTGTGTTCTAAATTCAATCTATGTTCTACTGTAATAATAATCAAAGAAAAGCACCGTACTATTGTAATCAAAGAAAAGCAATGAGTAAGCTTTAACCCACAATCACATATTAAAAATAAATAAATAAAAAGATAATCATAAGAAAACTAGTTTCTGAGCACGCGCGCTCAAAGGCTTTTCTATTTTTTTGGGTAAAGATTAATAATTTGTGTTCATTATAATTTGAGATTACTATATTTTCCAATCACAAAAAAAGTCTAGGGGTGTGATGAGTATTATGTGTTTGTGGGTAAAATAATTTTTTCATCACACTCCTAGGTTTTTTGGATTAGAAAATGTAGTAATCTCAAATTATAATAAATGTAAATTATTAACCTTTACGGGGGAAAAAAAAATAAAAGAGTCTCTAAGCATACACGTGCACAAAGGCTAGTTTAATTTAAAGGATATCTTTTAAAATTTTAGGTTAAAATATTAATTTCATTGTTGTTTTTCATCTCCATGCTTTATAAAGAGATTTTTTTTTTCAATAGTTTAGGGACAAAAATAAAAATGAAAACAGATATTTTTTTTCAATAATTTTGGGATTAAAAAAAATATTTTTTTTAAATGTTAATGATGAAAAGGGAAATATTTTCAATAGTTTTAAGGACAAAAACCAAAGTTTAAAAGTTTAGGAATGGCAAACAAAATTCATGCAAACTTTAGGAATGACAATAATATTTTAGCCTAAATTTTATTTATATTTCTTATCATCCCTTTCCAATTTTTTTTTTTTTATTTCTTATCATTCCTTTTGCTTTGTAAAAAGAAAAAATGAGTTCCCTCTTTAAAAAAATAAAATTCTTTACTTTTTTTTTTAATAAAAGGTTAGACATAAAAGTCTTTATCGAAAACTTTTAGTGGTCATTTAGGTAAAGGCAAAAAGCTTTTTGATTTTGCTTTTTTTTTTTTTTTTTTTTTGCAAATAATCTAATTTTAGTAAATTTAAAAATAAGTTAACTTTTAACTTTTTATTATACATAAAGAAAATTTATCATAAATTATCTTTTTTTTAAATACTATTACAAATAAGTTACCGGAAACTACCGAAGCAGCCTCTTTGGGTCTCAACATAAAGCGGCCTCTTTGGGTCTCGACATAATACCTGCACTACCAATATTGAAGTTTGGACTCTCAAACAAAATGTCTAGGCTAAAGGTTCTCCAAAAGCCCAAAGGGTTGCAACTCGTATCGCAACCATCACACACGTGTTTCTTTATATTTGGTTTTATGTACAAATTAGTTTACGGATAGGAGTTTATTAATTAAATTGTTCACTTGTATGTGGTTCAAGACCACCAACTCAGACTACTTTCTTATTAGTGGACATCAATTCTATCATACTGGTTTGGAACTTGGAAGGATAGATATTAGTACACACTTGTTATTACACACAATCATATATGAGTGTTTGTATGATGTGAAGTCAGAATTTTAAGTGCAAAAGGTGTGTGTACGGCTCTTGTGTAATAATAAGTGTGAAATAAACACCACCCATAATATAATAATACTCACTAATCATAGACCTTCTATATTGAATTAAATAATAGGCACAAGGGCCTAAATGTACATAATTGGCATCCAGAAGGAATGAAGTTCTTAAAACCCAACCATGGATTTGCATCTTTCATTTCTTTTCCTTTTCTTTTTCCATGCTTCCATGTAAAACTTCATTTTTTTGCCTTTGCAAACCTAAGGCATCGATATTTTTCTCCGCTTACAGTGATTTCAAGAGCTCCATCTTGGTTGTCTTGATTTGATGCAGTTCCCATTAGAACACTTTTCTCTTTCTCAAGATTTTCTTTCTCCATCTTCAGCCTTGCTTCTTGTCGGGCAATCTCTGCCTGGAAGATAAAATGAAGGCTGAGACTCTAAAACATAAAAACTGTCTTGCATGATCTCTATTCATATATAAATCATGTTGACAGATGGAAACAAATGAAACCCTACAACATAAATTTTCACACAAAGTTCTAAGCTTATTTCGATTTGTTTAATTTGCAACAACTTTTTAACTCTAGAACAAGCAAGCATTTGTAATAGCATCAAGGAAGACATAATGTAATCATTAGATCAGAGTTCAGGCTTTCAGACATCCAAAAAAACAAAAGCATTATTGAATTTCCTAGCAGATGAAAACCAGCAGTTTGAGGTAGTACTATGAGTATGAGAGCAGTCTGGATGGCCAGTTAAGAAACACTATTTTCATAAGATACTACAAAATGGACAAAGTTTGGCTCCAAACATGTTTGGAGTCTTGGGCTTCAACCCGCAATAGGAATATGACATATGTACTTGTTATGTGCAATGCACATAGCTCACTTAACCACACTTAAGCTAACCAAGTAATGTGCATTCCACATTTCAAGGACACATGTCAGCTTCCTATTGGGAGTTGAAGCACAAGGCTCCAAACATGTTTGGAACCAATATTTTTCCCAACAAAAACCAATATTTTTTGCAGCTGACAACAAATAATATTGAGAATCATATAGAAAGCTTTGAGAAAGAAATCTCTATATGCATTAATGAAAAAATCTAAATCTAATACAAAAACTGTGTGTTTGTATACTAAGCCAGAGGAGAAGAAATCTATCTAACTGACACACGTGTGCTAACTAACTCTACTAATGGATTAATAAAAGCACATGTCATTTAGCTAACTAACTGTAAACTACATGTAGCTTATACATTGCAGCATAAAAACTGCTAGTCTTTCACTTGCACAGCTCTGTAGTCTTCACTTCAACCTTCCTAAGCTTCAATCCTTCTCAATACTCCCCCTCAAGATGGAGAGAAGATCTTAAGAATCCCATCTTGGTAAGTATTGAGATAAAACTGTTGAGAGCTAAGAGGCTTTGTAAGTCAGTCAGCCAATTGATGCTTGGTAGGTACATGAAAAGTTTTAATCAATTTAGCTTGAATCTTTTCCCTTACAAGATGAAAATCTATTTCTATGTGTTTTGTCCCTTTGTTGAACACAGGATTTGCTGCTATATGTAAGGCAGCTTAGCTATCACAGTATAATGAAACTGGTTTAGAATGATCAATACCCAAGTCTCTAAGTAATTGTAGTAACCACATGATTTCACAAGTAGTGAAAGCCATTGCTCTATATTTGGCTTCAGCATATGATCTAGAACCTGTTGATTGTTTCTTTGTTCTCCAAGAGATTAATGATTCTCCTAAGAAAACACAATATCCTGTGACTGACTTTCTGGCATCTGGGCAAGAAACCCAATCTGAATCTGCATATGCCTTTAAATGCAATTGAAAGCTAGCACTAAAGAACAGACTCTGTCCAGGTGTACCCTTAAGATATTGCAAAACCTTTTGTGCTGCTTGAAGATGAGGTAACCTTGGCTTATCCATGAATTGACTAAGCTGATGTACATTATAAGTAATATCGGGTCTGGTTAGAGTCAAAAATAACAACTTACCAACCAACCTTCTATACATAGTGACATCCTTCAAAGGTTCTCCAGTGTACTTTGAGAGTCTACTATTTTGATCCATAGGGAACTTAGCTGGTTTAGAAGCCAACAACCCTGCCTCTTCTAACAATTCTAGTGTATACTTCCTCTGACACGTGTATACCTTTAGCAGACCTGGCTATTTCAAGTCCTAAGAAGAACTTTAAAGGACCCAAGTCTTTAAGCTTAAACTGATCATGTAAATACAGTTTAAAGCTATTAGCAGCATCTACTTTGTTGCTAGCAACCAATATGTCATCTACATACACCAAAACAATGAGAACTACACCTCCTTGAACCATTGTAAATAATGAATAGTCTGATTTTGATTGCTGAAAACCCTGTTCCAGTATGGCATTTGTAAGCTTAGCAAACCATTGTCTGCTAGCTTGCTTTAATCCATACAATGATTTAGTCAACTTGCAAACTTGAATCTCCCCCTTGCTAGCAACAGGTGGAACAAACCAAGGGGTAACTGCATATAAACCTCTTCATACAACTCTCCATGAAGGAAAGCATTATTCACATCCAATTGGATGATACACCAATCCTGAATTGCTGCAACAGCTAGTAAGGTTTTAACTGTGACAAACTTTGCCACAGGAGAAAAAGTTTCAAAATAGTCTAAACCTTCTTGCTGAGTAAAACCTTTGGCAACCAGTCTTGCCTTATACCTCTGTATGCTTCCATCTGCTTTAAGCTTTATCTTATAGACCCACTTACATCCAATTGCTTGTGCACCAGGTGGCAAAGCAGTAACAGACCATGTGTTATTTGCAGCCAATGCATCCAATTCAGCCTGCATGGCTTCTTGCCATTCGGGAAACTGGACAGCTTGATGATAAGTAGTTGGTTCAACAGTAGTGAGTAGAGCAATGCTAAAAGCTTTATGAGTGGTTGTGAGTTAAATTGCAGTGTAGGAAGAGAGGATGGCAAATTAGAGGTTAAATTGCAGTGGTAATCAAGGAGATAAGATGGAGGTTTGGACAACCTACCAGACCTTCTAATATTAGTCTTAGTAGGAAGAACAGGTTCAGGAACAGCTTCTGCAGGAAATTGAATAAAATCAGCTGAATCAACTGGAAACGGTTCTAAAGTAGGATCTGGGAAAGAAGATTCATGGCTAGATTATGGAATATGAGACTCAGTAGTAGAGAGGGCAGGAAAATTAGATTATGGAGAGTGTAAAGGAAAGACATGTTCATGAAAATGAACATCCCTGGAAACAAAAATGGTTCTATTAGCTAAATCAAGGACCTTATATCCTTTGATACCTGCTGGATAGCCTAGAAAGACACATGGTATGGCTTTAGGATCAAATTTAGTTCTGTGATGACTAAGAGTAGATACAAAACACAGGGAAACAAACACACTAAGATGTGAATATGGAGGAGAATGATGAAATAAAAGTTCATAGGGACTCTTGTTGTGCAATAAGGGACAGGGCAGTCTATTGATTAGATACACAGCAGTCAACACACATTCACCCCAGAATTGAATTGGTATATTAGAATGAAATTTTAAAGCTCTTGCCACTTGTAAAATATGTTGGTGTTTCCTTTCAACAACAGAGTTTTGTTGAGGAGTGGCAACGCAAGAAAATTGATGAAGATTACCCTTTTGTTTAAAGAAATTTGGTAACTTGAGATCAGGGGCATTATCTGATCGAAAACATTTAATTTTGGATTTGAATTGAGTTTCAATCATTGAAAAGAAAGCTGGAATATGTAAAGAAGCTTCAGACTTAGATCTCATTAGATAAAGCCATGTAGTTTTAGTACAATCATCCAACAATGTTAAGAAATATCTGAATCCTTCAGGGGTTGGAATTGAAAAGGGACCCCATGTATCACAATGAATAAGATCAAAAGCATTTTTAGATTCATGATTTGCATGTGGGAAAGGCAGTCTCTTTTGTTTAGCTGAAGGACAAACATTGCAACTGTTTTTTATTATCAATAGCCACTTGAGGAATACATTTGGAAAGTAACATTTTCCTAGAAATGGAAGGATGTCCCAGTGTGGCATGCCAAAGATGTACATCTTGGTCCTTATCATGAACAGAAGTAAAATAGTTCAAACTAGCTGGTAAAACTGCAGAATTATTTGTACAAGATACATTTGAAACAAAAGATGGAAAAGAAAATGAAGGAAATTCAGTGAGTGCAGTATCCAAAAGATATAGGTTCCCCCTTTGCTCTACCCAATCCAATCGTCTGCCATGGTTGTAGGGCCCGAATATAGCAAAGGGTATCCAAGAATATTAAGCAACAAAATATGCTTTTACTTAACTGACTCACTGATATCAAATTAAAAGAAAAGGTTGGCACACAAAGAACATAGTAAAGAGTAAGTGTAGATGTTAACAGTGTCACTTACAAGATTACCTATGTGTGTAACAGCTGCCTTGTGACCATTAGGTAAATTGACAACAAGATTAACAGTGGAAGTGATAGTAGTAAGTAAGGAAATGGATTGAACCATGTGTTCTGTGGCACCTGTGTCCAAGATCCAATCTTGAGAAGAAATTGTAGAAGGTGGAGTGAAATTGGCTGAGAAAACAGAATGCTCAAGAGAAACAGTTGAACCAAGAAACTCACCTGCCATGTGATGAAAAGCTGCAAAGGTTGATGATTGTGGATACAGAGGTGCAAATTAAGTCACCACATGTGCAGCTTATGGGGTTGAGGATTGTGTCACAGACTGATGATCAGCAGCATTGTTTCCCATTTCAGCAAATTGAAAACTAAGAATGGCAACATGCTTCATCAGTTCTTGACATTGGATCAGAGCCTGTGTCAGTGTAAGACTAGAATTCTCAGAGATTGAAGATTGATTGGGCACCATAACAGCTACAGCTTGGTGTGCTTGACCTTTGCCTTTATTCCTATAACCAGGAGGAAAACCATGCAACCTATAGCACTTATCAACTGTATGGCCTTTCAATCCACAATGAGAACAAATAGGCCTATCTTTCCCTTTGTAATTAGAACCATGATTGGAAGAATTAGAACCATAACCAGAAGTATTCTCAGACCTGGTGGCTTATACTGCAGATTCGACAAATGGAATCATTCTCAATCCCATGGACTTTTGCTTTTCTTCTTACTGGATCAAAGAGAAGACTTTGTTGATTGAGGGAATAGGTTCCATCAAGAGGATTTGCCCTCTTAACATTGGAAAAATTCTCATTGAGACCCATGAGAAATTAAAGGACATATTCTTCTTGGAATAGCTCATGAACCTTCATCATTGCACCACATAGACAGGAAGGGAGTACTCTGTAACTCACCAATTCCTCCCATAGGAATTTCAACTTGGTAAAATACCCTCCAACAGTGGAATTTCCTTGTGTATGACAAGCTAATGCCTTCTTCAACTCTAGGAGCCTAGGAGCATTTCTCTGAATGAACCTTACCTTCAAATCCATCCAGATTTCATTAGCTTTGTCAAAGTAAATTTTACTACAGGCTATATCCTTGGAAAGAGCATTGATAATCCAAGAAAAGACCATATCATTGCATCTCCACCATGCTTGAAATAGAGGAGACTCCTCTTTGTTTCTGTTTGCTCTGTTCACTATCGTGAACTCTGTGTATCTTTCTTTCTATTCTTTTTTAATAATATTTTCTTTATTACCTAACACCCAAAAAAAAAAAAAAAAAAAAGAGGAGAATTAGGATAATTCTCCTCTTGTTCTTTGCTGAAAGTGCCTTAGTCATCGACCTACTCCAATGTGGATAATTCTCTGCTGTAAGTGGTTGTGAAACCAAAGTTATTCCTGGATTTTCTGCACTAGGAAGAAAATAAGGACTCGATGGTTTATCAACATCGACAGCAGTCGTAGAAGATCCAATTGGATGTGCAGAATGAGAACTTGTTTTTTCAGCGGAAGCCATGGAAATCCTTCAGCAAATCAAGGACTAGAAATTCGAAAGAAGAAAACTCAAGAAAGAATGAAATCCAAAAGCCTAAACTCTGTTTGGAAGCAAAGAAACAGAAAGAAAATCAAAGAGAGATTGCTCTGTCTTTGAGATAAGAGGGTCTTTGAGAAGTTGGATGTTATGGTTGGTCAGTTTTCTGTCAGTGTATTATTGAGAGGAGTGGTGGATGATTTTGTGTGGGCTTGTACAGGTGTATATGGTCCTAATGACAATGGTCAGCGATCTACCTTATGGGATGAGTTATCCCAGGTGCGTGCCAGGTGGCCTATGGCTTGGTGTCTTGTAGGTGATTTTAATATTATCAGGTACCCTAGTGAAAGGATTGGCTGTGAGTCTTTTAGCCCTGCTATGTTCGCATTTTCGGATTTTATTGAGAATAATTCTTTAGTTGATTTACCTTTAGAGGGGGCCTCCTTCACTTGGTTTAGAGATTCTGGTGTCCCCTCTATGTCAAGAATTGATAGGGCATTGGTTTCTCTAGATTGGGAGGAGCATTATGTCAATGTATCCCAACAGGTTCTTCCCCGGGTTCTTTCTGACCATTGCCCTCTTTTGTTGGAAGCTGGTGTTGTTCGGCGTGGTCGAAGTGCCTTTAAATTTGAAAATATGTGGTTAAAAGTTGAGGGTTTTGTTGATAGAGTTAAGCATTGGTGGGATGGGTACAGTTTCGCGGGCTCTCCAAGCTTCATTTTGGCTCAAAAATTGAAGGCTTTGAAAGCAGATTTAAAAAAATGGAACATGGAGGAGTTTGGTGATTTGGCTTTAAAAAAAAAGAACTTGCTGGCTGAGCTGATGGGATTAGATGCGAGGGAGGAGTTGGTGGGACTTTCAGATGAAGATCAGATCCGTCGCCTTCAAATCAAAGGTGACATAGATCAGTTGGCTTCTCTTGAGGAGATTTCTTGGAGGCAAAAGTCTCGGGCCTTGTATGTGAAGGAGGGCGATAATAATACTCGATTCTTTCACAGATTAGCAAACTCTCATAGAAATGCTAATCAAATTAAAAGGATTGAGGTGGATGGTGTTCTTTATGAGGATGAGCCTGACGTGCGCTCTCAGTTAGTTCTTTTCTATCAAGGACTGTTTAAGGAAACTGAGGTGGGGCGTCCCTCTATGGATGGGCTAGATTTTGCTTGTATCGAAGAGGGTGAGCGGTTATCGTTAGAGAAGGAGTTCTCAAAGGAGGAAGTCTCCCAGGTATTAAGGGAGATGGAGGGGGATAAAGCCCCTGGTCCTGATGGTTTCACCATAGCTTTTTTCCACACTTGTTGGAGTGTGGTGGAAAAAGATGTTATGGATTTTTTCGCCTATTTTCACCGACACTCGGGGTTTGAGAGGTCTATGAATGCTTCGTTTATCACTTTAATTCCTAAGAAGTGTAATGCCATTAACATCAAGGATTTTCGTCCCATTAGTTTGGTGAGTAGCGTATACAAGTTGCTATCTAAGGTTTTGGCTAATAGGTTGAGGGTGGTTTTGGACAAGCTCATATCTGAGACTCAAAATGCGTTTGTTGGCGGAAGGCAGATTCTAGATTCAGTGCTTATTGCAAACGAATGCCTGGATAGCAGGTTGAAGAGCAGAAGTCCAGGGGTGATATGCAAGCTTGATATTGAAAAAGCTTATGATCACGTGAACTGGGAAGCCTTGTTTTATTTGATGGACCGGATGGGTTTTGGGATGAAATGGAGGGGGTGGATTAAGGCTTGTGTTACGTCTGTCCGTTTTTCTGTCCTGGTAAATGGATCTCCTGAAGGTTTTTTTGGATGCTCGCGTGGATTGAGACAAGGAGATCCACTATCCCCGCTATTGTTTCTCTTGATTATGGAGGTTCTAAGTAGACTCTTGAAGAAGACAGAGGAGTGTAATCTTATTCGGGGATTCCATGGTTGAAGGTTAATATCGGGAAAAGTGAGATCGTTCCTGTTGGGGAGGTGAATAATATAGATGTTCTGGCTAATATTCTTCAATGTAGAGTGGGCAGATTGCCTATGAAATATTTGGGGATGCCGTTGGGAACTTCTTTTAAGACAACTGCGTTATGGAATCCTATTTTGGAGAAAATGGAGAAGAAGCTATCTAGGTGGAAGCGGCTCTATTTATCTAAAGGTGGTAGACTCATGCTTATAAAGAGTACTCTCTCAAGTCTCCCTACATATTTTTTATCTCTTTTTACTATTCCTAAAGCTGTGGCGGCTAGATTGGAAAGTATTCAAAGGAATTTTCTGTGGGGGTCTTCTGAGGGGAGTTTCAAGTTTCCGTTGGTGGCTTGGGATAAGGTGTGTTCTCCCGTTGAGAGGGGCGGTTTGGGGATAAGAAATGTGGTGTCTTTTAATCAAGCTCTTTTAGGGAATTGGCTTTGGAGATTTGGTCATGAAGCTACCCATCTTTGGAGGAGAGTTATCTCCTCAAAATACGGTGAGGGTCAAGGGGGGTGGTGCACTAAAGTCTGCAGGAGGGCTCATGGGTGTGGTCTTTGGAGAAGCATTAATGAAGGGTGGGAGAGCTTTTCTAAGCATCTGTCCTATGAAGTGGGTGATGGTACTCGTATCCGCTTTTGGCATGATAGGTGGATTGGTGAGAATTCTTTAAAAGATCGCTATCCTGTGCTTTATGCATGTTCAACAGTCAAGGATGCTTGCATCTCTGAGGTTTTGTGGGCTCCAGAAGGGGGTTCTGTTAGAGTGTGGAATTTAAGGTTTTATAGAGCGTTTGAAGATTGGGAGTTGGCTGCTTCTTACTCTCTTTTTCAGCTTATCCATCCTCGTATTCCTCGAGGTGATAGGAGAGATACTCTTCGCTGGGGGCTGAAAGGGGATGGGAAGTTTGACACCCGATCTTACTACCATGAGATTCGGGGTGCCTCGAATTCTTTATTTCCTTGGAAGGGTGTTTGGAAACCAAAGATTCCTAAGCGCGTGGCTTTTTTTCTTTGGACTGCTGCCCATGGTCGGATCCTCACTTTGGATAACCTAATGCTTAAGGGTCGTCCTCTAGCTAATTGGTGTTGTATGTGTTGCTCTGATGGAGAGTCGGTAGACCACCTTCTTCTTCATTGTCCTATTATACATTCCCTATGGGCTTTCATGCTTCAGGCTTTTGGTATTCATTGGGTTATGCCGGGTTCGGTGGTGGGTTTGTTATCTAGTTGGCATCAATGGCTTGGGAAGCATAATTCGGAAATTTGGAACTTGGTTCCAGGATGCTTAATGTGGATCGTGTGGCTGGAGCGAAATCGTCGATCTTTTGAAGATAAAGAGAAAACATTGGAGGAGTTAAAGATTTTATGCCAACGCAGTCTAATGGGGTGGTCTCAGTGTTGGGGTTTTACTGAGTGTTCTTCCCTCTCTGAGTTTATGCCTTCCCTTAGCTTAGTTTCCTGACTTCTCTCTTGCTATTGTGTTGTGTAGTGGTGTGCTGTGTTGCTGTTTTATTGCTGTTGTGTTGTGTTGTTGTTCATCATCATGAACATCTTGTACTTCTCTTTTCTTTTTTTTCCTCTTTATTATAAGTTTTCTAATTACCTATCAAAAAAAAAGAGAGATTGCTCTGATACCCTATTGAGAATCATATAAAAACCTTTGAGAAAGAAATTTCTATACGCATTAATGAAAAAATCAAAATCTAATATATAACCTCTGTGCTTATATACTAAGCCAGAGGAGAAGAAATCTAACTAAATGATACACATGTGCTAACTAACTCTACTAATGGATTAAATAAAGCACGTGTCATTTAGCTAACTAACTGTAAACTACATGTAGCTTACACACTGCACAGCTCTGCAGTCTTCATTGCAACCTTCTACGCTTCAATCCTTCTCAATAAATAATGAATTATTAGCTTAGCTTCATATGGAGACCACATGAAATAAAGATAACAGTTTTTGTATTTCAAAGATTTTGATGTGAATTAGGAAGGAAAAAGCCATAACAAGATGGCATAATGTGACGCATGTAACCAGGTGGTACAATAGTGGTAAATGAATATCGTAGTAAAGCAGGAAATGAGATTTTCTTTTTATTCCCGAGATACAATTGGATGAGCTTAATATAATGATGAGCATAACATTATGATGTATTATTTGATCTTAAGCAGCTAAGGAAAAGGAGAAAGAAAAAGCATTTGAACTGCCCGCAGGTTAACCTTGGTAGAACTTTAGTCCAACATCCATTCATCATGAAAGGAATGTTAAGATCCTAATCCATATGAGGTTTTGAGTGGCTGATTCGAGATAGCCAGGTCTCCAATAGAAGAAGAAGAAGTTGAGAAGAGAAACCATAAGAAGGAGGAAAGGAACTAACTTCAGTCTTATTGCTTGATTGATTTCTCATATATGTACAATTCTTATTTATCCCTCTGATCTCAGCTACAAGCTGGTACTAACTACCTGAACAGTATTAACTACCCATACAAATAACAGAAAGCATTTACAATTAACATGTGCTCATTATAATAGCCACAGATAATGCTAAAATGGCTTCAGCTTCAGTCTCTTATTCAGTATCTATCAAGGAACCTTTCTAATCAGTAATAAACAAGTTATGGTTTGGAGTTGAGTTGTGCCTACAAAAGTGTAAAACTTTCCCATTTCCCACACAGAATATGAGCACAAGGAGGCTACTATTTTACATTAATTCAAACAAGAGGGAAAATCAAAATAAATAAATAAAAAAACAGCAAAAAAGGAAGCTACTTGATTCTCAAAACAAGAACTTTTTGAATGGTCAAGCATGAATTAGTGATGATAGTAATGGAAAGCCTTAAAGGTAAACAGAAAAATGAGAAACGGGAAATGGGAAATAGGGAAAAGGAAAGAAAAGGAAAAGGGGTGACCTCGCGACGAGAGAGCTCAGCCTTCCAAGCGGCTTCACGTTCGGCGACTTCGCGTTCACGCTCTTGGATGTAGCTTTGCATCTCTCTTTCCTTCATGATTCTGTCTTGAATATCTGCATCCAGTGCTTCTTTTAGCTCCTCCACAAACTTATCTACCACCGTCTTTATTCTAAGAGACATCTCTCTCTCTCTCTCTCTCGAATTATTCTTCAATCAAATTTGGTTTGGTTTGGTTTGGTTTGCCTATACACACAGTTTCGTTTGTGTGTCAATCAATCAAACCATTTTAAAACCTGACTAACTCACTTTGCTCTGTTTTCTTCCTCAAAGTTGTCTTCTTCTTTTGGGTGTTTTAAACAAAGCGAGGCTGAAGGAGAGAGACTTGAGTGAATAATGAATCTGGACCTTTGTTTTGCTTTGTTTCCATGGACTTGGCCTTTGGGCTTTCTTTTTGTCCCTCAATATTTATTATTATTTTGGTTTTTTTTTTTTTTTTTTTGTCACATAAGGGCATGATAAAAAAAAGTTTAAACAAAAATAATAATAAGGAATGATTTTGGGTGAAAAAAAATTTTGGTTGTTGGGTGAAAAAAAATCTTTATATAACTCTACATCAATTGAAAACATTAAAAAGTGTAAATAAATTAAATTATGAATGTTTTTGTCAAAAACACTAAGAAATGTTATAACTCATTTGCTTTGAGGATTGTTTAAATTTAAGGTAAATTATAAAATTGATCTTTATCATTTACATCATATTTCAATTTAGTCATTAACCTTTTAATTGTGTCAATTCAGTCCTTAACATTTTCAGTGTTATGTCAATTTCATAGTTGCTATTAACTCTAACCCTAACCCATATATAAGCATATAATTTAGGAATCTGCCATTTGTTGCTCTCACTCCCAATTCCCAAAACCCTAATCAAATTTAACTCTCCTCGCATCTCATCTCAACTCGATTTCTTATCTCATTTCAACCTTTCTTCTAAGAGAGACGATATTTTTCTTCGCCGAGTATGATGTCCATAGCTTTGGCTCTACCTACCATGGTCTCGACAAAAGAGAAATTGAGATTTATGCAATGAAGGCCCTATTCAAATTCTCGAGTGTAACAAGTTTTCCGAGATAGGTTGCGGCAATTATACGCTCGAGATAAGCAAAAAACATATTCCTCCACGTGTCATTCTAATTTCGGCAGAGCCATTTCCTATAACAACTTCATTTTCGGTGCTTCACTCCACTTTTAATGCCTCTACTTATAAGTTTGGCATACTAATTTAGCCGAGTTTCTAATCACAAACCAGACTTTGATTCGAATGATAGCTGAAATAACCCTCTTCTCCTCCCATCCTTTTTTTTCATACAAAACAAACCGTTTTGGGCTTTTGGCTCAACAAATAAACAACCCTTGACCAAACCAAAACGGTGCGTTTAGGAACCTCAAATATGGATAAATTTAGATTTTCAATTGTCTAGAACGTTCAGCCATGCCATGAAAGCCATTTCAAAGCTCAAAAGCATAGCATCTGCATCACCTTCGCGTTCGCGTTCACTCTCTCTCGTCTCCATTGGTTCGCGCAATGTGCCAGCCTCCTCCTTCTCGTCTCTGCTCGATGAGTTCACCAACTTCTGCTATCAAAGAGACCTCCCACGAGCCATGAAGGCCATGGACGCTATGCAAAGACACGGCATCTGGGCCGATTCTATCACTTACTCCGAGCTCATCAAGTGTTGCTTGGCTCGCAGGGCTGTCAATGAGGCTAAGCTTGTTCATAACCATGTCTTCTCTAATGGGCACCAGCCAAAAACCTTTCTTATCAACATTCTTCTCAACATGTACGTGAAATTTAACCTTTTGGATCAAGCTCAGGAACTGTTCGACCAAATGCCTGAAAGAAACGTTGTTTCATGGACAACGATGATTTCAGCTTACACTAATGCTAAGCTCAATGCCAAGGCACTCAAGTATTTGATACTGATGCTTAGAGAAGGTGTCATGCCTAATATGTTCACTTACTCTTCAGTTTTGAGAGCCTGTGATGGGTTATTAAGTCTCACACAGCTGCATTGTAGTATTATCAAAGCTGGTTTAGAATCCGATGTCTTTGTTCGGAGTGCTCTTATTGATATATACTCAAAATTGGGTGAGTTGCAAAATGCACTAGGTGTTTTCAATGAGATGGTGACTGGAGATTTGGTTGTTTGGAATTCTATCGTAGGGGGATTTGCTCAAAACAGTGATGGTGATGAAGCTTTGAACCTGTATAAGAGAATGAAGAGAGCTGGTTTTCCACCTGATCAGTCGACACTAACTAGTGTCTTGAGAGCCTGTACTGGGTTAGCGCTTCTAGAATTGGGCAGACAGGTCCATGTTCATGTAATAAAGTTTGATCAAGATCTAATCCTTAATAATGCACTTCTGGATATGTATTGCAAGTGTGGCAGTTTGAAAGATGCAAACTTCGTGTTTACTAGGATGTTGGAGAAGGATGTAATCTCTTGGAGCACCATGATTGCAGGGTTAGCCCAAAACGGTTTCAGCCGAGAGGCACTAAACTTGTTTCAATCCATGAAAGATTATGGGGCAAAACCTAACTACATTACAATTCTTGGGGTTCTGTTTGCCTGTAGCCATGCTGGGCTTGTAGAAGATGGGTGGTACTACTTTCAATCGATGAAGAAACTTTTTGGGATCGATCCAGGAAGAGAGCATTATGGTTGCATTATTGATCTACTTGGAAGGGCTGGGAAGCTTGATCAAGCAATTAAGTTAATTAATGAAATGGGATTTGAACCAGATGCTGTGACGTGGAGAGCTTTGCTGGGTGCATGCAGAGTTCACCGAAATGTGGATCTAGCTATATTTGCTGCCAAACAAATTTTAAAACTGGACCCTGAAGATGCAGGAACCTATATATTGTTATCTAATATATATGCCAATTCTCAAAGGTGGGATGAGGTTGCAGAAGTTAGGAGGACCATGAAAGCTAAAGGAGTCAGGAAAGAACCAGGGTGTAGCTGGATTGAAGTGAACAAACAGATTCATGCTTTTATTTTGGGAGATAACTCACATCCACAAATAGATGAGATCAACAGTCACCTAAACCAGTTGATTCATAGATTGATGGGGCTGGGTTATGTTCCAGACACTAATTTTGTCTTGCAAGATCTTGAGGGTGAACAGAGCGAAGATTCACTTCGATACCACAGTGAGAAACTGGCAATTGCCTTTGGTATGATCAGCATGTCAAGGGGGAAGACTATCAGGATCAGGAAAAACATCCGGATTTGCGGAGACTGTCATATCTTTGCAAAACTGTTAACAAAGATGGAACAGCGGACTATAGTTATTAGAGATCCCATTCGGTACCATCATTTTCAGGATGGGGTATGCTCTTGTGGGGATTATTGGTAATAGAATATGAAGAGTATAGCTTTTGATGCTTGCATCTGCTGGGTGCCAATAGAAGCGGGTGTAAAGAGACCAGAAAATAGCTCAGCTCCCAGGCAAACTGCATAATCAAGACAGTAATTTCGCAAAAGCTGCATAAGACCTTAAATCACAAATGTGAGAAGCAATAAGCAGCACTGCAGCACAACCATATGATCAGAATGAATTTTGGGAACAGAGGTGGACCGGCAACAATGCAACTTACTAAAGCTGTGTTCAGGAGCAATCAGATGTACAACATATATTAATTTGATAAATTCTGTAGAATGATATGTTTTGTTCAATTCAATAGAAAGAATGCTAAATGCAATGTGAAATGAAATGCAATATGACAAACGTATACGGTGATATATTGCACTAAAATTGCATTCATTTGCCTAAACATTGAGCATGTAATGTTACCAATCAGTATTTTTGAGCATAAATGGTAGTCAAACTCTCTGCTTCTCTAATTATTAATGCATCACTGGGACATCTCAACTCCCAGTATATAAAATGAAGCAGAAACTCATCAAATATTTTTGTTTTGAGAATAGGGAATGACTCCCGCTGCTCCCTTACAACTCATCTTTGGAGCCTTCCTTTCTTGTATGCTCAACATAAGATGCATAAGCTTTGATTATTGACACATAGACATCAACTCCTTTCAAGTACTCATCTTGGTTTAGAAACTGCAATAGGAAGGAAAATACAATAGTTACATGCTTGAATGTTGCCTATTGAAAGATTAAAGAACCAGCTTACATATGTAATCTATTGGTGATAAACTCAAGTGTGGCACATGCTCCACAGTCCGCACAGTATTGAAAATTAAAATCAAAAGAAGAAGACAAAAAGAACAAATCTCGAATACTCAAAACATGGTTTGGCTCGGTTCATGCAGATTTAAAGATGGAGTGTTCATACACACACACAAATATTAATATGATCATGAAACATTTTACATATATTCGAGCTGATTGAAAAGTAAGACCCATGGCCAATGTAAACATGCACTAAGCAAGTATTTTATATTCATATGATGAATAGGTAGATTGAATAAGAAACTCACCTCATTATGACCATGGAGAAGGATAGGAGTGTTTGCCATAGGGGAGAAGCCAATGGCTGGAAAGCCTAGTTCCCGGAAGTAGCGAGAATCTGTTGCAGCAGGAAAGACCTCTGGTTTACCAAATTTTCCATTAGCTTTTCTGACAGCTTCTTCTAGTAGGTCCCACCAGGGGTTAGAACTATCAGTCGCAGTTAGGAGTGGCTTCCCAAACTTATCGTGCACATTAGCCTTCTGCTTGAACTGCCCAAGCTACAAATACATTTAGATAAACCGACATAGCGGTGCATTGGGGGGAAGGGGGAATACACAACAACAACAATCCCTAACTTCCTAAATTAATGACCCTCATTATCATGTTGATGTTGCGCACATTATATCATGCACCAAGAACCAGCAATCAAACGCAGTTCAGCATCTACAGAAGACCCATAAAAAGCACTGGTGAAAGCTTAAAATTCAAAATGTCTGCAAGCGTCACACTTAAATACCATAGGTAGCCAGAGTGGTTGGGTCTCTTATTTGATTGAAGCAACCACACAATACAGCATAAAACTCATTATATGTTACAACTGACACCATATTTGTTTTGTTTAAATTCCACCCTTTGCAACCAATGATCCTTAATCCATATCCTAATTTTACAGAGAACATGTCAAAATATTCAGAAAAGATCCATGGTCGTTACCTACCATATACTAAGTATCAAAATATTCCTGTATTTTCTTCCCTTTCATTTTTCTGTTTTCCTTGAGATGCCAATTATTGTGGATCTATTTTCGTGCAAGGTTAAATAAATGATATGGATTCTCTTTAAGAGTTCATGCTTAATTTCTTACTTCTTTTTCTAAAGA
This sequence comes from Quercus lobata, assembly GCF_001633185.2. Classification (NCBI taxonomy): domain Eukaryota; kingdom Viridiplantae; phylum Streptophyta; class Magnoliopsida; order Fagales; family Fagaceae; genus Quercus; species Quercus lobata. The sequence goes on from NC_044914.1 coordinate 56,632,605, forward strand.
TCTTGTAACCAAAACAAATTCCAAAGAAGAAATGAAAATAGAAGACAAAGTAATCGGTCATATCCTGTAAACATAGTCTTAAATAATTTGTCATTTCCTACACTTTTATGCCAAAATTTATTTAAGCTTGCAAGTGATTACCAAAAACTGTCTCTTTCTTCCTGTACTAATATGGATCAGAACTATAAAGTTTTAATGAGTGAAGTACAACCTCAAATGTCATATTACGTGAGGCAGGAGCCCATTCTTCAGCAATTCGTCTCTCCAAAGATTCTGGATCAGCAGTTGGTGGCACCCGAATATCAAAACCTGCTTGTGCTACAGATGGCTGCAAATTCATGACAAAACCCTGATAGACAAAAAGGGGGAAACTTGCATGTTTTAGATTGTAAATAAGATACATCACTGTCATGATGATAAGAGTAAGGGAAAACAAATATGTTCAACCAATATTCTAAACCATTTATATTACAGATAATTCCAACAATATTTTTTTGTAAATTAGCGAGAATTAGGGTGTTTGTCAAATGAGGCTGGTGCCCTATGTCCTGAGGCTGACACCTCACCTTGGGCACATTCCATTTCCAAGGACTCAGGCTTATGGGTTAGGGTCTTCATGTAACACCTCCCATCATTATATATGTCTCAGATGTCACAAACTCACTGGTATTATGTAGTTTAGATCTCTAATGGTGGGTGTGATTTCAACTCAACAGAGCTATGTAGTACCACACACAAGTGATATAATGCTCATAGAGCAAACAATTTTCACAAGTCCCACATAAGGAATATTTATGATGAAAATTGCCAACCAGAATATAGACAGTGGCAGTTGGATTCATATGTCAGTCAAGCATATTGCACAAGCAAGTTGTTTGCACACTTGAAACTCTCATGTAACCAAATGTTGGCCATGAATATTAACAAGAATTTTTAAGTCCTCACAATAATCCAAATTTTAAATAACATGAATTCTCAATTAAACAACAAGAATTCTAACATACAGTTGGAGACGGCGTGCCGGCCTTCAAAAACACCATATTAATTGAAACAACCTCACCCTCGGCCTTCAAACCAGCCTTCAGCAAATCAAACTGAGAAGCCCGGAACCTTCTCACACTCTCAATGCTTTTGAATAGATTCTCCATAGCACTATTGTCATACAACTTTGCGCCATGGCCTGGCTGTCCAGTAGCGTTAATCACTAGCCACCAGGGACTCCTCTCAGCATAAAACACCCTGTAATCCTCACTTGGGGAAGGCAACCCTGTTTCCAACATTACATTACACCTTAACTAATTAACATGGTACAAACAAAGTAACAATCATCTACAGAAAAATCTTAAACACCACCAAGTACTAGAGAAAAATTGCGCAAAACTGAGGTACTATTCCTTACATTTTGTATGGACAAATGCAACAAAAGCAGAATCATCTTTTCTAAGGACAACTAAATTCAACCATGTGGTTCTTCAATCAATGCAACCGCTTGTTGAATTTAATTAAAGAACCTAAATTACAGCACCTAGAGAACTAAATTATTGTACCCTAATTAAATCATCTACAGGAAAATCTTAAACAACACCAAATACTAAATGAAACCAGACAAAACAAAGTACTATTCCTTTATGTGTTGTAACTTAGATTCCTCAATTGAATTCAACTACATGATTTTATTGGAAACTTCAGAAGAACATTTAAATCAACCATGTTATTCATTGGTTGATGTAACCACATAATTAAATTAGCACCTAAAGAACTGTACTTGATTTTTACCCAATCAAATCACATATAGAAAAATCTTAAAAAGCCAAATGATTAAATTCATCATTCCCTAACCACGCTTTCGTGGCCACTTATATCTTATCATGATATCAGAACAGTTAGTCCTACTTTCAAACAACTGATAATTTATAAAAACTAAATAAATAAATAAAAACACCTTCGTCAAGTACAATCCCCAGGTTCATATTGGTGAAAACGTCGGAATCGACGAACTTTTCAACCCCATCATGGCCACCAATCTCCTCGTCAGGTACAAAAGACAAGTAAACAGAGCGAAGTGGGTGAAAGCCAGAAGCCTTCAACTTTCGAATGGCCTCAAGGTATTGCATGCCAACACACTTCATATCCTGGGAGCCTCTGGCGTAAATATTACCCAGAGAATCGAGGTGGGCCCCGAAGGGTGGGTGGGACCACTTTTCATGCTCGACTGGAACGACATCTGTGTGAGAGTTGAGGAGGATGGAAGGGAGGTTGGGATTGGAGCCTGGCCATTTGAGGAGGATGAAAGGCTTGGATTGGACGAACTCGAAGGTTTGGGCTTCGAGGGAGAGAGATTTGGCTTGAGAGAGAATGAATTGGGTTGATTCTTCGTAGTTGGGGGTTGGCTGAGCAGTGTTGATTTGAAGGTAGCGTTGGAATCTTGAGATGATTGATGATGATGATGGGTCTTCTAAATCTTCAGCGTTTGTTATTGTTATTGATGAAGAAAGGAACAAGAGTAGTAGAGATATGATGGTTCCGTAACTCAGCTCCATCTTTTTTTTGTAGTAGGAAGGACTGGGAGGGAGAAGTGCGAGACTTTTTGTTGAGTTTAGTTTCAGATATGAGTCAGATGGTATCATATATATATATTGGTAAATTCCTTTCTTTTTGTGGGATGAGTCAGGTGTCAGATACCACTTGCCACTTGGATTCCGTACCTGAACAATTGCAAATGGGAACTGTGATGTGATCATGTGGTACATATATCTCTCCTTTCAGAAAAATCAAAAAACAACAACTAATAAGGGCATCTCCACCGGTCGGTGGAGCTAAAGTTATAGTTATTTGGTATCACAAAAGTTTTTTTATTTATTTTATTTACTCACATGCTGTAACAATAAATTTATTTTAACTTTTAACATAATAAAATTATATAAATATTATAATAAAATAATATATCAACTACAATAAAAAACAATCACAACTACCCACAGCTGTTACCGCTGTCACTATCGTTGCTGCCGTCAACTCTTCCACCGTCACTGCAATCGCTACCGCTGCCACTACCACCACCATTACCACCGCTGACTCTTCTGCTGCCCATGCCGCTGCCGCTACCGACTCTTCTGCCTCCTCCACCGCCACCGCCACATGATAAAATAATATATTCTCTATAATATACAACAATCATAGCCACTACCACCACCACCGTCACTACCACCACTATCATCGCAACCGCCACCATTAAAAAAAAAAAATCTCACTAATATTAAATAATAATAACCTACCACTTTAAATTTATTGCAAAAATATTATAGTAACATTTCTCAATTTTAATTTCTTATTATTTTTTATTTTATTTTTCCCATTATCTTATTTTTTTTATCCAAATACACGTTTCTTTCTTCTCCTTTTTTTTTTTTTACTCTTTGTTTCTCTCCTCCACACACGTACTCCTCTTTTCTCATCTACCCTCCGCCACACCATTTAACTTTCAACCATTTCTTATTTTTTATTGTTTTATCTTTTTGTTACTTTTTCTCCTCATCTCCTTCTCCATTTTTCAACTGTTCTCTCTTTATTTCTTTGTCCAACCAAGCTTCAATTCTACTCAGCCCAACTAAAGCAACGCCACTAGGTCCACCACCACGCCTCTATCAACCTCTGGTTCATGGTTTGTTTGTTTGTTTGTTTGTTTTGTTTTGTTTTTCTTTTCTTTTTTTTTTTTTGGTTCAAAGGAAAAAATTGGAGAAGAAACCATTTTGGCTGTGGGTTTTGTGATGTTTGCTTTTCTTTTTTCTTTTTTTTTTTTCTGGTAGTGGTGGGTTTGATGAGTGTGGATGTGATTGGGTTTGTGACTAATGATGTTGTTGTTGTTATTGGCTGTGGGTTTTGCCGATGTTTGCTTTTCTTTTCTTTTTTCTTTTTTCTGGTAGTGGTGGGTTTGATAAGTGTGGATGTGGTTGGGTTTGTGACTAATGATGTGTGGTAAGTTGAAAGAGAGAGTTGAGAGATTGTGAGAGTTCTGAGAAGAAAAGAAAAAGAAAAAGAAAAAAGGAAAAAATAATATTTTAATTCGACAGTAAGGAATAAATATAGCTATTTAGCTCCACTACTGTGAACGCAAGCATGCATATATTAACAAGCGCGTGTGGTGCGTATTAATGTTGTATTAATGTGTGTCATATTTGATAAAAAAAATGGAACCAAAAAAAAAGATATAAAACTAATCTCACTATTTATTTTAATATTATTTTCTCTCTATAAAGCTGGTCTCACAATTTAAAAACTATAAAAATATGACATAAAGCTATAATAAGGTTGAAAAAAAAAGTACAAAGGACTGCAACCTGCAATTAACGGGCACCGTATATATATATACACACACACATCAATAATTAGGGGAGGAAAATTTGAACTTAGGTAAATTATTAACTAATTGAGCTATTAGATTCTTAATCACCCTTTATATTATCAGCTTTTACTTTCTTTCTTTTTTTCAATATTATTATTCATTGATCCTTCCATCTACTTTAGTCAACTAAGCTCAAATTATATTCCCAAAATGGTATAAGTTTATTTTCTTTTAGCTTTCAGCTGTTACCAAAACCCAAATTACTTCAAGCAATATAATAACTAGCAAACCTATCAGTCAAAGATTCAACCAAGAATTGTATTACATAAATCGAACTTAGCTTGACTAATAAATCAATCTAAGTGCAAGACACTTGAATTTTTGACAAGCTTGAGTAGGATATGAACTGAAGGGTCAAAATCTAGCATAATGGGCTTTCGCCATATTGGGCCTGACGGATCCGAACCCATGGGCCGGCAACAGTAGAGCCCAGGGGCCTAGAGTAGTTCCATATTCTGGTCGCACACGTAGAGTCTCCAAGGAAATCAGAAACCTAGCGCAAAGAGCATTCCGGAAGATACGTGCGTTAATCCCCTCTACAAGGAAATGTCTTGTCCATCACGTTTGGGATTACTCAAGAGGATTCCTATAAGGAAAAGACTTCTGCATCAAGGAGGAGAGGTCAACCTACTACTATAAAAGCCTTAATACCCTCGCAAATCAAGGTACGCATAATTCACCCTCTCTAGCACTCTAGAGTTGAGAATAAATTCTAACTTGACCGTCGAAGGGTATTTGGTTGACACCACACCGATGCACATGGCGAGATCACTTCTTTCTTCTTGCAGATTTTTAGCTTAAGCGAGTGTGGATCGTGTAGCTCACTGGTGATATTACGGCCTCATCAGTTGGCACCGTCGGTGGGGAGCGCAAAGAATTTAAGCCAGATTACCGCCTCCCGAACATAAGAGTCGCATGGTACTCACTCGCTCGATGGCTACCACCAACAACGCTCAAGAAGACGAGCCACTGAGATCTACTGCATTAGAAAGGCAAGTCCAGACTCTCATGACAGTAGTAGAACGACTCACAAAGCAAAACCATGATCTGGAGGAGCAGCTACGCCAAAGGGATGCAGGACCTAACCTTCAGGAGCAAAACCAGGAATGTAACAGTGCCGAGCGAAGGGAGCAGGAGAAGCCAGAGGGCAGCAACGGCCCAAGCCAACCGGAGCAGCAAAACGTGAGCCATCCGTCTCTCATGGATTTTGCCCCCCCCACCTATCATCGCAGAGATACAGGCGATGAAGGAGCAGATGGAGGTCATGATGAACGCCCTCAAGGGGCGAGTATCTTCTGATCTCGACGATTTAGTGAACAGAACTGACTCACCATTCACCGCATCCGTCAACTCATTCCCCCTGCCACCAAAAGTTCCGGATGCCTCAGATCCAAAGTTACGACGGGGTCAAGAACCCCCTCAATCATTTAGAGACCTTCAAGACCTTGATGCACCTTCAGGGTATACCAAACGAGATCATGTGTAGGGCGTTCCCGACCACGCTGAAGGGGCCAGCGAGGGTTTGGTTCAGTAGGTTGACACTAAATTCCATCAATACTTTCAAGGAGTTGAGCGCCTGGTTCACCTCACACTTCATAGGCGGACATCGATACAAAAGGTCCACCGCGTGCTTAATGAGCATCAAGCAGCGAGAAGATGAGACGCTACGAGCCTACATAACTCGTTTCAACAAAGAAGCCCTTTCGATTGACGAAGCTGACGATAAGATACTCGTAGCCGCGTTTACTAGCGGGCTACGGAAGAGTAAGTTCTTGTTTTCCTTGTACAAGAATGACCCAAAGACCATGACAGACGTTCTCTACAGGGCTACCAAGTACATGAATGCAAAAGATGCACTGCTGGCCCGCGAGGAAAAGTCTAAGAAGAGGGAAAGGCAAGAGGACATGAGACAAGATAGGGGGCGAAAGGTCGCTAGAACCGGGGATCAACGTGATGAAAAGCGCTCCAAACCCCCCACTGGAAGATTCACCAATTTCACCCCGTTAACCGCCCCGATCGACCAAGTATTGATGCAAATCAAAGATGAAGGAGCATTGACTTTCCCTGGAAATTTGAAAGGAGACCCCAACAAAAGACTAAGAGACAAGTATTGTCGCTTTCACCGGGACCACGGGCACGACACAGCTAACTGCTATAACCTGAAGCAGCAGATTGAGGCCCTAATCAGGCAAGGGAAGCTACAGAGGTTTGTCAGTAGGGAAATAACTGATACACCGGAGGAACAGGCCCCACAACAAGAGATCGAGCGCCCTAGACCACCCATAGGAGACATACGAATGATCGTAAGGGGCACAGCTGCAGCTGGCTCTTCCAAGAAAGCTCGCAAAACCTATCTCAAAACGATCCATAGCGTCCAACTCACAGGATTCGTACCAAAGATGCCGTGAATAGATAACTCCGTCATAAACTTTTCAGAGGATGACGCTCGGAGACTTCACCATCCTCATGACGATGCGCTAATAGTCAGCCTGCAGATTGGGGATTATAATATGCACCGGGTCCTTGTCGACAACGACAGCTCAGCAGACATCCTGTATTATCCAGCATTCCAGCAGATGAGGATTGACAAGAAACAATTGTCCCCAACGAACGCCCCACTCGTAGGATTTGGGGGTACAAAGGTGTTCCCTTTGGGCGCAATAACGCTAGCTGTGACGGCGGGTGACTATCCTCAACAGATCACTAGGGAGATAACATTTCTCGTAGTCAACTGCTCGTCCGCCTACAACGCCATCCTCGGGCGACCCACTCTCAATTCTTGGAAGGCGGTAACTTCAACATACCACCTAATGATCAAATTCCCGATAGAATATGGGGTAGGAGAACTGTGGGGAAATCAAGTAGCAGCACGAGAATGCTATATCGTCATGTTAGAGATGGAGGATCAGCAGCAGACGATATGTATCAGGAAGCAGCGAGCATTAGCAGAGCCAGTTGAAGAGCTAGAAGAAGTAAGACTTAACGACACACAGCCAGTTGGCCAATATGCCAGACGATCACGACTTTCCTAAGAAATAACCAAGACGTCTTCGCCTGGAATCATGAAGACAAGCCGGGAATCGACCCCTCGATCATGGTCCACAGGTTGAATGTGTCGCCCTCCTTCCCTCCAGTCCAGCAAAAGAAACAAGTCTTCACCCAGGAGCGGGACAAGGCCATAGCTGAGGAAGTTCGGAAGTTACTGGAGGCAGGTTTCATCCAGGAAGTATACTATCCCAACTGGTTGGCGAACATCGTGATGGTTAAAAAGGCCAACGAAAACTGGAGGATGTGCGTAGACTTCACAGACCTCAACAAGGCTTGCCCCAAAGACAGCTACTCGCTCCCACGGATAGATACCCTGGTGGATTCGACTGTAAGACACCAGCTCCTAAGCTTCATGGACGATTTCTCTGGCTACAACCAGATCAGGATGGACAAATCTAACCAGCAGAAGACCTCTTTCGTCACAAGCCAGGGATTATTCTGCTACAAGGTGATGCCTTTTGGACTCAAAAATGCTGGAGCAACATACCAAAGGCTAATGAACAAGAGGTTTGCACAACAGATCGGCAGGAACATTCAGGTTTATGTTGATGACATGTTGGTTAAAAGCATGCATGAAGAGGATCACCTAGACGACCTCAGAGAAACATTCGATACACTTCGATCGTTCAACATGAAGCTGAATCTGAACAAGTGTGCATTCGGAGTAACGGCGGGAAAATTCTTGGGTTTCATGGTATCCCAAAGAGGAATAGAGGTCAACCCGGAGAAGGTGCGGGCCATAATGGAGTTGGAACCACCAAGGACGGTCAAGGAGGTCCAAAGTCTAAATGGAAAGATCGTAGCTCTAAACAGGTTCATCTCAAGGGCGACGGACAGGTGTTTGCCATTCTTCCGCACTCTGAGAAAGTCATTCAAGTGGACGGATGAATGCCAAACGGCCTTCAACGACTTAAAGACGTATCTTTCATCTCCACCGTTGCTCAGTCCGCCCGTGCAAGGCGAGGAACTCTACCTTTATTTGGCAGTTTCGCATGTCGTAGTAAGCACAACCTTGGTGAGGGAGGAGGACGGAATACAGAAACCCGTCTACTTTACCAGTCGTGCACTCCGTGGAGTAGAAGAGAGGTACCCTCAGATGGAGAAGTTGGCTTTCGCGTTAGTAATCGCTGCACGGAGACTTAAGCCATACTTGCAAGCGCATACAATCATTGTCTTAACAGATAAGCCATTGAGAAAAGTCATGAATAGTCCAGAAGCAGCAGGAAGAATAGCCTTGTGGGCAATAGAGCTAAGCGAATTCGACATCCAGTACCGCCCGTGGATAGCCATAAAAGGGCAGGCAGTAGCTGACTTCATCGTCGAGTTCACACTCGGGGAGGACCAGTTGGTAGAAGAGAAGGAACGAAGGAATATCTACATAGACAGATCCTCAAACAGACGAGCCGGAGGAGTCGGAGTAGTGATCCAAACTCCGTAGGGGAACACGATACAATGCATGATCTAACTGGATTTCCCAACAACCAACAACAAGGCAGAGTATGAAGCCTTGGTCGCAGGGCTAGACCTTGCAAAGGTCGCGGGAGCAGAAAACATAATTACCCACTATGATTCACAAGTGGTAACAAGTCAGATCAATGGTGACTACGAGTATAAGAACGATAGAATGAAGAGATATTTAGAAGAAGTGAAATACCGAACCAACAGCCTCGAAGTTGAATTCATTCAGATCCTAAGAGAAGAGAACGAATGGGCTGACCACCTAGCAAAAGTTGCATCAGCTGAATTCATGCTGGTTCCCGAACAGGTATTATCATTCATCCAAATATCCTCACTTATTGATAACGGAACAAATATGCAGGTGGTAAACTCTGAATATAACTGGACCACGCCATTGATCTCCTACCTAAGGGCTGGGGTGTTACCAGAGAAAAAGGGCGCCGCAAGAAAGCTGAAGGTCCAGGCATCACGGTTTATACTGATAAAGGACGTCCTATATAAAAGGGGTTTCTCTCGACCGTACCTGAGGTGTTTGTACCAAGAGGAAGCAGATTACGTGATGAGAGAAGTACACGAGGGTATCTGTGGGAACCACTCGGGCGCACGATCACTGGTACACAAATTGATCCAAGCAGGATACTACTGGCCTACAATGATGAAGGATGCGCAAGCCTATGTCCAATCTTGCGACAAATGCCAGAGGTTCAGCAATCTCATCAGGCAGTCATTCGAAGAACTGACACCTATGACGGCACCCTAGCCGTTTGCACAATGGGGATTTGATATCATGGGCCAATTCCCGACGGCTATCCGGCAGTTGAAATTCTTGGTCGTCGGCATAGACTACTTCACTAAGTGGGTCGAGGCAGAAGCTTTAGCCACCATCATGGAGAAAAACATCCGGAGTTTTGTTTGGAGAAATATCGTATGCAGGTACGGAACCCAGGGTACTGGTCTCTGACAACGGTAAGCAATTCGACAACAGCGCAATCAGAGACTTCTACTCAGAGCTAGGGATCAAGAATCATTACTCGTCACCCGCACACCCACAAGCGAACGGGCAAGTTAAGGTCACAAACCGGTCCCTACTCAAAATAATCAAAACCCGTCTTGAGGGGGCAAAGGGCATCTGGCCGGACGAACTACCTAATGTCCTATGGGCATACAGAACCACAGCAAGAACTCCCACTGGAGAAACACCATTCCGACTTGCATATGGAACCGAAGCTATCATTCCTGCAGAAGTGGGTCTCATGAGCTACCGGGTGGAGAGCTACGACGAAGATAAAAACAAAGAGGCTATGCGCCTCCAGCTCGATCTAGTAGACGAAGTCAGAGCGGCAGCAGAACTGAGGTTAGCGCGCTATCAGAATCTCATGGCGAAACACTACAACAACAAAGTGAGGCACAGGGACTTCCGGGTTGGGGACCTTGTACTACGAAAAGTAATGGGTGCCGCCAGAGATCCTTCACAAGGAAAACTCGGCCCCAACTGGGAAGGACCCTACAGGATCGCGTCATGGCAAAGGAAGGGCACCTACCACCTCGAGACGATGGACGGACAAAAGCTGCAGCATCCTTGAAACACGGGGCATCTTCGAAAATACTACTAGTTGAGAAAATATGAGGAACCAGCGATTCCCAAGTTTATTTTATTCTATTCTTTTAGCTACAATTTACTAGTTTCTTTCACTTTTACTACAATCTTTTTGTGCCTTTTTTAACCCAAGGGGGCAGGTACTTTTTCTACAAACGCATTTTCTTTAAAGAAGAATATTCAAACACAACTTTGATTTTCCACATGGATGTTTATTACGAATGGATATGCTATACAGGCAACAAAGTCCACAAAGTGGACAGATCACTAAGATGGTGAAAAAACTGTCCACAAGGTGGACGGATCACCAAAACGGCGAACTAATTTACAGGTCCACAAAGTGGACAGATCACCCAAAGTGTGAAATAACTGTCCACAAAGTGGACGGATCACTAAGATGGTGAAAAAAACTGTCCACAAGGTGGACGGATCACCCAAAGTGTGAAATAACTGTCCACAAAGTGGACGGATCACTAAGATGGTGAAAAAACTGTCCACAAGATGGATAGATCACCAAAACGGTGAACTAATTTACAAGTTCACAAAGTGGACGGATCACCCAAAAGTGTGAAATAACTGTCCACAAAGTGGACGGATCACTAAGATGGTGAAAAAACTGTCCACAAGGTGGACGGATCACCAAAATGGTGAACTAATTTACAAGTCCACAAAGTGGACGGATCACCCAAAAGTGTGAAATAACTGTCCACAAAGTGGACGGATCATCAAAGATGGTGAAAAAATTGTCCACAAGGTGGATGGATCACCAAAACGATGACTTAACTTACAAATCAACAAAACGGACGGATAACCCAAAGTGTGAAATAAACTGTCCACAAAGTGGACGGACCACCGAGATGGTTGAATAACGTAGTCCACTATGTGAACGGATCACCAAGAATGTGAAATTACTTAGTCCACAAAGTGGATGGATCATCAAATTTGTGAAATAATTTAGTCCACCAAATGGACGGATCACCAAAACGGTGAAAACAACAGTCCACAAAGTGGACGGATCACCCAAATGGTGACATACTAGTCCACTAAGAGGACGGATCACCCAAGAGTGAAGACTTTTTACATTCCACTAAGTGGACGGATCAATCAATGTTGAATTCTAATTAAACTCCACAAAATGGACGGATTAAGCGTCGTCTAGAAATACTCATGTTAGAGAGATAACGGATAAACGAGTATTTTCTCTATCTCCCCTTCATAAGGAGGACGGACATTTAAGAAAGTTTCAAACAAAAAGTATTAGAAGGCATAAAATAAAATAAAGTATTAATAACGGATGAAACCCCTAGAGGGTAACTGTTTAATACAAAAATAAAGGACGGATTGTTCTCAAAATAAATACAAAAAAAAGATATGTAATATCCATCTACATTTTTGGGTCGGCATCTTGGACATCCTTCGACGGAACCGATTCTCCTTCACCCTGAACCGCATCGTCACCAAAGAGGTCGTCTGTGTTCTCTGAAGCGACGGGCAAAGCAGACGTTTGATCTTGATCATTGACGTTTATCATTGACACGTCCAATTCAAAGTAGGCTCTCTTAAGTTGACGGAGAGCATCATCAAAGCCCTGAAGGAACGATCCCCCCAGCTCTCTCAGCAAAGCGTCGAAGTCTCGGTATTCACGGACCGCAACCTCCTTAGCTTGACGAAGCTTTTCCTTCAAGTCTTGGACTTCCTTGTCTTTGGCTTCCAAGGCCTTCCAGCTTCCTCCGTCCTCTGCTCAAGCTCTTTCCTCGCCTGCTCTAAAAGGTCAAACTTCTTCTCCATTGTAGACTTTCACTTATGAAGTTGACCAAGTTCATCCTCCGTCTGCTCTGCCTTTGCTCGAACACGTTCCAGAGCCGCCTCACGGTTTAGACACCAGTCCATTAGGCCCTTCATCATAACCAAGGACTGAAATAAAAAATTTAAAAGGTGTTAAAACAAAAAGCCAAGCAAGATAGACGGACTCAAATCGACAGATAAAAGTTACCTATGCAACGGCAAAGAAACCCGTCTCCCCCATTGCCTCCGTCGAGTGATTGCCAAGATCCTCGTAGTCTTCCGAGGAAATAATTGACGAAAGTCTCTCCAAGGCAAATTTGGAGTCGTTGCGGAGAAGAGGAGAAGGCTTCTCCTGGCTAATGGACTGGGCCTTTATTAAACCCTTGCCAGACCCTTGTTTTGCTGGGGTAACGGTCTTTGCACCCTCAGCCATCAACCCTACGACGGGTTCTAAAGGGATTTTCTGTTGCTTATGTGTACGGTCAGACTTGGACGACTGTTTCCTCTTTGCCGACGACACGGTCCCCTTAGGAACCACAACCTCGCCCGTCTCCTTTTGCCTAGCGGCCTGTGATTTTATCAATGCCCTCCTCTTTGCGTCGTCCATCTCTGTAATACAGGACGGATGAAATTATCTACATAAATTAAAAATATTTACACAAAGTAAAAGATGACGGACTTACGTCTGTGAACTCTTTCGTCGTATTTAATGGCCTCACGGGTAGGCTTGGGACCGTTACAATACCAATGGATTGTTCTCGGATTTACCAGCTTCGCCCAAGTCCATTCTTCCGGCTTCGTCTTTTGAAAAATTCGTTCTAGGAAGCTAAACTCTTCAACACTGACCTGGGGGCGCCGTCTACCTGCAAAGGAAATAGGCGGTTAAAAGAAAACGACTATAGCTGACAAATGTAAAATATTAAGCAAATGTGATGGATGCATACGAGATGAATGTAAAACCCCCCAAGTTGTGTCGACGGGCATAAACTCCGTCTCTCCTGGATGGCTCATCCACCCGTCACCCTTTAGGAAGAAATACCGACTCTTCCAGTCTCTATTTGAGTCCGGTGTTTCAAAAATGACCTTCAGCAACAGGCTCCTACTGGCAAAACTATAAATTCCCCTCGACCTGTCAATCTCGACTGGACGGTAGCAATGAAGGAATTCACGCACCATCAGCCTCCGTGCACCGTCTGTCATTGCACCGTAGAGAATCTCCATGGCTATGAAGACCCTCCAGGCATTAAGGGATATCTGGTTGACGGACAGACCCAGATATTTTAAAAGCTCTCTATGAAATGTACTTAGCGGAAACCTAAGTCCCGCCTTTAGCATCTGTTCATACACTCCGACACCTTCTACCCCGTTGTAATAGCATTTCTCTGATACGTAGGGTAGACGGATAGGAATGTAATCTGAAATTTGAAAATTAACTCTAAAGGTGCTGAAGTGTTTCTCCTTAATGACGGATTTGAATTTATGAACCGTCCACTCTGGTAGCATGATGAACTCCCTAAGTCCATCAGCACAGACGACGGATCCCGACGGTAGATCCTCGCCATCATCAGACATTTCTTCTACTTCAACCATCTCCATATCCTCATTTATTGAGGACGAGGAAGAGGCAGACGGACTCCTCTCTTCGCCAGGACTCTCTTAGTCTTTATGACCACACGGGTATACTTCCTCGTATTCCATCATGTCACGAACCATTGACTGATTACTTGACGCACTAGATATTTCCTACAATCGACGGTAAAACCTAAGACTGACGGGTCTAAGAGTATTGACGGTTGTGTAGATCTAGCTAAATATAATTGTCAAATACAAGACTTGAAGATAAGAATAGCGATACTCACCGTTCTTTAAAGTAACTGGAGGTCGACGGTTGTATGGTCAGCGAGTTTGTATGGACGACTGATTTCTCTGACAAGGATGACGGTGGCACTCTGACAAGTTGTTTTGGCTGTAAAATGAAGAAATGAGGATTGAGAAGTGATATATATATATATATATATATATACCTGAAGTGCACGGAAGACGAAGCAACGCATCGATCCGATAGAAAATCCAATCAAAATGCGACACGTGGCATGCTCATAAATGATTGACAACCTGTCATCGAATAGTCGCAATCCGTCTCCTCCTGAAGAACCGTCAACTTCAGATATTTTAAGCCTCCGTCCTAAACATTCTTTGACCGTCAACCCTAAATCATGCCAAACCGTCACCCTAAGGGTCCGGCCATATGAGGAGTGACGGACCCGTAGGGTGAAGGGGGCAGCTGAAGGGTCAAAATCTAGCACAATGGGCTTTCACCATATTGGGCCTGACGGATCCGAACCCATGGGCCGGCAACAATAGAGCCCAGGGGCCTAGAGCAGTTCCATATTCTTGTCGCACACGTAGAGTCTCCTAGGAAATCTGAAACCTAGTGAAAAGAGCATTCTGGAAGATACGCGCATTAATCCCCTCTACAAGGAAATGTCTTGTCCATCACGTTTGGGATTACTCAAGAGGATTCCTATAAGAAAAAGACTTCCGTATCAAGGAGGAGAGGTCAACCTACTACTATAAAAGTCTCAATACCCTTGCAAATCAAGGTATGCATAATTTACCCTCTCTAGCACTCTAGAGTTGAGAACAAATTCTAACTTGACCATCGGAGGGTATTTGGTCGACACCATACTGGTGCCCACGGCGAGATCACTTCTTTCTTCTTGCAGGTTGTTAGCTTGAGCGAGCGTGGATCGTGTAGCTCACTGGTGATATTACGGCCTCATCATGAACTTTTCATTCTTCTTTACAAGTCAAACTCTGTCATTCACTATTATTTGCTAACTAAGCTCAACTTAGAGCCATGCAAACTACCCTCTTGGGCAAGTAGTTCTAAGCATTGGTGGCTCCACATTAGAGGTAGGGATGTCACAAGACCACCCCGGCCTGAAAAAAAAAAAAACATTATTATTTTATAATTTTTTTTACCTTAAAAAAATGTGTGACCACCCAAAATTTTTTTTAGGTCCAATATATATTTATATATATATATTACTAAAAAGCTAAAGCGTGACATTTATTACTATTGAGCTCCTGTTGCGCCACCTCATCGCCATATCATTCGCCACATAATTATTATTTATTATTTATTCCTTTTTTTTTACCATATATATAAATAGATTATTAACTTTACATATTCATCTTTGTTAGTTTAACACACACACACACACACATATATATATATATATATATATATATTTCTTTTTAATTTCCAATTTTCCTATAAATTTTTTTTTTTTTTTTTACATTCACTTATTTTTTAAATATTTAAACTTTCTTCAACCTTTCTTCTTCCCTTACCTTTTCATTTCCCCATTACCCTCTACTTTAATATTGCTACCCTTCATCTTCCTTTATTTGTCTCTTTTTATCCCTTCCCCCTTACTATAAATTTGTCACTTTTTCCCATTCTTTGCATAGTTTTCTCTTACAAAAAGGTTCTCTCTCTCTCTCTCTCTCTCAATGTTTTTGGTGTATTTTATTTTTTATTGCATCTTCGCTTTAGGTTTGTAAGGTTGAATTTTATCAACCATCTTGTTGGCTTTATTCCATATCAAATTTGCTTATATTTTAGCAATTAGTAACCCTGTATTTAGGTGGGAATCATGTAAGAGTAGTGAGTGAGAGAGTGTGAAGAAATGCTCAAGATTATGCAAGAATGCAGAGACTCGCGGTTGGGACTCACGACTGGCAAGCCGCCAAAGCTGGCACATGTGTGAAGCATGCAGGGGAGCTGAAGAGTCATGCCAGTTGTTGCACTACAAGACAAAAGTCTTAGGTTGGCCAAGCCGTTAGCTCACGACTTGAACTCATGACTCAGTCCAGTCACGAGGCCAAGTCGCCAGACCACCCTTTTTGGGAAAAACTGACTCTTCGCATTCCTTTCTCACCCCACTATATATATAAACCCTTATACCCACGAAATATATAGAGTTTTCAGAGAGAATTTTGAGAGAAAAACCTTTGAAAAAAACAAGATTTATTCATCCACAATCTTCACATAAAGACTCTACAAATTCCTCTACTCTCTTCCTCTCCATTGTTACATTCTTGAGAGGTACATTACCAAAACATTTTCTCACCATACTCATATCTGTGAGAAGGCCATTTGGTGCTTTGGGAAGCAATTAAAAAGGAACCAATTTTATATTGTTAGTTGATGCTATGGTCAAGTAGCAGAATCCGGTAAGCTAAAGAAGAAATAGGTTCTGCGTAACCTTGTTGGAATAGGAGCTTGGAGGGCTTAGGTACATTGGGTAGATTAGGCTTGGAGGGTCTTTTGCTGTTCATGTATCCCAACTACATTCTTTAGTGGATTATTTACCGCTTGGAAGGTGGCGGAGAGGTTTTACGCCGAAGGTGTCGGTTTCCTCTTCGATAACACATCGTTGTGTTGTCCTTGTATTTACATCTCTCTTCCCTTAATTTTTGCCATTTAATTTCTACTGTGGATGTGTTTTTATTTGGTTTAGATTGTTTATCAATTATGTATTAAGCTTATGTTCATATTCCACACATTAATCGCTTCACATTAATTCTGGATTCAACTCCTTCTTTGTGCTCATCTTGTTCATTATCAATTTTTAACATTATCAATTCTTGTTTGAGATTATTGTTATCACTTTTCATGCTTTTAAATTCATGTTTTAATTCATTTATCTCTTGTTTAACAATATTAATTTCATGTTGGAGATCATTAACAATTAATTCTTTAGATCTCTTTTTATTAAATCTTTCCAAAGTTTCTTGAAAACTTATAGTTAATTTTAGCTTTTTACCAGTTTCTTCTTTCATCAAATTTCTCTTAAACTTATCCAAATATTTTTTTTGTAATTCAGGATTTTGAATTTGATTTATCAGTTGAATTATTGATTTTTCATCTTCTTCACTTTTGGTGAGAGCATTAAAAATTTTAATAACATTGCAACAAGAATCTCTACAACCAATTTTAATATAAGGAGAATCAGAAGAATCATCAGCAGATTGATAGCAAGAATCAGATAAAGAAGAAAAATCATCTTCCAAAGAATCAAACGAGTTGTTTGATTCAAAGATTCTGAATAATTCTTCTTGCCATTTATCATCAATACTTAACATGTTAAATTTGTTTTTTTAACTTACCAGGTTTTTCCTTACTGTCTTTACTGAAGTGTCTAGATTTACTATAGTTAAAGCATTTACCTTTACCTGATCTTTACTTAACATATTTTTTAGAAACATTTTTCTTCTTAGCATAGAAATCATTAGGTTTAACAAAGTTATTTCTGTATTTTTCATATTTTTTATATTTTTTATGGCTTTTATCATGTTTTTTACTTTTTTGCCTAGAAGGGGCAATAGGAGGCAAACCATATTATTCACAGAAATTTCTCATTTCATATTTAGCTTTCCTTTTATTCTTTAATTGGTGTTTTAACAATTTTTCATCATTACACATATTGATACCAAGTTTTTTAATAGTACTGAAAATATCACCATAGGTTAAATTATCATAATCAATAGAATCATTTTTCCCCATTAACTCTTGTTTTACCTTATGAGCAAAGATAGGAGGCAGACCGTCAATAAACTTTTCTTTCCAATAAGGCTTATGACAGTCTTTTCGGAGCATCACTCTAGAAGTAAAAACATCTTGATACCATCTGTAATCAGACATAGTAGGACAACTCAAATTATTCAAATAATCAGAAACTCAAGATGAAATATTGGATGGAGTACCAACAAAATGCTTGAGAATAGTATAGATCAAGATATTAGCACCATCAGGAATACCAAGACCAATACTTTCATCAAAAATAGGCAAACCTTCATCATTCTTTTTAACAGCATGTTTAATAGACTCTCTGGATTCTTTAATGATATACGAATCACACCATCCACGAAGAGTACCAGAAAAACTAGTAACAAGTAAATTAACAATTTCAGGTTGATCAAGATCTTGGTTATTTTGATAAGCAACACCAACCATAGACATATGACTCATTTTATTAATGATTTCTTATTCAGACAAACCATCAATATTCTATTCATAAAGCTTGTCAGCAAAAACAGAAAACTGTGTTTGAAAAAATCTCTCTTCAAACTGCATATCAGGAGGAGTAGGTTTTGAATACCAGTTTCTTATAAAAGACATGAGTTTGGAGTTTCCATCAAATCTTTTAATTTCTGGTAAATCATCATCAAAGATTTATTTTTCAAAAACAAAAGAAACAATATCAAAATCTGTATTTTCTTCAAAAACAATTTCTTTTTTAGAAATAGTTCGAGCAGCTGGAGTACTCGTAGCGGTTCGAGCAACCGGAATACTTGTAGAAGTACCCTCGGTTTTAACTTTTAAACTAGAAAGCATTTTTTCAACAATTTCAAGAGTCTTGGACTGTGAAGTTTTAAACATTACTTTTTCTCTTTGACTGGATAAATCAATCAAAAGTTTCTCAGTTTTAACAAAAATAAATTTTTCAGAAACAGGTTTTTCAACAATATTTTCTTCAATACGGTAAAGCTGTTGACCAATAATATGCAAGGATTGATTAGTAAAATTGTTTTATTTAATAAGACTAACAATGAGAGTTTGATCATCAGCAATTTTGAAAGGAGAGGCCTTCACTTCCTCTTTTGTCACTCCATCCTTCTTAGTAGTTATTAAAATTGTTTCAAGAGGAGGATGAGTAGACTTGACAAAAGTCTTATCAGCTTTAACAAAATTTGATTTTTTTTTTTTATCACATTTAAATGTTGTATTGAAACTTCATCGTTTGAAACATAATGGTTTTCAAGAAAATCAAAAAACAAAATATGTTTCTTTAATTGATTTATCTTTTCTAACCATTTTCTTTTAACACAATCTTTTTCAGACTGAGCAAAATTATTTTGGAAATATTTTCTTTTGTTTCTGTTCTTTGCAAGCATAAATTCATCATACAAAGAAACCAAATCAACTTCAAAGCTTTCATCCAAAATAGTCAAAACTCTTAATTGGTTTTAGTAAACAGGGTTTTCAATAGGAGGAAAATCAGAATCAGAAGGACAAAAAGATTTGGTGTCATCAAATTTAGTGTCATCTTCTTCTTCATTACCAGTTCTACTAAATGGAGAGGAAGTTTCAGGTTTAGTAGAGATATGTGTGCCACATGATCACATCACAGTTCCCACTTGCCATTATTCAGGTTCGAAACTCAAGTGGTATTTGACACCTGACTCATCCCACAAAAAGAAAGGAATTTACCAATATAAAACTAAATCATGATTTGGTTCCTTTAGCTTGGCCCATTTTCATTTCTCACTCTTTTATTTATTTATATATATGTATATATATATACACACGTGCGTGTTTGAGGGGGAGAAAGTATATCATCTATATATATATATATAAAACCAAAACCTTTAAAGCTCCCACAATTTTCCACGTCATCACTATTTTCTTTTTCTTTTTATTTTAGGTTTTATATCTTATATATTTATTATTTTCCTTCAAAGTGTAATTATCTTATCAAGTGTTACAATAGTTTAGTTTAAGTAAAACTCTATCAAATATATGTTTCAAGAGCTTGAAATTCTACTTCAACTAAAATTCTATAAGGACTCACATTTACAATTTTTCACACCCATAATTACACGGCTTCTGCAAGAGTAATTTAGATCACATAAACAAATTGAAACACACCTTTCCCCCCTTGGTTCCTTATTTAATCCAAATTTATTATTCACCACCACGCATTGAAATTTTAGAACTTAAATCGAAACAAAAAAAAAAATCTAAAACCCACAAACCCAAATCCTTAAACAAAGTTTGTTAGAGAAAATTTCTCAAAACCAAATGGCTCTCGCTGTTACTTCTTCTTCATCTACTGTAATTTCTAAAGGTACTTTCTTTTCATAGTTTGAATGGAATTGTTGTTTTTTTTTTAAGGATGTTTGGTTGTTCTAATGATGATTGTTTGGCTTTTTAGATAAACTCAATAAATTTATTTATAGTCTTTTATATTGTCGATGTATTTATTCGTTATTTAGTATGTTTTCACGTTTTAATATTTGATGAATTTTCTATGTTTGTGTTTTGCAATTCATATTGTTCTGCAATGTATTGTTATGTGGTAATCAACATGGTTGTATGTTTGACTTCTAGCCAAATACAATAACACACTCCCACCGTTCACTACTTCTTTTCTTAGTCGCTTCATATGCTGCATGTTCTCTTCCTCTTTGCTCACATTGGTAAAGTATTGCATTGATTTGGTTTTTGGAGTGCCTTCAAAACTTGGGTTTTGGATTTATTTTGTCAAAAAGGTATGTAAGTTTTTTATCAAGTTTAATGTTAACAAAATTAAAGCACTCACAATCTGGAAAAAATAAATAAATAAATAAATAAATAGAAAAGTGACTGTATTAGATTTTTTTTTTTTTTTTTTTTTTTTTGTTTGAAGTCATAACCATAGAATAGCGAAAATGTTGTGAGTCACGCTGATATATGTTATGTGGAACCAATAAATGAAAGAAAAAAAATTTCTAAACCTTTATTTTGAATAAAATTACTTATTTTCATTCAATTTCAATCATTTTCAAGTCATACATTTTTTAAGGCAAGTCATAAACCTTTAAGCAAAATAAATATTTTTAATTTTTGCTCCAAAAAAATAATAACTATTTTTATTTTTATTTTTTATTTTACTTACCCCGTGCATCGCACAGGTTAGCGACTAGTATTTCAGTAATACCAACTCAACATCTGTTTTGGTATTTTCTACCCAATAAATGAATGACACTTGTTTAAAAAAGCCACATCAGACTACTCCAATAAATGATTAATTTATCTTTCCGATAGTATAGAAGATTGTGATTAATTTATTGGAGTAGTCTGATATGGTTTTTTGAAACAGGTGTCACTCATTTATTAGGTAGAAAATACCAAAACAAATACTAAATTGATATTATTGAAACATATTATAATTTCTTGTTTGAGGGGAGAATGTTAACAAGCAACGCATGGTGCTTTGTTAATGTTGCATTGGTTCCATTTGATAAAAAAATTGAACCAAAAAAAAAAGAGAAAAAGACAAAACTAACTGTGATAAAGCTAAAAAAAAAGTACAAAAGCTACGGTTAACAGGCACCGTGTGTGCGTGCATGTACACACACATCAATAATTAGGGGAGGGAAATTTAAACCCTATGAAATGTATTAACTAATTGAGATATTAGTTTTTACGCTTTTTTAAAAAAAAAAATCAATACTATTATTCATTTATCCTCCTATCTACTCTAGTCAACTAAGCTCAAATTATGTTCCCAAAACGGTGTAAGTTTATTTTCTTTTAGCTTTCAACTTTTACCCAAAACCCAAATTACTTAAAGCAATTAGAGCATTCAAAAAGGAAAATTGTATCATATCCTATTTTATAATCTCAAAAAGTTACCTTATCAATTATATTTTATCATTTTATAACATACCCAACATCCCAAATTTTATTTTCCTATTGTACTCAATAAAATAATATATATTATCCACTAAAATATATAACCAAAAAAAAAAAAATCTCCTCTCTCTAATTTTTTCTCTCTTCCTTCCTCCCTCATCTCTCTATCTCCAATGTGAAACCCAAACCCCAACCACCGATTAGCAAACCCAAGCCGCCACTTAGAAACACAGGCCGTCAATTAGCACCAACTGATAACACCGCCAAACCCACACCAACGCCACCAAATCCAAGCCAGAAGACCCAAGCTGCCACTTGACCCATGCCGGCCCACGCCCATGCCTAAAAATAATCTACCATGGGTACGGAGAGAGAAGATGGACACATAGAGAGAAGACTGAAGAGACAAGCTTGGAGCATTTCTGGTTCTGGAGAGAAGATGGACACGGAGAGAGAACTCAAAGAATGAGGCATATAAAATATAGGTGAAAAACTCATTTTCGTCCATTCAATTTCATGCGATTTCCACTTTAGTCCCTAAATTTTTTTTCCACCGCTTTTAGTCCCTAAAATCAAAAGAGCGATCTCGTTTTTGTCCCTACCATCAGTGCCCTAACGGCATAGTCCTAGGTGGCAGACGGAACACCCTACTAGCTGACGTAGTGCTGATGTGGCGATTAAAATATTATAGAAAAATATTATTTGGCATTTTTATATGCCACATTAGCATTTTAATTTTTTTTTTAAAGCCACGTCAAAAAATTTAAACCAAAAAAGAAAATAAATTAAAAAACAAAACTTTTTTTTTTTTTTTTTTTACTTTCATTATTTTTTCGTAAGAACTGAAGTTGTTCTTCATGTTTTTCCTAAATCCATGAAATAAACCAATCTCCAACAAACCCCAAATCCAAATCTAGCAACCAAATCTACTCCATCAAATCCAGAAAAAACACTAGCTGATGTAGCGCTGATGTGGCGATTAATTTTTTTTTTAAAGCCATGACAGAAAATTTAAACCAAAAAAGAAAATAAATTAAAAGCAAAACTCATTTTTTTTTTTTTTTTTACTTTCATTATTTTTTCGTAAGAACATAAGTTGTTCTTCATGTTTTTCCTAAATCCATGAAATAAACCAATCTCCATCAAACCCCAAATCCAAATCTAGTAACCAAATCTACTCCATCAAATCCAGAAAAAACAATAAATAAATCCAAGAAACCAAACAAAACCATAAATAAATCGAAGAAATAAACCCGGTAACCAATTCAATCTCTAGCAAACCCATAAGCCTAGAATTTTTCTTCAGAAACAAACACACAAAAAGCCCATAAAAGCAAACAACTCCATGTTCTCTCCAAAAAAACACAAACACAAACAAACCCATAACAAGAGTAAGGATACACAAATCTGAACAAACTTAGTCACACAAGTCTCAAACAAACCCAGATACCCACTCATCCAAGTTTCAAACAAATCCAGATACCCACTCATGGGCAATAGATTCTCTTCTTGATGCATGCCACAGTCACCACCAGCGATGTTCCCATTTTCCATCCAAACACAAACCCCACTACAGGTAACAAAGCAAATCACTTCTAAATCAGAAATCACTAAAGGCTTTATCAAAGAAAAAGAAATCACTAGACTTCTAAAAGCCTAAAGCAAACCTAAAGACAACAACGCCGTTAGGCCCCAGTCCCTCATAGCAAGAGGGACGCCACCGCAGATCGGATCCAGTCCAGATCATCGTCGAGGATCTGTAGTCGAAATAGTCGTTGCTCGTCGCTCGCCCTCATCGCCGTCGGAGATCGCTCGTCAGTCATCGCAACGTCGCCACATCACCTAGTCTACCTCAGCCTTCAGGCCTCCCTGCTCGACTGCTTCGGTGCTCCTTCTCTCAAGGTATTTCATTTTTCTCTCTCTCTATTGAATGAAATGAAAATTATAAAATGAATTACACTCTCTCTCTCTCTCTCTTTATTCTTTAATAAGACTAACTCTCTTTTAGTCTTTTGAAATTTGAACTGTGTCTCTCATTGGCCAAACCAAACTTCACCTTTATTAATTTTTTGTCTGTTTTTGACATTTGTCTTTTTGAATGTGTTGCTTTTCATGTGTAGCATGTTTGTCAGTTTATCTTAACATCTTATCTGTTGGGTTGGTGTGTGTAGTGTGTTGGTATTGATATTCATTAACTTTTAGATTAGTGTAATGTGTGATTGGGAAATTTTCTGATTGGCAAGGGGCATCGGGCATCATTAGGTGTGCTTGTCTGTTGAATCGGGTGGGGTGGGATGGGCACTTGGGGCTGGGTTGCACACTGCCTTATTTATTGTGCTACATATGGGATGTGTAAATAATGTGCACATCAGTGGCTCTTTTAGTGTAATGTGCACATCAGCACATGAGGCTAAACAATATAACAAATTAAAGCAGTATAATTAATGACAAACAAATTAAAACAATATAGTTTATTGTTATGCTAAATAACAATAATCAAAGCAGTATAATAAAACAATACATTATAAAAGACAAACAAATTAAATTATGTTAGACTAAACAACTATTAATAATTTTTATAATTAATGAAACAACAATATAACAAATTATAGTTTATTAATGAAACAACTAAACAACAATAATTAATAATTTTATTAATATTTCAAATGAACTTATAATTTATTGGATGTGTATATTGAAAAAGATGTAGCTTGTAGAAATTGAATATATAAAAAATGAACTATGCAATCGAATGGGAAATCAATGGATGAATGATTGTTTGATTATATATATTGAAAAAGATATAGCTTGTGACATTGATAATGAAACTATCATATAACGATTTCAAAATATGAAAACTCGTAAAAAACAATTGTAAATTTTATATATTTGCATGTTTTTTTTATTGTTATTGTTGTCAATATATAAAATTTTCTTTTTATTAGATTGTGTAATTTATACTTATTAAGGAACACCCTAAAAAAATTCATAAAGTCGCCACTAAACTGAACGTCTCTCGACAAAAAATTTCAAAAACATTTCTTTCTTTTTGTGGGTTGAGTAAGGTGTCAGATACCACTTGAGTTCCGAACCTAAACAATGGCAAATGGGAACTGTGATGTGATCATGTGGTACATATATCTCTAATTTGAGAAACAAAAAAAACAACCAAGAGCCCATTTGGTAATATTATTTGTATTTTTTAGAAATACATGCGGATAGTTGTATAAAAAAGTATATAAAAATACATGTAATGTTTTTTAAAAAATAAAGACTATTGTTTGAATACATGTACCAAACACCCCCATAAGAGTCCGTTTGGGGTTGTTTTGATTATAAGAATATATGCCAAAGATTATAAAAATATATAGCCAAAACTGAAGAAAAAAAAATTACTAAAAGTGCCATAAATAAAATTAAAAATTAACTGAAACAATATCTAGTAGTATAAATAAGCTAAATTGTAAAAATAAATTGCCTTTACCAGCTAATGTCAAAGGCAAACTTATTACCCACATCCTTGGTACCAAAACGAAATTGAAGATAAAATTGTAGAGTTAAAAAATATGAAGATGAAAAAAAAAAGAGAACGAATAATAGAGACTAGAGCCTAAGAAGTGAGTCTTTTGGCTTAATATTGGTAAACCCGAAATTTATTTGCGTTATAAGTACTGTTTGAACTTAATTGGCGAATTGAGGAAAGAGAGAGACTTTCGGCAACAGTGTTGCCGAAATTCAACAAAAGTAGGAGAGAGAAAGAGAAGAAGGTGGAGAGAGAAAGATTTTGAATTTCGGCAATGCTATTACCGAAATTTCTCTGCCCAAATTCCCTGCCCAAG
Organism: Quercus lobata; assembly: GCF_001633185.2. NCBI lineage: Eukaryota > Viridiplantae > Streptophyta > Magnoliopsida > Fagales > Fagaceae > Quercus > Quercus lobata. Next base: position 56,658,203 of record NC_044914.1, read on the forward strand.
TCCTGTGTCCTGTGTGCCCGAGTGTGGAGTGCTCAAAAAAAAAAAAAAAACAATTGCGGCAATGCCATTGCCGAAATAGGGAAAAAAATAAAAAAAATAAAAATTTGGTAATTGTGACAATGGCATTGCCAAAAATGGGAGGGGGAAAATAAATTGTTGTTGCCAAAATCTGGGAAGAAATTTTAAAAAAAAGTATTACGTTCACAATATTTTTATAATAATTTCACAATAAATCACAGCTAATTAGTTATTATTAGTTTAAATTTGATTTTAACACTGAGATTGCTTTTTTAATCTAATAATAACAATCTGTCACTTAAAATTTGTTGTAAAAATTGTGTGTACCTATCATTTCTTAAAAAATAAATAAATAAATAATAGAATTGTGGCAATGGGATTGCCGAAATAGGTAGGGAAAATTTTCACCTATTTCGGCAATGGCAATGTGAGGAAAAAAAAAATAGAATTGTGGCAATGGGATTGCCGAAATAAGTGGAAAAAATTTTCACCAATTTCGGCAATACTATTGCCAAAAATGTGAGGAAAACAAAAAAAGAGGAATAGAATTGTAGCCATGGTATTGCCGAAATAGGGGAAATTTTTTTTTTGGGTAATTGTGGCAATGCATTGCCGAAAATGGGACGGGAAAAAAAATTGAACGGAATTGTGGCAATGTCATTGCCGAAAATGGGAGGGAAAAAAAAATTGTTGTTGTCGAAATCTGGGGAAGAATTAAAAAAAAAAAAAAAAAAGCGTTACATTCACAATATTTTTATAATACTTTCACAACAAATCACAGGTGATTAGTTATTATTAGTTCAAATTTGATTTTAACACTAAGATTACTTTTTTAATCCAACAATAATGACCTGTCACTTAAAATTTGTTGTAAAAATTGTGTGTACCTATTATTTTAAAAAAATAAATAAATAATAGAATTGTGGCAATGGGATTGCCAAAATAGGTGAAAACCTATTTCGGCAATGCCTTTGCCAAAAATGTGAGGAAAAAAAATAAAAGAATTGTGGCAATGGGATTGCCGAAAATGTGAGGAAAAAAAAAAAAAGAGGAATAGAATTGTGGCAATGTTATTGCCGAAATAGGGAAAAAAAATTTTGGGTAATTGTGGCATTGCCGAAAATGGGAGGGGGAAAAATTGAATGGAATTGTGGCAATGTCATTGCCAAAAATGGGAGGAAAAACAAATTGTTGTTGGAAGAAATCTGGGGAAGAATTTAAAAAAAAATGTGTTACGTTCACAATATTTTTATAATACTTTCACAACAAATTACACGTGATTAGTTATTATTAGTTCAAATTTGAGTTTAACACTGAGATTACTTTTTTAATTCAACAATAACAATCTGTCACTTAAAATTTGTTGTAAAAATATTGTAAAAATTGTGTGCATCTATTTTTTTTTTTTTTTAAAAAATAGAATTGTGGCAATGGGATTGCCGAAATAGGTGGAAAAAATTTTCACCTATTTCGGCAATACCAATGCCGAAAATGTGAGGTAAAAAAAAAAAAATAGAATTGTGGCAATGGGATTGCCGAAATAGGGGGGAAAATTTTCCCTATTTCGGCAATGCCATAGCTGAAAATGTGAGGAAAAAAAGAAAAAAAAGAAATAGAATTATGGCAATAGTATTGCCGAAATAGATGAAATTTGTTTTTTTGGTAGCTGTGGCAATGCCATTGCCGAAAATGTAAGGAAAAAAAAAATTTGTGGCAATGGTATTGTCGAAATAGGCGAAATTTTTTTTTAAAAAAAAAGTGGTTGCCGAAATCTGGGAAAGAATTTAAAAAAAAAAGTGTTACGTTCACAATATTTTTACAATATTTTCACAATAAATCATAGGTAATTAGTTATTATTAGTTCAAATTTGAATTTATCACTGAGATTACTTTTTTAATCTATCAATAACAACCTCCACTTAAAATTTGTTGTAAAAATTGTGTGTACCTATCATTTCTTTAAAAAATAAAATGTGGAATGGATTTGTAGCAATGACATTGCCGAAATAGGAGAAAAAAAAATTTCTCATTGCCGAAATAGAGGAGAGAGATATAAAAAAAGTACGTATATTATTCTTTCAATATTTTTTTGACTAAACCAGTTTGGTTTGTCATCTTCTTTTAGAAATAGATAAGAATAGATTCAAGTACACTCTCTGGTACATTGATTCTTATTCTAAAGTTCACGTTGTAAACAAAAACAAAAAAAAAGTACATAGATTCTTATAAAAAAAAATGACTGATGTGCACGCTATAAACCAAAAGAACAAAGAAAGTATATAGATTCTTATAATAGAAAAGAAAAAATGATTGATGTGCACATTGTAAACCAAAAAAAGCAAAGAAAGTATATAGATTCTTACAATATAGAAGAAAAAATTTATTGATGTGCACACAGTAAACCAAAAAAGCAAAAAAAGTACACATATTCTTACAATACGAAAGAAAAAAATGATTGATATGCACGCTGTACACAAAGAAAAGCAAAGAAAGTACATAGATTCTTACATGTACGCTGTAAACAAAAAAAAGCAAAGAAAGTAAAAAAAAAAAAAAAAAAAACAAAGATTCAATCAACCAATCATCTCAACTCCTCATCTCATCTGATTTTTATTCTCTGCAGCAAATATATTTTGCCACGTCTAAATCTCCAACATGATTCTGTTTTGTCTTTTTATTTTTCAGTTGGTAATAAAAGGTAAGGGAAGTGCAAGGTAAGGCAAGTGCAAGGCAAGGCAAGACAAGTTGCTGAAGAATTAGAATTGCATTTCATCACAGTTTTTCAGGTTGCAAAGTTACTCTTTTACTTTGCTTCAGTGTGCCACAACTAAGGATTGTAAGTTTTTTGTTAATGTAAGTTTTTTTGCTTTGCTTATTAACTTATATCTCTAAAAATTAACAGATTTATTATTATTGTATAAACATGTGCTTTGTAAATATTAGAAGCTAATACATTGTAAAATATTATGTATTGTTGTAATTGCAGTTAATATTATTTGTATGCCTATGATTATGATTATTGTTGTTGTTGTTGTTGTTCTTGTTATTCAAATTTTAGATTACTGAATTATTTTTTATGGTTATCTGATTGTGTGTGTGTGTGTGTGTGTGTGTGTTTTTTTTTTTTTTTTTGCAAGTATCACTCTATAATTCTCACTCTTTTAGTTGGCATCACAATTGTGGTAAGCATCTCAATTATAGTTAATACTAATTATTGTGTGTATGATTATTTTTGCTAAAACTATTATTATTATTATTATTAAAAATTTTGCTTCATAAATCCTTTATTTGAGTTTCTTTCAATTTTATTGTAGGATATATTTGAAATGGAACAACAACAATATCAAATCTCTAATGACGTAATGGAAGGCAATGTACGTTGCAAGATCCAAATTTATTAATGTCCTAATAATATCCTAATAATATCTACAATTATTCAATTTACATAGGAATAATTTAAACATTAGCAATATAACATTGTATTTTTTTTTTTTTTTTTAAATCAGGTTTCCACCTTACGAGTGCGACCCCAATTGTTTACACCCTCCCGGAAGTTAGGCGAGCGTATCACCCCATATTTGCATCAATGTAGATTATACCGTGTTACCCGCCTACCACATATAAATATTGATTGGAGTCTTATCACTTATTTGGTGAAGCGATGGCAATCTAATACCCATACATTTCACCTACCCAATTGTGAAATGACTATAACTCTACAGGATATAGCAATCCTTACAGGATTGCCTATTGATGGCAATGTAGTGTGCGGGCCAATAAATTAGAATTAGAATATAGTATGTCGTAATTTACTTAGGGTGACACTACCTGCAACAGCATTGAATTTTGGTGGCCTTAAAATAACATGGGTAAAGGATACATTCTCAAACCTACCAGAGGGTGCCAATACTGTAACAACCCAACAGCATGCTAGGGCATACATGTTTCAGGTTTTGGCTTTTCTATTTGGAAATAAGAGCCAAAGTATATTGTATTGCTGCTTTCTCAAGTTGTCAGACGACTTTGGTGAAGCTGGGGAATATAGTTGGGGTAGTGCTATACTTGCATACCTTTATAAAGAGCTGTGTACTGCTACTATTAAAAAAAGCACGGAGATTGCAGGTCCTGTTTTCATATTACAATTATGGGCGTGGGAGCATTTTCCATATCTTACCCCAATTCCAATAAATCCAACAAATTTAAATGGCGATGACCCATACGGTTGTAGGTATAATATTTACTTTTTATTTCTATACAATTTTTTAATCCTTGATACTTCAAAACCCTAAATATTGTATGACAATCATTAATTGTGTATAGGTGGGATACCAAAAGAATGTTTACTCACACACCAACGCATGTTCTGCGTGCGTACCATTCTAATCACGACACACATAATAATGAACAAGTAATATATCGCAATGTATCAATGGTTAATTTACTAGTTATATTATTGTCTTCATTAATTATAACACAGTCATTGTAATTGGAAATGCAGGTTGTTTAGACACCATACGATAATTATTTGCATCCATGGTGTATTGTAGAAAAAAATATATGGACTACAACAACGCCATTGCTGTGCTTCCAATTTGTAGAGTATTATCACCCAGAAAGAGTCATGTAACAGTTTGGGTTGTTGCAAAGATGTCCAAGGTGGCCTACTGACAATTTGGATAAATCTGTGCATTGTGTAAAGTTGACAGGAAAATTCACTGTGAATTGGAAAACGTAGCATGAACAATACTACCAGCGTTGGAACATGCAAGTTGAACTTCTAGTTGGGGATGACCATTTTGATTCAAGTGTCCATATTCAAGACACCAGAAGCAACTATCCATATGTACCAGGTTATTATTTTAGCTTTTTCAATAATACTGCACTAATATTGATAACAAATTATTTACACATCCAAATATTGCACTAATATTGATAACAAATTATTATTTTTGCTTTTTCAATAATATTGCACTAATAAATGTTATTTTCCTTTTTCTACGGCAGTAAACTGAGGTCAATAATATGTTAAATTTAGCTGTTGCAAACCAACAGATGAATGATCTCACAGCACAACAAGTCCTTCCACCAATAGTAGAGGGCCTTACCTAACTGAAATTATCGATGAAAGCAAATATTTCCTCCATCCCTATTGAGAGGGTGACAACCTTCGGGCGACGACAAAGGCACCAAGGAAGACAGCCGCAAACCTATACTGAAACCCGCTTATCCACCTCTGCACAACGTGGACAATGCGGAAATGATGATGCCAGACCATCCACTTCCGCACAACACAATATGTACAGCTCTACCCAAGCTGGGCCGTCAACATTTGCTAGTAATGAGTCAACCACCTTCAGTGAGTATAATCCAATTAATGTCAACGAGTATTGCATGAATTTATATCAACAGATTAGATCATCCACTTCCATAGGACAAGGATTTGAGGGTTTGTTTAACTATGACCATTGTCCCCAACTTAATTCAACAACTCCCTCCTATCACTTATCGCTACCTCCATCTTATTCTGGACAATACAATTATGGCCAAAATAGCCAGTACAACTATGATTTCTGCACACCACAACCTTCCCAACCACCCCTTCAAATTGGTGATTTTTGCACGCCACAAAATACATGGGCATGTGTTCTAAACTCCGAGGAAGAGGCCTCCATAACAGACTCTGAGGAAGATGCCTCAAATGAGGACAGTGGAGAAGATGCAAAAGATAGCCCAGATATGGAGATGTCTTCAGATAATGAAAATGACGACTGTGGTAATTATCAAACAGAGGTTGATATTAGAACACAGCCGAGGAGCATGGGGAGAAGTCCTGTACAAGCACGAAAATACCCACAACGAGTAAATAAACATCCTCATGTTGTGGAACACAACAAACATTGAATATACCCCATTGTTGCAATCACTAATCAATGTAAAATGACTGTTTATTAAAAATATATTAAAGTATCATCATTATTTATGCATCATTGTAACAAAAAAATTATGCCTAGATAATATACATAGCACATTATACTACTAACCGTAAGACCTTTGTGAAAATAAGAAATGTGTACGTATTTTTTGGCATTTGAAATTAGTGCCCAATTAATCTAATCATACATCTATTTACTATAATTTCCATTCCTAATCCGACATAAAATCTATGTGTAGCCACAATTGTAGACGCATAATAGGCGGAATAAAAAAGGTGTCAAACTTCTATTTTTATAATTGATCTTTTTTCCTTTGCATGATGACTACTGTGGTGTACATTTTTATTTTCATTCTTCACAGCCTCTCTTTCAAACCCTCGTAAAAGTGTCAAAGAAAAATAATACTTTCACCATCTAATTTTCGTCCAAATTTACAGCAGCAACTTATGAGTTAATTAGAGCCAACAAAATTCGTAAATTTCAAAAAACTCAAAACATAAAAGTTATAAATATTTAAATCAGGGTTCGCCAATTAAGTTCAAACAGTACCTATAACACAAATAAATTTCAAATTTATCAATATTAAGCCCAAAAACTCTAAGAAGTGAAAGTAAATTTAAACTGGAAAATTACCTTCTTTCCAAATCCTTCCATTCCAAAATAAACGTGTTCTCTTCCAACTTCCACCAAATATAACACGTTGGCTTAGGAGTAAACATTCTTTATTCCACCCCCTCCCAAACTTGAACCACCGGTCTTTGCTCTTTATTGCCCAATCCTTCAAAAAATAAAAGTTTAAGCAAGCACTAATTAGCTAAATATTAAGTGCAATATGAAACTCCAATAATCAAAACCTATATAACTAAAATATTAATACAAATTTAACATGATTTTTGTTGACGAAAAAAAAGTTTAAAAATTTCGTAAACTTTTGAAGAAAGAGCAAGGAACTTTCTTATGCAGAATCTAAAGGGAAAGCATCAAAAATTAATAAAAATTTGGGTTAAACAATAATACACATGCTTAATCCCAAAAACAAACCCAATAATAGATTCTATCTAAACAAACACTAAATATAGATCCGACAAAAATTGAAGCTTTTGGGTGGTACAAATTCTAGTGCATCATGGTGATGAAAACAACAAAAACATAAAGAAACGGCCCACAGATGAGTATCTTTTCGAGCGTTGAAAAGGCTTTACCTTTCTTCATATTGCACAATCGAGCCTCACACATATGAAGGCTCTTCCTTCTATTTGAGGTTATTGGGGTGTGGAAGATGAGAAAGTGTCAAAAAGGAGTATATAAAGAGAGTCAAGGGTCCGTGGTAGAGTTTATTTTGCTAAAAACTGATATAATATAGTAAAATAATTTTGGAATGAATAAATAGTCTCTTAGGATTTTTTTTTTTTTTTTTTCTGAATAAAAATTCTAGTGCATCAAGGTGATGAAATCAAGAAAAACATAAAGAAACGGCCCACAGATGAGTACCTTTTCGAGCGTTGAAAAGGCTTTACCATCCTTCATATTGCATAATCGAGTTCGAGCCTCACACGTATGAAGCCTCTTCTTCTCTTTGAGGTTATTGGGGTGTGGAAGATAAGAAAGTGTTGAGGAGTATATAAAGAGAGGTGAGAGTCCGTTTTGAGGCGGTTTATTTTCATTGAAAACTAAAATTTGAAAATTTCATTACAAAATAATTTTTAAATAAATAAATAGTATAGTATGGAGTTATCAAGAGGGTTTAGTGAATAGGTGAAAACTGAAAAGCACTGAAGATGATTAAAGAGGCTGTGAAGTGAATGATGAGTCTACAAGATTCGCACGGACTGAAACAGGTTATTGGGGTGTGAAAGATGAGAATGTGTTGAGGAGTATATAAAGAGAGGTGAGGGTCTGTTTTGATGTATTTTTTTTTTTTATGTAGTTTTTTTTTATTAAAAACTAAAAATTGAAAACATAATTATAAAATAATTTTTAAATAGATAAATGGTATCATTAAACTTATTTTTTATATTTTTTTTCTAAATAAAATGATTGTAAATCTGATAAACAGTATATAAATAATGTATAAGGTCTCTTATACGGTGCGTAAAAAAACAAAAGTAAATAAAAACAAAAAAAGAAACGCCTTTGATCCGGATCCAAACATTTACTCAGGCGTGAGAGGTCTCATCAGTGAATAGGTGAAGACTGAAAAGCACTGAAGATGATTAAAGAGGCTGTGAAGTGAATGATGAGAGTCTACAAGATTCGCACGGACTGAAACAAATGAGCGGGAAAACACGTTACAATATACGGTATAGGTTTTAGGGGGCTGTGTAAATGATGTTTCTTGTGTGCATCCTGCAGCTATTATTTCGTGTAGGATACCCTCTGCATGGAGTTATCAAGAGGGTTTAGTGAAAAACCAACGGGCAAAATTTGGCTTTGAGACGATAAAGTGATTTGATGTTTTCCTGTATATGTTTTTATTTTGGATGTCAGGCTAGTCTTTGTAGTCCTGAATCACCTCAAGACCCCTTTCTTTACTCTTTGACCTTTCTCATTATTATAATATAAATTCTACTCATTCAGTAAAAAAAAAGTAATTTAATTTCTTATTACTTTAATTTTACGACAAATTTTTTTTTTTTTTTTCTTCAGAGGAAAGATATATTGGGTTTGAAACTCTGATTCGAGTCATTCAACCTATATAAGAGGAGATAAATAAGTTATAAATCTCATGACGGTTCAAGATTATTAAGATATTTAAATTAATCAAATTTTCATATAAAAAAATTTAAATGTATCGAGTTACAAAAAAATGAAATTTTATAATTTTCTTTTACCAATTTTCAAAACTAGAAGTTATTATATAATTTATCACTATATCTATATTATAGTGCAGTTTGGATACGCGTTTGCGTTTGTGTGTCTACACGTTTTGCATTTTCTCTCTCTCTTTTTTTTTTTTTTAGTGTTTATGAACAGTAACTGACACTGTTCATGCACGTTATTACACTATGGAGGAGACAAAGTTACTATTCATGCATTGTTCATAGGACTCACTGTCACTTTATTTCAAAAAAATATTAAAAATGGGTCTCACGGCACTATTCACATGTTTAAAAATTATTTTGCTACAGTGTTTTCAGTTTTTAGTTTTCAACAAAATAAATTATATCTAAACGGACCCTATATATAAGAGGATTCTCCTCTTTTAACTAGACTTTTATATGATTCAAAAATATCTTCATTAATGAAGAGTGACTTTATTTAGAAATATAGTCATAAATGTCAAATAACAAATTTCATTTTGAATTCAAAAATTGAATTCCTAAAATTTTTGATTTTTTTCCTTCACGCTCAAAAAAGAAATTATGGCTTATCTTTACAGTTTATCATTTTTATTTGTTTGAAAAAAATATATATATATTTCTAAATTATAATAAATGCAAATTATTAATCTTTACCCAAAAAAATAGAAAAACCTCTTGTAAAATGTACTCCCGCCTAAATCGAGGGTTTTACATGGAGTCGTCACTTATTTAATTTAAAAGAAAAAATAAGAAAACTTTCAATAAAAAATACTTCTGTTGTATTAATGTATATGACAATTTACATCAAATTTTGTAACAAAAATTTACAATGGTTTTTTATCCTAGATACAGTCTAAGAAAAGTAAATTACATTGCTTTATTTCCTACTTACATTCTAAAAAATTTAAAATTACATATACAAGAACATAGTCTAGAATCCTTGATCTTGATTCGGAGGCTAATTTACGAGATGGGAAGAGATTAAGCATCCATCTCGCCCAGTAAAATCGGTCTCCTAAGTTAAGGTGGCCAATATCATGTCATGTCAAACAATATGTCATATAAACATATTAATTTGCAGGAATTGTAAACAAATATGTGTTAGGGGAGTTAGATATAAAAAGAAACAAAAAGTGAAACTTGTTAGATAACAATTTTAATGTAAAGAAATCGTTAAGGTAATGGCATATTCATCCAAGAAATCAATGTAAACAAAGAATTCCTAGCTTAGACATGTTCATCTAAGCATGTAAAGAAAAAACAAAGGTGTCATGTTATTTGTCATCAACATAATTGCAAAGAGGAACAAATAAAAATAAAACATTTGAGCATATTTGATCATCCAAGCAATTATGAAAAGAAGTAAAGGAAAATCCCTAGACATGTTTATCTAGAGAAAATCAAAATACTTTGACATGTTTGTTCAAGCATTTAAAAAAAGTAAAACAACTACCTAAACATGTTCATCAAAGTATTGAAGAGAAAGTTGTGTTTTAGCCTAGAAGTGTTTATCTAAGCATTCAGGAAAAAATTGTGTATTAGCCTAGAAGTGTTCATCTAAGCATGTAAAATGAATATCAATGAGACATATAGGCATGTTCATCCAAGCATATCATGAAAGAAACAAATAAGAACTTGTTAAGCATTTATTCAAGCATGTGTAGAAAGTTAAGAACATAATTAACTACTTACCAGCATAAAGCATAAATTAAAAAGGGGAAGTGATCACTTAAAGGGCTAGGGAGAAAGCACGAAAGTACTAAACTACAACCAAAGTAAGAACAATGGTTGCACAACAGTTTTTCTTTTCTGTTTCTCACTAGCTCTTTAGAGGGAATGAGGGTCCAGAAAATGAAAAAAGGTCTTCTCTATGTATAGGGGAAGAGATGGCTTAGCTTTAAAGCTAAGTTATTAGCTTTCTTTTGAAGATAAGGGAGGAGATAACCTGTTTAAATGAGCTAGAATGGATTTGGTGTTGATTCCCATTTGAATTTTGAAAGGAAGTTGATGATCATGCTGCACCTGCTTTGTATTTTGGCTCTAACTTTCTGCTCAAAATTCCAATTGATTCAAAATTTGTGTTTTTTGAAAGGAAATTCAATTATCTACAACTTTTTCAGAAATAGAGAAAACCAAATTCCAACGTTTTCCAGGCCAAAAATGCATTTCAAATTGCTGCTGAAAATAATAATCTTTTTTGAGCATTTTTTGAATTTTTCATGGATCATATCCTTTTCTATCTCCAAATTTTTTCAAAAGAGCAAATAAGATGCCATAAAGGAAAAAAAAAAATTATTATTTCTTAAAAAATGAAATAAAATGAAATCCAATAAAAAATCACACTTAATTAATTTTAAATTAATTCTTGTGAGAGTCAATCAAAATTAAGTGTTTAAAATAGAACATGATTGGGCCCATTGTATAGGTGAGCCATGATCATTGAAAATTGTTTGTATGATAACTTTTGATCCAGTGGTCCAATCAAAACCCATGACATACCATTATGATCATTAGAGCATCAAGATTTGTTTTGTATCAAAAATCTAAAGATCTACCGATTGGTTAAATGCAAGTTGTAAAATTGGGTATCTAAACCTCTACGCACGCACGTAAGTAATACTATAATAGAGTGTAGCATCACCCAAATATATATATATATATATATATATATAAGCACACATGTGAGTAATACCATAATAGAGTGTAGCATTACCCTTATATATATATATATTAGGGTTGTCCAGGAGACTCGCCGAACCGCTCAACCCGACCAACCCACCGGAGTTCGACCCGCCGCAACTCGATCCGATGACTCCGGTGGTCGGACACGGGTTCCGAACTATTAAACACAACCCCAGTGGGTCCGTTGTCAGTTTTGCATTTCAAAACCCGTGAAGTCCGACCCAAACCGATACCTTTAACATTTCCGGCGAAATATTAAGCATCCCAGACCAAATCTCTGATACCTTTAATGTTTCCGACGAAATATTAAGCATCCCAGACCAAATCCGGCAAGATCTCGCCGTTATCCGACGAAATCTAAGCCAAATCTCGACGAATCCGGCTAGATCTTGCCGGATCCGGCCAAAAATCATTTCCAGCGATAAACTCGATACCTGAACCGATACAACCCAAAACCAACAAGACCCAAACCGAAAAATCCAATTGGATCATCTGAGTCGGTTTCGGGCCACCTTTTCCTCCACCCGAATAATTCGGGTCGATTTTGGGTTGGGCACAAACCTGACCTGGCCTGACCCGTAGACACCCTTAATATATATGTGGGTGCCCAAGGACCAAGGATGAAGTTGAAGAGTTGCAGCATTGGTATGGGAATGCCACGAGTCATGGGCCTGAGGAAGAAAACTGCTCGAGGAAAGGAAGTAATGAGTCAATATCCTCTATAGTATTCTAAGTGGGAGCTAGAATTTGAAGAGAAAGAAAGTCAGTGGACATTAGGGAAGCTTCCCGTCTGGGACAGCCTGTTGCATCGACATTAAATGGCTGAGCAACAGCTTTATCAGCCACATTGATGAGGAAGTGACCTGAACAGTGTAAGTCACAGCTAAGCAGATCCTTTCCACCATCTTCTTCAAATGTTAAATGCAACAAGTGTCATGAAAGTAGAAGGGTTAGGTGAGAATGGATGGCTAAGATATGATAGAGGTATGAGTATATAAGGAAAAGAAGGAGCATTAAAAAAGGGATCGAGACACAGGTATCAAAAAGAGAGAAGCATAAAAGAGAAGGAAAAAGGAGAAAAATGAGAGTGAACAGTGTAACTATTTGTACAAACTTAGCCCCCTCGGGCGAGCTAGTAGAAGGAGATTTATCCCTTTATTTTATAAGATGAGCCTGGTCTTTTCTATCTTGATCCTTGAGCAAAGTCCCCTCTTGTTGTTCTTTTCCCTCTCTTACAAATTCTATTGATTTGGGCCAAAGTTTAACTGTGTAACTCATTGTTCTAAGTGGGCTTGGGCTGTTAGATTTTTTGGTCCTTACAATATATATATATATATATATATATAGAGAGAGAGAGAGAGAGAGAGAGAGTGAATTCAAGTTAAATTTGATGTAATAATGTTACACCACTCTGTATTTCTTTATTGGATGCAAATTTTAATAAATCCACCAATGGATTAGATTCTCTTCTTATACTCTATATGCTTGCAAAATTTCACAATGATCCAAAATTGATAACTCTGTCATTAAACATATGTTTAAATCATGAGTTTTTTAATTTAAAATTGTGCATAAAATATAGGCTTTTAGATCAAATAGTAAATGGCATCTAATTAGTATAAAACTTGATATGCGTGTTAAAAACATAAAGAACATATAATCCGACGGTGTAATTTTTGAAATATTAAAATAATAAAAGTTATTAGGTGATGTAATATTACTTAGAGTTACACTAGGTATAACTTGATTCCAATTATATTATATTATATTTTATATATATATATATATATATATATAATTTGTGCTTATAAGCCAATAAATAATTATCAAGTATATTTTATCCTTTGAAAAATGTGCTGTGGGAGGATGAGAATCCGAGAACAGGGACAATTAAAGGAAGGCCAATGTCAGAAAAATAGACCCTGGAAAGCACTAACAGCAAATCCTCAGGAAAATATAGACAACTCATCACAAGCACAAGGAGACTACAATACCTGAGGACCCCAAGGATATTGAAGTGTCCTCAGAAGGACCGAGGACTAGTTCTGAAGACCATCGGGCACAAACCGAGGAAGAGGAGGAAGATTTGTCATCAAGTAAGAAAGAGAAGAATGTAGATAAAACATCTATCACCTCTACATTCAATAATCTGAACTCACTTAGATGACTGCATTAATGAGGAAATGACCCCTGAATAGTGTCATTACAACTTATAGCGTGGTGTAGAAACCTTCTCTGATGGAACAAGTATCAAGGGAAATGAACCCTAACCCTACAAGTGGAAGGCCAAGATACAACCTAAAAGACTATATAAGGTAGAGAGGCCACTGTGAAGAGGGGAGAAAAAAGATCTAAGAAAAGATGGAAATAGAGAATCATCATTGTACTCTTAGAACAAGTGTACTTTGTATCTCAAACCAATTTCGAAGGACATAATATAAGCAACCTGAGGATATTGTTGACCAATTCTCATGTCTCATACTTGTACTTAGCATTTATCCTTTCATTTATAGCTTAGTTCACTTAAATAAGAGTATCAAAGGTTGATTGACATCTCATCTCTATAAATTAATAGTGTGAGAAAAAAAAATTGACTTGTTTTATCCCGCCACATACGCTTTACAACTAATGATTGGATATCTATTAATTGTTAGAGAAGAGATTGGTTAACAAGACTCTTTATTTAAAGGAAAATGATAGTTGTAAATTTTATTTTAAAAAACTTTTAATTTTTACAAAATCTTTAGTTTACCTTTAGAACATTTTATCTTTTTTTTTTTTGTTAAAAATATTGTAAATAAAAGTGAAAAAGGGTGTGAGAGAGAGCATTCAGGAGAATTGATTCTCTCTGCCAATTAAGATTCACACAGACGTGAAGGTAGAAAGCAAAAGATAACGTGGGTTGGAAAATTATTAGGCGCCTCTTAAATATAGAGAAATTGTGCTTTATCTTTTCATATTTATATAAATTTAATTAATAGACCACACCATGAATATAAGAAGAAAAAATATCATTCTGCGTACTCTCCCAAAAGTACATAAGAACTATTTGTTTGGGCATGAGAGAATTTGAGTCCAAATTTGTTGAATGCAAAAGAGCATTGAAGACTTGAAGTGGCTGAGGATGCAAGGTCACAGGGTGAGTGAGAGAGCCTTTGAATTGACTCTCTCTGGCACTGCTTACCTTATGAAAAAGCAAAATCTCAAACGCAAGCAAAGAAGATCTGTGTATCACATGAGATAGAGAAAAAGATATGGGTTTGAACTTTGATTTGACCATTGAGAGGGGAAAGGTTGCTTTCACAGTAAGTCTAATTAAACCTTGCAAAGCAACAAAGGTGAATCCAAAAATCAAGAAAGTCGTTTACCAAAAAAAACATGAAGAAAGCCTTATTTGTAATAATTGATTCTCAGCTATTCAGAGCTTGTTTGGATGAAGAGAGTTTTGAGTGATATCACTCAGTTTTCTGTTTTTATCATCCAAATCGTGTCGGTCCCACCACTTAGCACTTGTTTGGATTAGTTTTGAATCACGTTTTCATCACTCAACCCAATAAAATGGATGTGAGTGACCAAAACTGAAAATAGGTTTCACCTATTTTCAAAACTCAAAAACTGAGTTTCGGTGGCAAGTCGATAAATTAGATGAAGTTGTGGGCCCCTTCGCCAGTGCATTGTCACATCCGGAACAGGCTTGTGCTTATTATCATTGGAGCTCTGTTCCATTTCAGTTCTCCCCAAATTTTTTGCTAAAAATTTTCCCTCTTCTCACTTCTCTCTTCCCAACCTCTTCTCATTTTCACTACCCTCTTTATTCCCAACGAGCTAGCTCCACCACCGAACCCAACAACCCCAGCCAACTCCATCAGCACAACCAACCCAATCACAACCACCCACCACCCACTGTCGCAACCACAACTAGCCTACCACGACTCAAATTAAAATAAAATAAAATAATTATCACCACCTCAACAACGGTCATCCACAACAGCCATCACAGGCCATAACTAACACATCACAAGCCACAACTAGCCACAAACCACACGCTGATCTAACCCATGAAACCCAGCAAACCGATTTGACTCATAAAACCCAGCAAACTGATCTATGCCCACACACCAACACGCCGATCTGACCCATGAAACCCAGCAAACCGATCTGACCCATAAAACCCAGCAAATTGATCTATACCCACAACCCACACACCAACACGCCGATCTGACCCATGAAACCCAGCAAACCGATTTAACCCATAAAACCAAGTAAACCGATCCATACCCACAACCCACACACCAACACGCTAATCTAAAAAAAAAAAAAAAAAAAAAGAAACGAAAAGAAAGAAAGAAAATTAAAGGGAGAAGAGTATAAGGGAGATCGATGGCGAGTAGAGGAAGAGATGGCCGGAGCTAGACACTCCTAATGAGGCAAGGGAGCTTCTGAAGTTTTTATGGGTTTGGATTTGGGTTTTGGGAGAGGCGCTCTGTTGAAGGGGTGAAGGGGAAATGAGAAGTGAAGGAAATGAGAAATGGGTTCCGCAGGTAGGCTAACAGAAGGGTCTGACTTGGTGATCAGCTATGGGTCCCGCAAAAAGGTTGAAATATTTGAGTTATGTGAAGTGAAAATAGTGTCCAAATGGTGGGTAGTGAAAATTGAGGTATTTTAAGTGATGAGTAATGAAAATTGAGTGACGAAAACTGAGTGATGAAAATTGACTAACCAAACAAGCCCTCAACTATTTCTTATGCAAAACTCATAGATTCATCGTTTTATTGGGCATGTATTGGGCATAATATAAGAGATGGTGTTTGGTACATGTGTTTAAAAATATGTGTTATGTTATTTGAAACTATGTGTAAAAATATATGTGTGTGAAAAATTGTATAGAAATACGTATAATGTTGTTTAAAAACTAAAAATGTGTATTTGAGTGGGTATACCAAACACCAACTAATAAGCATGCATATATTAACAAGCTCCGTGTGGTGCATATTAATGTTGCACTGACGTGGGTCCTATTTAATAAAAAAATTTAAACAAAAAGAAAAAAAAGACATAAAATTGATCCCACAATTTATTTTAATATTTTTTTTCTCTTTATAAAGCTGGTCCCACAATTTAAAAGCTGCAAAAATATTACATAAAGCTGGAAAAAAAAAAGTACAAAGGGCTGTATATACACACACACACACACATCAATAATTAGGGGAGGGAAATTTGAACCTAAGTAGTGTATTAACTAATTGAGCTATTAGATTCTTAAACACCCTTTATATTATTGGCTTTTACCTTCTTCTTTTTTCTTTTCATTTTCAATATTATTATTCATTGGTCCTTCCATCTACTTTAGTCAACTAAGCTCAAATTATGTTCCCAAAATGGTATAAGTTTATTTTCTTTTAGCTTTTAGCTTTTACCAAAACCCAAATTACTTCAAGCAATATAATAAGAGCATTCCCATTGGCAATTGTAAAAGGGAAATATAGGGAAAATTTAGCATCAAGGCACAAAAAGAACCCAGCAGTGGGACTTGCAAAATCTGAGAATTGCAAATTTTATTGTAATTGTGCTAGAGTACCATCCTAAAGTAGGATGGCATTGTAGCACAATTGTAAAAATTATAATATATTTTAATTCCAAAAGATCACTATAGCACTGTAGCAGCAGCACAAAAATTATATATTAAATTATTTTAGTGGGTAATATATATTATTTTAATAAGTAGAATAGGAAAATAAAAGTTAGGATGTTGGTTGTCTTGTAAAATAGTATGGTATAATTGATAAAATAGCTTTTTGAGATGATAAAATAAAATAGAATGGAAGTTGCGGATGCGAATGCTCTAAGTAGCAAACCTATCAATCAAAGATTCAACGAAGAATTGTATTACATAAATCAAACTTAGCTTGACTAATAAATCAATCTAAGTGCAAGATACTTGAATTTTTGACAAGCTTGAGTAGGACATGAACTTTTCATTCTTCTTTATGAGTCAAACTCTATCATTCACTATTATTTGCTAACTAAGCTCAACTTAGAGTCATGCAAACTACCCTCTTGGGCAAGTAGTTCTAAGCACTGGGGGCTCCACGTTAGAGTCAGGGTGGTCACAGGACCACCCTGGCCTAAAAAAAAAAAATCATTATATAGATAATTTAAAAATTTATGATTTTTTTACCTTAAAAAAAATGTGTGACCAACCTAAATGTTTTTTAGGTCCAATATAATTAAACTTTGGACAAAGTTTAGCAACAAACTTGGTTGTAAATAAAGGCTACAACTCCATTAAATATTTTTTTTATTTGATATGAATTTTAACAATTCCACAATTTGATTACATTTTTTTTCTTATATCTTTTATACTCGCAAAACTTTAAGAAGATTAAAGATAAAAAGCTTATATAATCAATCAAATGTTTAATTTTCGAGTTTTTGTAGTCTAAAATTATACTCAAAAAATAAGTTTATGGATCAAATAGTAAATAATTTTTAATTGACATGAAACTTAACATGTGTTTTAAGAATATAAAAAAACATACAATTCAACAATTAGATTTTCAAAATATGTAGTTATGTTAATTTGTTTAGTAAAAGTTATACTCTTAGACTACAATAAGTTTGTAGTCAAACTTTGGTCCTTTTGACAATATATTAGGCCTTTACTAACAAAAATAAAAATCCAAAAAAAAATTTATTTAATTAAAATTTTGAAAGAGATATAACTTGGAGCATTGATAATGAGATATAACTATATTTTTTATTAAATATTGTATAATTTAAGTTTCTTATTGATCATTCTGAAAAAAAATTCTGGCGCACCATTGGTTCTAAAGTAAACACTGCACCACTAGGGACTAGGGTAGACTTGTTACGAAAAGTGGTAATAAGATCACGTATTTCTCACTAACCACTAAATCTCGATTTCTATGGTTTTTTTGATTATGTGCTTGATATATTTATCTTTAAAACTTGGTATATGTAGGTTCTTGTGCATGAGCTCAATCTCAAAAACTTGGATTTGAGATTCAACTGGAGTGTGGCTTGACTAAATAAATCAACCCCAGCTCAAGCTACTCAAATTTTTGGCAAGCTCATCTACGAAACATTTATGCGTGCTCGACTCCAGCTCAAGTAGAATATTATCATTTTATTATTTGTCTCAAGCCAAACTCTCATTCGCCATTCAACTTGGCTCAACTCCATTGAAACCCTGCACACCAACACGTATATTTTATCATTTATAAATTTATGAGGTTTACAGCCATATCTCTCTTGGGCAAAAGAAGTTTTAAGCAAATATTTGTAATCTTTCTAATCTTGTGGTAGTTGAAACTTTCAATTCAACAACTTTATCTGCCAAAAATGCAAATATGATTGTATATTTATCACAGTTAGAGACGAATAATTGCCAGGGGAATGAGATTTTTTAAAATCAAAGCTGCAAGGGTCCAGCCATCTTCAACATCTATATTTCTTATAAGAGAGTAAACAAACTTGCTAAGAGTGCACCACACAGACCCCTTCTAATTTACAATGTTCTCAACATTCAGAATACTGTAGAATCTATCGATGGAACAAAGTAAGCCCAAAACAAAGAAAAAACAGACTGAAAAACCAATTAGCACGACCCCATACACTATAAAATATGAGTAACTTATAATCCAAAGGAAACAAAGGCAATGCCAAATGAAATAGAAAGAGCAGGTTATCAAAACAAGATGTAACTCATCAGATCTACATTGAACTTGTAATAATATTCAATTGAACAGACACGGTCTCTAAGCAGCACCGTGCCAAGGAAACGACATTTAAGTAACATACTCTAGTATCTTCCAAACCATGAACATAATAGCAAAACCCTAGACAACATCGGAAGCCTTCTTACTTATCTACAGCATGCCAACAAGACTCAGCTTGGGGGCTTGGGCATATCTCTCTTCTGGGCAAATTTCAAGATGAGTAAGGGTGTCCACCAGGCCCCATGTTTGGAGGGTAGCTATTCTGGTATTCTCTGTTAGGCATGTTATTAGACCATCCTGGATTAGGGGGTCCTCCTCCCATGTTGTTTGGGGGTCCTCCTCCCATGTTTGGTGGCACTCCTCCCATGTTGTTTGGAGGCACTCCTCCCATGTTGTTTGGTGGCATCCCATTGTAGTTGGGTGGCATCCCATTATAGTTGTTGGGCGACATGTTGGGTGGCATCCCATTATAGTTATTGCCGCCCATATTGTTGTTAGGTGGGATATTGCTGAAGCTGTTGTGAGGGACTCCACTCATATTGTTGTTTGGGGGTATTCCCATGTTGTTGGGGGGAGGCATTCCCATGTTGTTGGGAGGCCCTCCAGCCATATTGGGCCCTGGATTCTGCATAGTCTGATTAGACATAGGTGGCCTGTTTTGAAAATCAGGCGCTCCAGCCACAGCAGGTCCTGGATTCTGCATAGGAGGCCTATTTTGAAAATCTCGGTTCTGCACATTTTCCCTCCTCCTGTCAAAATTTCTTGATCTATCAAAGTTACGAGGTCTATCATTGCGCCTATTTCTCTCATTTGCTAGAGCATTGTTTCGTATCCATTCCTCGTAGTACTTAGGGTCGTAAGGAAGTGCTTGCCCGTTGATGAAAGGTTCGCCTGCAAAAACCAAAGCAAGGGCCAGTTAGCAGAAAATCATGTTTTATGTAAAGCTCAACCGAAAATTTATGCAAAACCTACTTTGCATTTTTCTCTTTCTCATGGTCCTAATAGAGATGGTAGTCAACAACCAACAAAATATTTTACATCATTAGATGTGTCCTTCAATAAAACATGTATAGAATTCAAAAGACACGGTTCTAGTCACTTGCCCAGGGAAAAAAAAAAGAAAAGAAAAGACAGACCTAGTCACATAGACCGAAGAAATGGACAAGATTTTAAAATCATGAGAACTAGGCCAACGAAGTAAGTTTGCTTCTTTAAAAAAAAAAAAAAAAACTTGCAATAACAGCAAGTTGATTCAATCAAATTCAATGGGCAAGGAAATTATCGTTCAAATATTTCACTACAGACAATAACATGAGTTCCTTTTGAAATTTTGATAATGCCAAATGAATTCAATCATATTCATCTGATAGCACTTGCATTTCTAACTTTACTCTGATTGGAAATTACGTTGCTGATATCTAAGCTTGTTTATTGATATTCGTTAGTATATTATCTTTTCACTTAATTCATTATCAGTGATGATACACATTCTTTGCTGTCACTTATTATGCAATGTATACACCATATGATTTCAAAGCTCATGTATGTTTCCTTAATCAATGTATGAGAGATGAAGCTATTGAATTGATAGATCTAATGGGTTGAGTTAATGGTTCGAATAAAAAAAAATGAAGCGGGCAGAGTTGTTGTAAATTATTTATAAACCAAGATTGGACTTATATTTATCTTCCAGGCTTTTTTACTTAGTTTGTTTCTATAATTTTTTTTCCCAAGTATTCTGTTGTCAATAGTTAACAAATTTCTCTGGTTTGAAATTTTTTGAAAGAATCATAGAATATCCCTTGATAACCTCTTTTAGGCACCTATTTGAATGCTTAGGGCACTGGGCTTGTTAATGACTTCCTTCATATTGCATTCTGTTGTTTGACTCTCGTATGTTTTTAAATTGACTTATTTGGTTATCTGTATCAGACTGCAAAGACCAAGGTTATCTATAGTTGCCTTAATCCTGTTTGGAATGAAGAACTAATAATAGGGAATGATTTAGGGTGAAAAAAAAAAAGTTTGGTTGTTGGGTGAAACAAAAAAACTTTATATAACCCTACATCAATTGAAAACACTAAGAAGTGTAAATAAATTGAACTATGAATGTCTCTGACAAAAACACTAAGAAATGTAAATCTTTGTATAACTCATTTGACTGTTTAAATTTAAGGTAAATTATAAAGTTGGCCTTATCATTTACATCATATTTCAATTTAATCATTTACTTTTCAATTGTGTCAATTCAGTTCTTAAAATTTTCAGTGTCATGTCAATTTAGTCGTTGCCATTAACTCTAACCATAACCCATATATAAGCATATAATTTAGGAATCTGCCACTTGTTGCTCTCATTCCCAATTCCCAAAACCCTAATCAAATTTAACCCTCGTCGCATCTAATCTCAACTTGATTTCTCATCTCGTTTCAACCTTTCTTCTAAGAGAGACGATATTTTTCTTAGCCAGGTATGATGTCCGTAGCCATGCTGGGCTTGTAGAAGATGGGTGGTACTACTTTCAATCGATGATGAAACTTTTTGGGATCAAACCAGGAAGAGAGCATTATGGTTGCATTATTGATCTACTTGGAAGGGCTGGGAAGCTTGATCGAGCAATTAAGTTAATTCATGAAATGGGATTTGAACCAGATGCTGTGACATGGAGAGCTTTGCTGGGTGCATGCAGGGTTCACTGAAATGTGGATCTAGCTATATTTGCTGCCAAACAAATTTTAAAACTGGACCCTGAAGATGCAGGAGCCTATATATTGTTATCTAATATATATGCCAATTCTCAAAGGTGGGATGAGGTTGCAGAAGTTAGGAGGACCATGAAAGCAAAAGGAGTCAGGAAAGAACCAGGGTGTAGCTGGATTGAAGTGAACAAAAAGATACATGCTTTTATTTTAGGAGAAAACTCACATCCACAAATAGATGAGATCAACAGTCACCTAAACCAGTTGATTCATAGATTGATGGGGCTGGGTTATGTTCCAGACACTAATTTTGTCTTGCAAGATCTCAAGGGTGAACAGAGCGAAGACCTCACTTTGCTACCACAGTGAGAAACTGGCAATTGTCTTTGGTATGATCAGCATGTCAAGGGGTAAGACTATCAGGATCAGGAAAAACATTCGGACTTGCGGAGACTGTCATATCTTTGCAAAACTGTTAACAAAGATGGAACAGCGGAGTATAGTGATTAGGATCCCATTCGGTACCATCATTTTCAGGATGGGGTATGCTCTTGTGGGGATTATTGGTAATAGAATATGAAGAGTATAGCTTTTGCTGCTTGCATCTGCTGGGTGTCAATAGAAGGGGGGGTAAAGAGACCAGAAAATTGCTCAGCTCCCAGGCAAACTGCATAATAAAGACAGTCATTTTGCAAAAGCTGCATAAGACCTTAAATCACAAATGTGAGAAGCAATAAGCAGCACAACGATATGATCACAATTAATTTTGGGTACAGTTGCGGACCAGCAACAATGCAACTTTCTAAAGCTGTGTTCAGGAGCAATCAGATGTACATGTATTAATTTGACATGTTTTGTTCAATTCAATAGAAAGAATGCTAAATGCAATATGACAAAGGTATACAATGACAAATCGCACTAAAATCGCATTCATTTGCCAAAACATCAAGCGTGTAATGTTACCAATCAGCATTTTTGAGCATAAATGGAAGTCAAACTCTCTGCTTCTTTGCTTATTAATGCATCACTGGGACATCTCAGCTCCCATTATATAAAATGAAGCAGAAACTCATATCAAATATTTTTGCTTTGAGAATAGGGAATGACTCCCTGCTGTTCCCTTACAACTCATCTTTGGAGCCTTCCTTTCTGGTATGCTCAACATAAGATGCATAAGCTTTGATTATTGACACATAGAAATCAACTCCTTTCAAGTACTCATCTTTGTTTAGAAACTGCAATAGGATGGAAAATATGATAGTTACATGCCTGTATTTTGCATATTGAAAGATTAAAGAACAAGCTTACATATTTAATCTGTTGGTGATAAACTCAAGCTCCAGAGTCCACTCAGTATTGAAAATTAAAATCAAAAGAAGACAAAAGAACAAATCTCGAATACTCACAACATGGTTTGGCTCGGTTCATGCAGATTTAAAGATGGAGTGTTCATACACACACACAAATATTAATATGATCATGAAACATTTTACATATATGCGAGCATATTGAAAAGGAAGACCCATGGCCCACGTAAACATGCACTAAGCAAGTATTTTATATTCATATGATGAATAGGTAGATTGAATAAGAAACTCACCTCGTTATGATCATGGAGAAGGATAGGAGTGTTTGCCATAGGGGAGAAGCCAATGGCTGGAAAGCCTAGTTCCCGGAAGTAGCGAGAATCTGTTGCACCAGGAAGGATCTCTGGTTTACCAAGTTTTCCATTAGAATTTTTGACAGCTTCTTCTAGTAGGTCCCACCAGGGGTTACAACTGTCAGTCACAGTGAGGAGTGGCTTCCCAAACTTATCATGCACATTAGCCTTCTGCTTGAACTGCCCAAGCTACAAATACATTTAGAGAAACAGATATAGATGTGCACTTGGGGGGAGGGGGGATACACAACAACAATCCCTAACTTCCTAAATTAATGACCCTCATTATCATGTTGATGTCCGCACACATTATATCATGCAGCAAGAACCAGCAATCAAACGCAGTTCAGCATCTACAGAAGACCCATAAAAAGCACTGGTGAAAGCTTAAAATTCAAAATGTCCGCAAGTGTCCCACTTAAATACCATAGGTAACCAGAGTGGTTGTGTCTCTTATTTGATTGAAGCAACCATACACTACAGCATAAAACTTATTCTATGTTACAACTGACACCATATTTGTTTTGTTTAAATTCCACCCTTTGCAACCAATGATCCCTAATCCATATCCTAATTTTACAGAGTACATGTCAAAATATTCAGAAAAAGATCCATGGTTGTTGCCTACCATATACTAAGTATCAAAATATTACTGTATTTTCTTCCCTTTCATTTTTCTGTTTTCCTTGAGATGCCAATTATTGTAGATCTATTTTCATGCAAGGTTAAGTAAATGATATGGATTCTCTTTAGGAGTTCACACTTAATTTCTTATTTCTTTTTCTAAAGATCTTGTAACCAAAACAAATTCCAAAGAAGAAATGAAAATAGAAGACAAAGTAATCGGTCATATCCTGTAAATATAGTCTTAAATAATTTGTCATTTCCTACACTCTTATGCCAAAATTTATTTAAGCTTGCAAGTGATTACCAAAAACTGTCTCTTTCTTCCCATACTAATATGGATCAGAACTATAAAGTTTTAATGAGTGAAGTACGACCTCAAATGTCATATTACGTGAGGCAGGAGCCCATTCTTCAGCAATTCGTCTCTCCAAAGATTCTGGATCAGCAGTTGGTGGCACCCGAATATCAAAACCTGCTTGCGCTTCAGATGGCTGCAAATTCATGACAAAACCCTGATAGACAAAAAGGGGAAACTTGCATGTTTTAGATTGTAAATAAGATACATCACTGTCATGATGATAAGAGTAAGGGAAAACAAATATGTTCAACCAATATTCTAAACCATTTATATTATGGATAATTCCAACAATATTTTTTGCAAATTAGTGAGAATTAGGGTGTTTGTCAAATGAGGCTGGTGCCCTATGTCCTGAGGCTGACACCTCACCTTGGGCACATTCCATTTCCAAGGACTCAGGCTTATGGGTTAGGGTCTTCATGTAACACCTCCCATCATTATATAAGTCTCAGATGTCACAAACTCACTGGTATTATGTAGTTTAGATCTCTAATGATGGGTGTGATTTCAACTCAACAGAGCTATGTAGTACCACACACAAGAGATATAATGCTCATAGAGCAAACAACTTTCACAAGTCCCACATGGGGAATATTTATGATGAAAATTGCCAACCAGAATATAGGCAGTGGCAGTTGGATTCATATGTCAGTCAAGCATATTGCACAAGAAAGTCGTTTGCACACTTGAAACTCTCATGTAACCAAATGTTGGCCATGAATATTAACAAGAATTTTTAGGTCCTAACAATAATCCAAATTTTAAATAACCTGATTTCTCAATTAAACAACATGAATTCTAACATACAGTTGGAGACGGCGTGCCAGCCTTCAAAAACACCATATTAATTGAAACAACCTCACTCTCGGCCTTCAAACCAGCCTTCAGCAAATCAAACTGCGAAGCCCGGAACCTTCTCACACTCTCAATGCTTTTGAATAGATTCTCCATAGCACTACTGTCATACAACTTTGCCCCATGGCCTGGCTGTCCAGTAGCCTTAATCACTAGCCACCAGGTACTCCTCTCAGCATAAAACACCCTGTAATCCTCACTTGGGGAAGCCAACCCTGTTTCCAACATTACATTACGCCCTAACTAATTAACATGGTACAAACAAAGTAACAATTATCTACAGAAAAATCTTAAACACCATCAAATACTAAAGCAAAATTTCGCAAAACTAAATTATCTTTTCTAAGGACAATTAAATTCAACCATGCGGTTCATCAATCAATGCGACCGCATGTTGAATTTAATTAAAGAACCTAAATTACAGCACCTAGAAAACTAAATTATTGTACCCTAATTAAATCATCTACAGGAAAATCTTAAACAACACCAAATACTAAATGAAACCAGACAAAACAAAGTACTATTCCTTTATGTGTTGTAACTTAGATTCCTCAATTGAATTCAACTACATGATTTTATTGGAAACTTCCGAAGAACATTTAAATCAACCATGTTATTCATGGGTCGATGTAACCACATAATTAAATTAGCACCTAAAGAACTGTACTTGATTTTTACCCAATCAAATCACATATAGAAAAATCTTAAAAAGCCAAATGATTAAATTCATCATTCCCTAACCACGCTTTCGTGGCCACTTATATCTTATCATGATATCAGAACAGTTAGTCCTACTTTCAAACAACTGATAATTTATAAAAACTAAATAAATAAATAAAAACACCTTCGTCAAGTACAATCCCCAGGTTCATATTGGTGAAAACGTCGGAATCGACGAACTTTTCAACACCATCATGGCCACCAATCTCCTCGTCAGGTACAAAAGACAAGTAAACAGAGCGAAGTGGGTGAAAGCCAGAAGCCTTCAACTTTCGAATGGCCTCAAGGTATTGCATGCCAACACACTTCATATCCTGGGAGCCTCTGGCGTAAATATTACCCAGAGAATCGAGGTGGGCCCCGAAGGGTGGGTGGGACCACTTTTCATGCTCGACTGGAACGACATCTGTGTGAGAGTTGAGGAGGATGGAAGGGAGGTTGGGATTGGAGCCTGGCCATTTGAGGAGGATGAAAGGCTTGGATTGGACGAACTCGAAGGTTTGGGCTTCGAGGGAGAGAGATTTGGCTTGAGAGAGAATGAATTGGGTTGATTCTTCGTAGTTGGGGGTTGGCTGAGCAGTGTTGATTTGAAGGTAGCGTTGGAATCTTGAGATGATTGATGATGATGGGTCTTCTAAATCTTCAGCGTTTGTTATTGTTATTGATGAAGAAAGGAACAAGAGTAGTAGAGATATGATGGTTCTGTAACTCAGCTCCATCTTTTTTTTGTAGTAGGAAGGACTGGGAGGGAGAAGTGTGAGACTTTTTGTTGGGTTTTGTTTCAGATATGTGTCAGATAGTATCATATATATATATATATATATACAGTAAAACCAGCCTAACAGTATATATCAAAAATAATTCAATGTAAATGAAAGTAATAGTTGAAAGTAAATGAAAGCAATTTAGAACTATCCGTTATGATGGTAATCTGTCCAAGATGGCGGTAACAACAAGTAGAACAATAAATAATAAAACTGAAAATATTTATTATTGAAAGTAATACAAAACACTTAAAGCAGTAGTAGTAGTTAATACAAGATCTCAGAACAAGTTGATAGTTACAAAACTTGAACTAATCCTAGTTACAAGGTTTGTAGAATTACAAGGTTTGTAATGAATAAGGTAGTAGTAGTAGAAATAAGAAATTTTCTTTCCGAGAAGGCTTCCTAAGAGAAGGAGTTCTATGGAAAGAAAATTCTGAAGTAAAACTTGTTCTAAACATAAGGGACAACCCCCCCTAAATAGGCAAAATTCTAAGTGAACAGTACTTGTGAATAGTAAAAGTTAAGAGTGAAAAGTAAAAGTTAACAGTAATAATTTGCTGAAAGCAATCTTGGTGTGACTAAAAGTCGCGGGAAACATGGAGAATCTCCTTTTCAGAACATTATCATCAGTAGTGGAAAACAATAGTGAAATTTCACTAGTAAGTAAACATTGTAGCACTTTTGACCTTTGTGCAAGCCAGGCAAATAAGATCAATCATCTTGAAGATCTGGAGTATTATCTTCATCATGTCCGAACAGTTCTTGGTCATATGGGAAATAAGCATTGTGGGCAACAGATTCCTCAGAAGAGGCTTTGGATTCTTCTTGATTGGCAACAGCTTCTTCTGCTCACTTGAGTAAAGCCAAAAGAGCGTCAGGATTTTTTCTCAGATTGTCAATAGGGGAGCTCTTATTCTTTGTTGGAGGCTTAGCATTCTTGATGGAAGAAGAAGAGGGAGCATCAGTAAGGGTCGAGGTTTGAACTGGGGAATGATCTTTGGCAATGGGTAGAGCAGCAGTAGATAAAAATTCTCAGAAAATAGTAGCAATAATACGCTGAGTGTGAGGGAATTTGCCCCACCATTTTACATACCAATGTCTTGAGAGAACATCACCTTCTTTTTCATATTGCCGTTTTAATATCCAAGGTATTTTATGTTTTTTAACAAAATGAAGCAAAGTAGGGAATTTAGCTCCATAAACATCACACCGATAACATTTCTTGAAACATTCGAAAGCATCAAGCAATGGCTCAGGAAATATATCAACAATAGGGCCAAATTGGGTCCACCAATGGTTGAACCAAAGAGGCTAATAACCAGTAAAACTTTTGTAAAAGTTAACAAACCAGGAATGAGACATGTTTTCATTCTGGTGCAGCATGAATCTCGACCAAGCAGTTATATAATCATAATATGAATAGAAAATGGGGGAACTTGGCACTGTTCTAGTAGAAGTAAGGGAAAAGCCCCATTTTTCTTCAGAAATAAAATTGACCAAGTAAACATTATGGTAAATAATTTTGGAGGTATCAACTTTGTCAGATATGGTGTTAATAATGATAGATTTTTCATGATGCAGAAGATCAGAATAATAACTTAAATTCTTTTCTCTGTACTCACGAATCCAGTGTAACATTGGAGGGAAATAACTTTTAGCAAGTTTGAGAGGATCAAAAATGGAGACTTTGTTAAGTTCAATATAAAACAAGTATTAGAAATATTGTTTTTTGACGTATTGAGGGTTATTGGAATTTTTGGGAAAAGCAATTTTAATAGGCTGGTTAACAGGGGTTATGGCATAAAGGTCATAGGACGAGGCAAGAACAGTGGAGTAATTGGGCCTAGGGTTGGTTCCTAGCGTGGTGAAGCGATTAGTAATTTCAAGGGGAGAAGCAGGTTCTTTTTAACAATTTGTTTGGAGGTTTCAGCAGGATGATTATCTTTGGGTCTTTTACTTGCCATTGTGATACTGCAGAAATTCACAAGTAAGGAAATCAGGGATAGTATTTTGAGATCCTTTAATATATTCAATATCAAAATCAAAAACACTAAAATAGCTTGCAATCTAGCAAAAATATGTTTTGAAGCAATATTTTCAACATCTTTTTCAATAACATATTTAGCACTTTTGCAATCAATACGTAACAAGAACTTTTGATTTAAAAAATCACTTTGAAATTTTGAAATACATAGTACTATAGATAAAATTTCTTTTTTAATAGTACTATAATTTAACTGTGCATTATTCCAAATCCCTTAATAGAAACAAACAATTTGTTTTGGTGACCCAGGAGAAACTCTATGTTTCAGAATACCACCATAACTAATGTCAGAGGCATCAGTTTCAACAATTTTGAAAGCACCAATAGTAGGAATACCAAGACAAGGCAATGTCTTAACATGAGATTTAATTTGTTTAACAAGGGAAGTATGAACATCAAACCAAGTAGGGGGATTACTTTTTAACCGATCAAAAAAGGGTTTGCATTGTTTCCTCATATCCTTGTAGAAATCAGCAACATAATTTAATGACCCAAGAAATCTTTGGAGTTGTGTTTTATCAGTGATAACATCAAGAAATTTATCAGCAAATTGAATGGCTCTATCAATAGGACAAATCTGTCCTTCAGAGATGTCATACCCAAGAAAACGAACTTTTGTTTGAAACAACTTGATTTTCTTAACAGAGACAACAAGACCATTTCTTTTTATAGTATCTGAAAACAAATGCAAATGTTTCCAGTGTTCAGTAATGGAGCTAGAGTAAACAAGAACATCATCAATATAAACAATGGTGAAATGATTTAAGGAGTTAAAAATATCATTCATGAAACTCACTCGGGGCATTCCTAAGACCAAATGGCATAACATTCCACTCATAATGCCCAGAAGGAGTGGTAAAAGTTGTTTTGTACCTATCATTCTCACTAATTTGGATTTGCCAGAACCTAGATTTCATGTCAAACTTGGAAAACACTACAGCTTCACTCAATCGATGAACAAGGTCATTCTTATTGGGAATAGGATACCTAATCCACTCCAAAACCTTATTTAAGGGTTTGTAATTAATTACCAATCAAGGGGTTCCTCTTTCAATCTCAGCATTTTTCTGGACATAAAAAACAGAACAAGACCAAGGAGACTTACTATTCCTAATCAATTTTTTCTCTAACAAATCATGGATTTCTTTTTTGCAAAATTCAACAATTTCAGCATTCATCTGAATAGGACAAGCTTTAGTTGGGATGTTTTTCTCATCAAAATCTTTAACATATGGCAAGTTAACAATATGCTTCTTCCTATGCCAAAAAGCATTGGGAGCATCAAAGCAAACATCATCAATGAACATTTTTTGAAAATTATCAATTTTGGATTGCAACAATTTGTTGGAAATTTGTTCAGCAATTTTCTTGTATTTTACTTCTTGCTGAAGGAAATTGAGATGTTTGATTTTTGCATGAATTAGAGTTAAAGCATCAACATCAATTTCAGATGTTGAAGCAATTTGAATTTTACTTTCTATCCAAAAGGATTAGTAGTAATTCTATCGTGGTCAACAAGAAAGGGATACAAAGCACTTATAAATGGCAAACCAAGAATTACTTTATTAGTCATGTTTTTAACAAGAACAAAAGGAATCTTAAAACAGACATTATCATGACAAACATGAGAATTGTTTAATTCATATCTAATCTTCATTTGGGAACCATTAGCAGAAACCAAACTTTCAATTGATTTTTCAAAATATTTTGAAGGAATCAATCCTTCTTGGATACAATTCATATCCGCACCAGAATCAATCATAGCAATAACAGTGAAATGATAATCAGGAGAAACAACAATTTTAACTTTTATAAACCATTTTGGAGGAAGCAATTTATTAACAAGATTAAGTTGAGAATTATCAACAATACCTTTATCAGAAAGAAGAGCCTGTTAACTGGATTCAGCTCCTTCTTTGTGCTCATCTTGTTCATTATCAATTTTTAACATTATCAATTCTTGTTTGAGATTATTGTTATCACTTTTCATGCTTTTAAATTCATGTTTTAATTAATTTATCTCTTGTTTAACAATATTAGTTTCATGTTGGAGATCACTAACAGTTAATTCTTTAGATCTCTTTTTATTAAATCTTTCCAAAGTTTCTTCAAAACTTATAGTTGATTTTAGCTTTTTAACAGTTTCTTCTTTCATCAAATTTTTCTTAAACTTATCCAAATATTCTTTTTGTAATTCAGGATTTTGAATTTGATTTATCAGTTGAATTATTAATTTTTCATCTTCTTCACTTTTGGTGAGAGCATTAACAATTTTAACAACATTGCAACAAGAATCTCTACAACTAATTTTAATATTAGGAGAATCAAAAGAATCATCAGCAGATTGACAGAAAGAATCAGATAAAGAAGAAAAATCATCTTCCAAAGAATCAGACGAGTTGTTTGATTCAAGGATTCTGAATAATTCTTCTTGCCCTTTATCATCAATACTTAACATGTTAAATTTGTTTTTTAACTTACCAGGTTTTTCCTTACAGTCTTTACTGAAGTGTCCCGGTTTACTACAGTTAAAGCATTTACCTTTACCTGATCTTTGCTTAACATATTTTTTAGAAACATTTTTCTTCTTAGCATAGAAATCATTAGGTTTAACAAAGTTATTTCTGTATTTTTTATATTTTTTATGGCTTTTATCATGTTTTTTACTTTTTTGCCTGGAAGGGGCAATAGGAGGCAAACCATATTGTTCACAGAAATTTCTCATTTCATATTTAGCTTTCCTTTTATTTTTTAATTGGTGTTTTAACAATTTTTCATCATCACAAATATTGATACCAAGTTTTTTAATAGTACTGAAAATATCACCATAGGTTAAATTATTATAATCAATAGAATAATTTTTCCCCATTAACTATTGTTTTACCTTATGAGCAAAGATAGGAGGCAGACCGTCAATAAACTTTTCTTTCCAATAAGGCTTATGACAGTCTTTCCGGAGCATCATTCTGGAAGTAAAAACATCTTGATTCCATCTATAATCAGACATAGTAGGACAACTCAAATTATTCAAATAATCAAAAACTCGAGATGAAATATTGGATGGAGTACCAACAAAATGCTTGAGAATAGTATAGATCAGGGTATTAACACCATCAGGAATACCACGACCAATACTTTCATAAAAAATAAGCAAACCTTCATCATTCTTTTTAATAGTATGTTTAATAGACCCTCTGGATTCTTCAATGATATATGAATCACACCATCCACAAAGAGTACCAGAAAAACCAGTAACAAGTAAATTAACAATTTTAGGTTGATCAAGATCATGGTTATTTTGATAAGCAATACCAACCATAGACATATAACTCATTTTATTAATGATTTCTTGTTCAGACAAACTATCAATATTCCATTCATAAAGCTTGTCAACAGAAACAGAAAACTGTGTTTGAAAAGATCTCTCTTCAAACTGCATATCAAGAGGAGTGGGTTTTAAATATCAATTTTTTATAAAAGACATGGGTTTGGAGTTTCCATCAAATCTCTTAATTTCTAGTAAATCATCATCAAAGATTCGTTTTGCAGAAACAAAAGAAACAGTATCAGAATCTATATTTTCTTCAGAAACAAATTCTTTTTTAGAAATAGTTCGAGCAGCTAGAGTACTCGTAGCGGTTCGAGCAGCCAAAGTACTTGTAGAAGTACCCTCAGTTTTAACTTTTAAACCACAAAGCATTTTTTCAACAATTTCAAAAGTCTTGGACTGAGAAGTTTTAAACATAACTTTTTCTCTTTGACTGGGTAAATCAATCAAAGGTTTCTTAGTTTTAACAGAAACAGGTTTTTCAGAAACAGGTTTTTCAGAAACAGGTTTTTCAACAATATTTTCGTCAATACGGTCAAGCTGTTGACCAATAATATGCAATGATTGATTAGTAAAATTGTTTTGTTCAATAAGACTAACAATGGGAGTTTGATCATCAACAATATTAAAAGGAGAGGCCTTTACTTCCTCTTTTGTCACTCCATCCTTCTTAGTAGTTATTAAAATTGTTTCAAGAGGAGGATGAGCAGACTTGACAATAGTCTTATCAGCTTTAACAAAATTTGATTTTTTTTTATCACATTTAAATGTTGTATTGAAACTTCATCGTTTGAAACATAATGGTTTTCAAGAAAATCAAAAAACAAAATACGTTTCTTTAATTGATTCATCTTTTCTAACCATTTTCTTTTAACATGGTTTTTTTCAGACTGAGCAAAATTATTTTGGAAATATTTTCTTTTGTTTCTATTCTTTGCAAGCATAAATTCATCATACAAAGAAACCAAATCAACTTCAAAGCTTTCATCCAAAATAGTCAAAACTCTTAATTGATTTTGGTAAACAGGGTTTTCAATAGGAGGAAAATCAGAATCAGAAGGACAAAAAGATTTAGTGTCATCAGATTTAGTGTCATCTTCTTCTTCATTACCAATTCTGCCAAATGGAGAGGAAGTTTCAAGTGGAGATATATATGCCACATGATCACATCACAGTTCCCACTTGCCATTATTCAGGTTCGGAACTCAAGTGGTATTTGACACCTGACTCATCCCACAAAAAGAAAGGAATTTACCAATATAAAACTAAATCATGATTTGGTTCCTTTAGCTTGGCCCATTTTCATTTCCCACTCTTTTATTTATTTGTATATATGTGTATATATATATATATACACACGTGTGCGTTTGAGGGGGAGAAAGTATATCATCTATATATATATAAAACTGAAACCTTTAAAGCTCCCACAATTTTCCAGGTCATCGCTATTTTCTTTTTCTTTTTATTTTATGTTTTATATCTTATATATTTATTATTTTTCTTCAACGTGTAATTATCTTATCAAGTGTTACAATAGTTTAGTTTAAGTAAAACTCTATCAAATATATGTTTCAAGAGCTTGAAATTCTACTTCAACTAAAATTCTACAAGGACTCATGTTTACAATTTTTCACACCCATAATTACATGGCTTCTGCAAGAGTAATTTAGATCACATAAACAAATTGAAACACACCTTTCCCCCCTTGGTTCCTTATTTAATCCAAATTCATTATTCACCACCACACACTGAAATTTGAGAACTTAAATCGAAACAAAAAAATCTAAAACCCACAAACCCAAATCCTTAAACAAAGTTTGTTAGTGAAAATTTCTCAAAACCAAATGGCTCTCGCTGTTACTTCTTCTTCATCTACTGTAATTTCTAAAGGTACTTTCTCTTCATAGTTTGAATGGAATTGTTGTTTTTTTTTTAAGGATGTTTGGTTGTTCTAATGATGATTGTTTGGCTTTTTAGATAAACACAATAAATTTATTTATAGTCTTTTATATTGTCGATGTATTTATTCTTTATTTAATATGTTTTCACGTTTTAATATTTGATGAATTTTCTATGTTTGTGTTTTGCAATTCATATTGTTCTGCAATGTATTGTTATGTGGTAATCAACATGGTTGTATGTTTGACTTCTAGCCAAATACAATAACACACTCCCACCATTCACTACTTCTTTTCTTAGTCTCTTCATATGCCGCATGTCCTCTTCCTCTTTGCTCACATTGGTAAAGTATTGCATTGATTTGGTTTTTGGAGTGCCTTCAAAACTTGGGTTTTGGATTTATTTTGTCAAAAAGGTATGTAAGTTTTTTATCAAGTTTAATGTTAACAAAATTAAAGAACTCACAATCTGGAAAAAATAAATGAAAAAAATAGAAAAGTGACTGTCTTAGATTT
This sequence comes from Quercus lobata, assembly GCF_001633185.2. Classification (NCBI taxonomy): domain Eukaryota; kingdom Viridiplantae; phylum Streptophyta; class Magnoliopsida; order Fagales; family Fagaceae; genus Quercus; species Quercus lobata. Next base: position 56,692,848 of record NC_044914.1, read on the forward strand.
TTTTTTTTTTTTATATGTTTGAAGTCATCACCATAGAATAGCGAAAATGTTGTGAGCCACGCTGATATATGTTATGTGGAACCAATAAAATGAAAGAAAAAGAATTTTCTAAACCTTTATTTTGAATAAAATTACTTATTTTCATTCAATTTCAATCATTTTCAAGTCATACCTTTTTTAAGGCAAGTCATAAACCTTTAAGAAAAATAAATATTTTTAATTTTTGCTCCAAAAAAATAATAACTATTTTTTTTTTTTTTTTACTTACCCCGTGCATCACACAGATTAGCGACTAGTATTTTGATAATACCAACTCAGCATCTGTTTTGGTATTTTCTACCCAATAAATGAGTGAAACTTGTTTAAAAAAACCACATCAGACTACTCCAATAAATGATTAATTTATCTTCCCGATAGTATAGAAGATTGTGATTAATTTATTAGAGTAGTCTAATATAGTTTTTTGAAACAGGTGTCACTCATTTATTGGGTAGAAAATACCAAAACAAATGCTGAATTGATATTACCGCATGGTGCTTTGTTAATGTTGCATTGGTTCCATTTGATAAAAAAATTGAACAAAAAAAAAAAGAAAAAGACAAAACTGACTGCGATAAAGCTAAAAAAAAAGTACAAAAGCTACGGTTAACAGGCACCGTGTGTGCGTGCATGTACACACACATCAATAATTAGGGGAGGGAAATTTGAACCATATGAAATGTATTAACTAATTGAGATATTAGTTTTTACGCTTTTAAAAAAAAAAAAATCAATACTATTATTCATTTATCCTTCTATCTACTTTAGTCAACTAAGCTCAAATTATGTTCCCAAAACGGTATAAGTTTATTTTTTTTTGCTTTCAGCTTTGACCCAAAACCCAAATTACTTAAAGCAATTAGAGCATTCACAAAGGGAAATTGTATCATATCCTATTTTACAATCTCAAAAAGTTACCTTATTAATTATACTATATCATTTTACAACACACCCAACATCCCAAATTTTATTTTCCTATTGTACTCATTAAAATAATATATATTATCCAGTAAAATATATAACCAAAAAAAAAATCTCCTCTCTCTAATTTTTTCTCTCTTCCTTCCTCCCTCATCTCTCTATCTCCACCGTGAAACCCAAACCCCAACCACCGATCAGCAAACCCAAGCTGCCACTTAGAAACCCAGGCCATCGATTAGCACCAGCTGATAACACCGTCAGGCCCACACCCACGCCACCAAATCCAAGCCACAAGACCCAAGCTGCCACTTGACCTATGCCGGCCCAAGCCCACGCCTAAAAATAATCTACCATGGGTACAGAGAGAGAAGATGGACACATAGAGATAAGACTGAAGAGACAAGCTAGGAGCATTTCTGGTTCTGGAGAGAAGATGGACACGGAGAGAGAACTCAAAGAATGAGGCATATAAAATATAGGTGAAAAACTCATTTTTGTCCATACAATTTCATGCGATTCCCACTTTAGTTCCTAAATTTTTTTTCCACCGCTTCTAGTCCCTAAAATCAAAAGAGCGATCTCGTTTTTGTCCACACCGTCAGTGCCCTAACGGCAAAGTCCTAGGTGGCAAACGGAACACCCTACTAGCTGACGTAGCGCTGATGTGGCGATTATTTGGCATTTTTATATGCCACGTTAGCATTTTAATTTCTTTTTTAAAGCCATGTTAAAAAATTTAAACCAAAAAAGAATATAAATTAAAAAACAAAACTTTTTTTTTTTTTTTTTACTTTCATTATTTTTTCGTAAGAACTGAAGTTGTTCTTCATGTTTTTCCTAAATCCATGAAATAAACCAATCTCCAGCAAACCCCAAATCCAAATCTAGCAACCAAATCTACTCCATCAAATCCAGAAAAAACAATAAATAAATCCAAGAAACCAAACTAAACCATAAATAAATCAAAGAAATATACCCATAAACCCAGTAACCAATTCAATCTCTAGCAAACCCATAAGCCTAGAATTTTTCTTTAGAAACAAACACACAAAAAAACCCATAAAAGCAAACAACTCCATGTTCTCTCCAAAAAAACACAAACACAAACAAACCCAGAACAAGAGTAAGGATACACAAATCTGAACAAACTTAGTCACACAAATGTGAACAAACTTAGTCGCACAAGTCTCAAACAAACCCAGATACCCACTCATGGGCAATGGATTCTCTTCTTGATGCATGACACAGTCACCACCGATGATGTTCCCATTTTCCATCCAAACACAAACCCCACTACAGGTAACAAAGCAAATCACTTCTAAATCAGAAATCACTAAAGGCTTTATCAAAGAAAAAGAAATCACTAGACTTCTAAAGGCCTAAAGCAAACCTAAAGACAACAACGCCGTTAGGCCCCAGTCCATCATAGCAAGAGGGACGCTGCCGCAAATTGAATCCAGTCCAGATCATTGTCGAGGATCTGTAGTCAAAATCATCGTTGCTTGTCGCTCGCCCTCATCGCCGTCGGAGATCGCTCGTCAGTCATCGCAACGTCGCCACATCACCGAGTCTACCTCAACCTTCAGCCCTCCCTGGTCGACTACTCCAGTGCTCCCTCCCTCAAGGTATTTCATTTTTCTCTCTCCGTTGAATTAAATGAAAATTATAAAATGAATTACACTCTCTCTCTCTTTATTCTTTAATAAGACTAACTCTCTCTTTTAGTCTTTTGAAATTTGAACTGTGTCTCTCATTGGTCGTACCGAACTTCACCTTTATTAATTTTTTGTCTGTTTTTGACATTTGTCTTTTTGAATGTGTTGCTTTTCATGTGTAGCGTGTTTGTCAGTTTATCTTAACATCTTATCTGTTGGGTTGGTGTGTGTAGTGTGTTGGTATTGATATTAATTATCTTTTAGATTAGTGTAATGTGTGATTGTGAAATTTTCTGATTGGTAAGGGGCATCGGGCATCATTAGGTGTGCTTGTCTGCTGAATCGGGTGGGGTGGGATGGGCACATGGAGCTGGGTTGCACATTGCTTTATTTATTGTGCTACATATGGGATGTGTAAATAATGTGCACGTCAGTGGCTCTTTTAGTGTAATGTGCACATCAGCACATGAGGCTAAACAATATAACAAATTAAAGCAATATAATTAATGACAAATAAATTAAAACAATATAGTTTATTGTTATGCTAAACAACAATAATCAAAGCAGTATAATAAACCAATACATTATAAAAGACAAACAAATTAAATTATGTTAGACTAAACAACTATTAATAATTTTATAATTAATGAAACAACAATATAACAAATTATAATTTATTAATGAAACAACTGAACAACAATAATTAATAATTTTATTAATATTTCAAATGAACTTATAATTTATTTGGATGTGTATATTGAAAAAGATTTAGCTTGTAGTAATCGAATATATAAAGAATGAACTACGCAATCGAATGGGAAATCAGTTGATGAATGATTGCTTGGTTATATATATTAAAAAAATATAGCTTGTAGCATTGATAATGAGAGTATCATGTAACGATTTCAAAATATGAAAACTCGTAAAAGACAATTGTAAATTTTATGTATTTGCATGTTTTTTTTATTGTTGTTGTTGTCAATAAATAAAATTTTCTTTTTATTAGATTGTCTAATTTATACTTATTAAGGAACATCCTAAAAAAATTCATAAAGTCACCACTGAACTGAACGCCTCTCAACAAAAACATTTCTTTCTTTTTGTGGGTTGAGTAAGGTGTTAGATACCACTTGAGTTCCGAACCTAAACAATGGCAAATGGGAACTATGATGTGATCATGTGGTACATATCTCTCTAATTTGAGAAAAAACAAAAAACAACCAAGAGCCCATTTGGTAATATTATTTTAGTAATATTATTTGTATTTTTTAGAAATACACGCAGGTAGTTGTATAAAAATACATGTAATATTATTTAAAAAATGATTTGAATACATGTATCAAACACCCCCATAAGAGTCTGTTTGGGGTTGTTTAGATTATAAGAATATATGCTAAAGATTATAAGAATATATAGCCAAAAATTGAAGATTTTTTTTTTTTTTTTGGCTAAAAGTGCCATAAATAAAATTAAAAATTAACTGAAACAATATCTAGTGAGTCTTTTGGCATAATATTGGTAAATCCGAAATTTATTTGCATTATAGGTACTGTTTGAACTTAATTGGTGAATTGAGGAAAGAGAGCAAATTTTGGCAACAGTATTGCCAAAATTCAAGAAACGTAGGAGAGAGAAAGAGAAAAAGTTGGAGAGAGAAAGATTTTGAATTTCGGCAACGCTGTTACCGAAATTCCTCTGCCCAAATTCCCTGCCCAAGTCTTTTGTCCTGTGTGCCCGAGTGTGGAGTGCTCCCAAAAAAAAAAAAAAAAAAAGCAATTGCGGCAAAGCCATTGCCGAAATAGGGAAAAAAAGAAAAAAAAATTTGGTAATTGTGGCAATGGAATTGCCAAAAATGGGAGGGGAAAAAAAAATTGTTGTTGCCGAAATTTGGGAAGAAATTTTAAAAAAAGTGTTACGTTCACAATATTTTTATAATACTTTCACAACAAATCACAAGTGATTAGTTGTTATTAGTTCAAATTTGATTTTAACACTGAGATCACTTTTTTAATCTAATAATAACAACCTGCCACTTAAAATTTGATGTAAAAAATATTGTAAAAATTGTGTATACCTATCATTTCTTAAAAAATAAATAAATAGATAATAGAGTTGTGGCAATGGGATTGCCGAAATTGGTGGAGAAAATTTTCATCTATTTCGGCAATGATATTGCCGAAAATGTGAGGAAAAAAAAAAAGAGAATAGAATTGTGGCAATGGGATTACTAAAATAGGGGGGAAAAAATTTTCACCAATTTCGGCAATACCATTGCCGAAAATGTGAGGAAAAAAAAAAAAAAAAGAGGAATAGAATTGTGGCCATGGTATTGCCGAAATAGGGGATTTTTTTTTTTTTTGGTAATTGTGGCAATGGTATTGCCGAAAATGGGAGGGGAAAAAAAATCGAACAGAATTGTGGCCTTGTCATTGTCGAAAATGGGAGGAAAAAAATTGTTGTCGTCGAAATCTGGGGAAGAATTTAAAAAAAAAAAAAAAAGTGTTACGTTCACAATATTTTTATAATACTTTCACAACAAATCACATGTGATTAGTTATTATTAATTCAAATTTAATTTTAACACTGAGATTACTTTTTTAATCCAACAATAACAACCTGTCACTTAAAATTTGTTGTAAAAATATTGTAAAAATTGTGTGTACCTATCATTTCTTAAAAAAAAAAAAATAATAGAGAAATATGTGAAAACCTATTTCGGCAATGCCATTGCCAAAAATGTGAGGAAAAAAAAAAAAAAAAGAGGAATAGAATTGTGGCAATGGTATTGCCGAAATAGGGAAAAAAAATTTTCGGTATGTGGCATTGCCAAAAATGGGAGGAAAAAAAAATTGTTGTTGGAAGAAATCTGGGGAAGAATTTAAAAAAAAGGTGTTACGTTCACAATATTTTTATAATACTTTTACAACAAATCACAAGTGAATAGTTATTATTAGTTCAAATTTGTTTTTAACACTGAGATTACTTTTTTAATCCAACAATAACAACCTATTACTTAAAATTTGTTGTAAAAATATTGTAAAAATTGTGTTAAAAAGAAATAGAATTGTGGCAATGGGATTGCCGAAATAGGTGGAAAAAATTTTCACCTATTTCGGCAATACCATTGCCGAAAATGTGAGGTAAAAAAAAAAAAAAAAAAGGAATAGAATTGTAGCAATGGGATTGCCGAAATAGATGAAATTTCTTTTTTTTTTGGTAATTGTGGGGAAAAAAAAAAACTGTGGCAATGGTATTGCCGAAATAGGGGGAATTTTTTTTTTTTTTTTGGTAATTGTGGCAATGCCATTGCCGAAAATGGGAGGGGAATAATGAAATGGAATTGTGGCAATGTCATTGCCGAAATAGGTGAAATTTTTTTAAAAAAAAAGTGGTTGCCGAAATCTCGGGAGGAATTTAAAAAAAAAAAGTGTTACGTTCACAATATTTTCACAATAAATCACAGGTAATTTGTTATTATTAATTCAAATTTGAATTTATCACTGAGATTACTTTTTTAATCCAACAATAATAACCTCCACTTAAAATTTGTTATAAAATTATTGTAAAAATTGTGTGTTCCTATCATTTCTTTTTAAAAAAAAAATGTGGAATGGATTTGTGGTAATGGCATTGCCGAAATAGGAGAAAAAAAAATGGTGGCAATGCCATTGCCGAAATAGTGGAGAGAGATATAAAAAAAGTAAGCTTATTATTCTTTCAATATTTTTTTGACTGAACCAGTTTGGTTTGTCATATTCTTTTAGAAATAGATAAGGATAGATTCAAGTACACTCTCTCGTACATTGATTCTTATTCTAAAGTACGTAGTGCTCAAATCTGATTTTTCCTCTTCAGATTGTGGCCCTTTGATATCTTTCCTTATTTGAAGCTTTTAAATATGGTAAATGACCCAAGCACTCCATAAAAAGTATACATTTTAAGGTGTTATCGAAACCCTAAACTATAATACACAATATATATATAGACACAAACAAACACAAAATAAATAAACGTACACCCCAATCCAACTTGCAGTGCTAGAAAACATCATAGCATATGGAATTAGTACCATGTTCTTTCAAATAATACAAACTAACAATATGGTCCAACTCCTAAAAACATAAGTAAAAAAAAAAAAAAACAACAGTCCATCCAATCCACTGAAGTAGATTGAATACTTATGTTGGGTCATTCAGTTTAGCCACTAGTGGAGCCAGCCACAGTTCGAGTGGGGCATGTACTTCTATTATGGCTTTCTTGCCTACAGAAACTACACAATGGCCTTGGTTGATGCTCTGCCCCTTCGTCCATTTCATTTCGAAACCGAGTTATTCTTGGTCGACCTTTTTCACGGCGTAGCTTGACATTAGGATACAAGACCGGGAAATTAGGCTCACTCCAATGTACACTGTCTGGAACCATGCGAAATCTAGGTGCATAACAAGCAACTTGTTCTTCCAAATGATAGCAGCGGTCGATATATCGCATTGCAGAGATGCCTTGATATTTACACACGGCAATGACATGTGAGCACGAAATCTTATAAACCTGCCATTTTTGACAACTACAAGTGTTCTGCCTCAAATTTACCTCATGACGATGATTACCCCTATATGCAGAGTTAGGGTTTATTGGTGTTCTGACTTCAAACAGACCATCTTCATGACTGAACATAGGAACTGAATGCTTTGGTGCCTTTTTTTCCCATTTATTGAATTTATTCTTTGCATAGGCCGTAATGCAGTCACCGGCAGTAACCTCTGCACATGCCTTAGTATACCGATCGACAAAGTAGGCGACACAACGATAGTATGTAAGTTCAACTAATGCAATTATGGGCAGATTTCTAGCACTCTTTAGAATTCCGTTGAAGCTTTCAAAACAAGTTTGTGGTCATTGCCCCATAACGATGTCCGCCATCGTATGCTAATGTCCACTTTTCCACCGGCATTTCCCTTTAATACTTCTCACCATCTGCACTTAATTGAGTAATTCTATCCCTGGTGATTTGATACTTTCGTAACTGATTCTCCATGCTTGCCCACATTACTATAGCCTTCAAGTTTTTATTCTCAATTTGTTGATTGAAATTGCTAGCCATATGGCGAAGGCAAAAACGATGATACCAACGTGTTGACTGACATATAGTCCGTATCACTACCATTATACCAGGATGACGATCAAATATGACACAAAACCCTTCCCGATTAGTGACATTAATCTGAATACAATGCAAAAACCAATACCAGCTATCATCAGTTTCCTTCTCCACAATGGCATAGGCAAGTGGAAAAAGTTTGTTGTCACCATCCCACGCTGATGCAATCAGTAACGTACCTATGTACTTACCATATAGGAAAGTTCCATCTATACTAATCACTGGTCTACAATGTTGAAAACCTTCAATTGATGGACCAAAAGTCCAGAACACTCTCTCGAATATCGCACAGCCTGGCATAGTAGCAGGTATTGTTCTCCAAATAACCGTGCTGCCCGAGTTTGAATCAATCAAAACTTTCAACCATTTTGGCAAATGCTCTACCAATTGCTTTCTCTTTTGCCTCCCACACCTTAAAATAAGAAGGCCTGTATTGGTACTTATTGTAAAGAGTCTGTTGAAGTAAAGGACTCTTTATGGTTGGATCATTTTTGACAACATCCCTCAACTCGCTCTCAATAACATGGGTGTCTAATTGCTCGTGATCTTGTGTGAGTGTGGACTCTATATATGTGTGTGGATTATTGTATTTCCTAACCTCAAACAACCCATATGTAGCCCGAAAGTATGCTCGAAGACGCCAAGAACAATTTTTGCACCTTACAGACCAACATTCTAGATTTGACTCTCTTACACAAAATGTTTGGTTCCTCTTGATGTGATAGCGTTTAACAGCAGCTTGTAATTCATCCTTATCGGCCAAAAGCAAGCCCACATTAAACTCTAGGGTAGGGCCCCAAATACTCTAAGTGGGCTTTTCAAATGGTGGGGCTGGATCAATCATATTATCCCACGTGTTCTGTGAAAAGCTTAGTGATGAATGTTGATGGACTACCATAGTTGGACTGCTTTCATGATTACCTTCATTTGGAGGCTCCTGTTCATCTCCAATATCATCAAGGACCTCATCGTCATCAAGTTGGTCATCACCATCCATGGTCCTCATTCTTTTCGATAATGTATGAACCGCATTTTCAGTAGTAGCAGCTATGCGATTTGTATCATTGAGATCATTAGCAGCTCTCTGAGTGGCGGTTTGGTCATACTGAGCTTCAAACTCAAAACAAGTAATCTCTTATGTGACATGCTCAATTGGATTATCATAGTCAGCATCACTGTTGTTCATTGGCCAAGAAGGAACATGTTGGTCCTCAGTTGCAACATGGGTATATGGAGCATGATAGTCAGCATCGTCAATGTTGATTGGGGAATGAGCCGCATCTTGAGAATAATGACCAATATGAGTGGCATATGGATCATGAAAGTGCCCGCCATGTGAATAACTAAACGATGCACTTGGTCCTTCGTTGGCATATCGAATGGGAAAAACATCTCGGTAGCTTCTTATAGGCTCTACACCTACAAATTCATATTGGCGGTCTAACATATCGAATATTGCATTGACACCATTATCATCTGCTACCAAAACTTGCTAGTAAGTCATAGGATATGGATGACATTGAAATGGAAATCTATACCAAATAGTCAATTTTGAATCTTTTTTGTTTATATGAAGCGTGGATGCTACTCTATCACATAGATCTTCAAATGTAACACCCCGGCTTAATGGAAGTATAGAAGGAGGTGGCCCTTCGTAATAAACCCCATTTTCTCCATGTTTAATTATTCCACCAGAATTGATGAGAAAAATGAACAACTTTTCTGCCATCTACACTAAAACATAATAATAGTAATAATAAATTAACACTACATAACCATTACAATGCAATACAAGAAGGTAATCCATTAAAAATATTCACTGATAATAATAGTATTAAATTATTTTTTATTAAAGTTTATGAACATATACTAACCTTTTTTTTTTTTTTTCTTATAGCATACGTGTATATTATAGGCCAGCAAATTAAGTATTTCTTTAAGGAAATATACGTCAATTTTGAAATTTAGGCAAGAATTCATGGACAAATAATTTAAAACATATCATACAAATCAGTTCATGTTGCAAAACACATAATACAAAAACAAGATTTGCATGAACAAATAATTTAACAAAAACAAGATTTTCATGCTTAGCTATGCTCCTAAAACATATCAACATGAATATTATAAAAAGAAAAGTAACTACTTAAGAAATATAACTCACCTTCTAAGAGATAATGAACGGATAGATATTTGCAAGTGTTATTACTTATAGTTGTTTGTAGAATGTATGGCATGCATGATTTGAAAATGGTTGGTAAAATTAAGAGGGGAACAAGAGTGGAGAAGAAGGTTGATAGAATTTATAGGGGAAAAAGAGTAGAAAATAAAAACTGTGGAAATTTCAGTGACATTAGTGCTATTTAAATAGGATGAAAGTTTCATATCAGTTAAATTCTTAGATTTTAAACTGCATAATTAGATACGTAATTGACTAAATACAACATAACACAGATAGGACACTTTGGTACAAATAAATTACTTAACTATTGTGGGTCCGAGAACTCTACCGTCCGGCCCAAACCCTGTCTGGGCCCAAGGCCCGTGCCGAGGAGGTACCTTGCTGAAGACGAGTGATCAGTGGCCGAGGTAGCAAGGGAGACGGCTGAGGACTTACCCTGTCCTCGGCATTCCATAGCTTCAACGGGAAGACCAACATTCTGATATAAGCAATCCCCAAACAGCCCCCTCAAGGGGATGTGAACGGAAAGGGGCCCATAGGGAAGCGGGGCGTGAACTCGAACCAAGGAAAGCGCGTCCCACCCCCTTCAGTAAATGCGCCTGCCAATACCCAGAGCTGGTTAAAGAGAAAAGACGTTTGGGCGGTGCAAACGTCGACCCATGCAACTAATAGAAAGTTAGATGGGACAGTTGATGGGATGGATACCGAAGTGAGCTCCTGCCTGACCTACAAGTGGAGGGTCAGGATCAACCAAGACGGATATATAATAAAAAGAAAGGCGCACCAAGGGGGGGGGTTGGGAAAAATGGCCAGAAACCAGAGCCTCCCAACCCACCTCCAGGAGAAAGACTCCAGGGGTGAAGGAAAACCGAAACTTGTATGTACACCACGAAAAGCCCACCGCCTGTCAACCAAGGCCTAGCCTTCCAAACCCACGCTCTACAAATGATATTGTTAGGGGCCTTTTCACGCGCGAACCCGACACTGTTACGGTCCGCCACGAAACGCGTCCTTACAATTGGCGCCGTCTGTGGGAAGGGCTTGTGTATTGGTATAGGAAGTGGGTCGGTAGAGTTTCTTCGTTGTATCTAACCGTTAGTTATAAAATTCTAGTATAAAGTTCCGTTAGGAACTACGTTTCTTGATTAGGGGCTTGGTTGAGAAGCTAACTCCCTTAAGGCCAAGATCCCCCATAAAGAGCAAACTAGGCACTTTGTAACGTTAACTGTATGGATAAACTCTAGGGGCTTGGCTGAGGAGCTAACTCCCCTAAGGCCAAGATCCCGCACAAAGAGAAAACTAGGTTTTGGACAGAACCAAGGCATTGCATAGTCCTCGGACCCAAGCCTCAGGGGAAACCAACTACCTGGATGTAATGAAAATTAGGTTTTGGACAGAACCGAGGCATTGCATAGTCCACCGGACTCAAGCCTCAGGGGAAACCAACTACCTGGATGTAATGAAAACTAGGTTTTGGACAGAACCGAGGCATTGCATAGTCCACCGGACTCAAGCCTCAGGGGAAACCAACTACCTGGATGTAATGAAAACTAGGTTTTGGACAGAACCAAGGCATTGCATAGTCCTCGGACCCAAGCCTCAGGGGAAACCAACTACCTGGATGTAATGAAAACTAGGTTTTGGACAGAACCTAGGCATTACATAGTCCACCGGACTCAAGCCTCAGGGGAAACCAACTACCTAGATGTAATGAAAACTAGGTTTTGGACAGAACAGAACCAAGGCATTGCATAGTCCTCGGACCCAAGCCTCAGGGGAAACCAACTACCTGGATGTAATGAAAACTAGGTTTTGGACAGAACCGAGGCATTGCATAGTCCACCGGACTCAAGCCTCAGGGGAAACCAACTACCTGGATGTAATGAAAACTAGGTTTTGGACAGAACCGAGGCATTGCATAGTCCACCGGACTCAAGCCTCAGGGGAAACCAACTACCTGGATGTAATGAAAACTAAGTTTTGGACAGAACCGAGGCATTGCATAGTCCACCGGACTCAAGCCTCAGGGGAAACCAACTACCTGGATGTAATGAAAACTAGGTTTTGGACAGAACCGAGGCATTGCATAGTCCACCGGACTCAAGCCTCAGGGGAAACCAACTACCTGGATGTGGAAAACTAGGTTTTGGACAGAACCAAGGCATTACATGGTCCTCGGACCCAAGCCTCAGGGGAAACCAACTACCTGGATGTAATGAAAACTAGGTTTTGGACAGAACCAAGGCATTGCATGGTCCTCGGACCCAAGCCTCAGGGGAAACCAACTACCTGGATGTAATGAAAACTAGTTTTGGACAGAACCGCATTGCATGGTCCTCGGACCCAAGCCTCAGGGGAAACCAACTACCTGGATGTAATGAAAACTAGGTTTTGGACAGAACCAAGGCATTGCATGGTCCTCGGACCCAAGCCTCAGGGGAAACCAACTACTTGGATGGAGAAAACCAGGCACTAAGCAGGTTTTAGTTATTATGCGTAACGTTAAAAATGGTGCTTATATCTTCGTGAGACGAAGGTTAGGAATAAATCTAAGGCCTCTGTGGGCGCAAGTAAATTAGGGTTCGGGGAACATGATGATAGATGTATTACATACATAGCTATTTGTACATATTAAAATAAATCAGCACAGAGTTCGTAAGCAAATAGTGCGCATCAACAAGGGCGGTTAACGATGTAGTCAGAAGGAAAAAGGAAAAACAAAATTTCATATATACATGTTCAAATGCTTGTAAACCATCAATAAATTAGAAAGTTCGTGAAAGGAAAAGGGACAAGTTAATCGTTCAAACAGAAATGAATACAAAAAGCCCAACGAAGGTTTCTACTTTTCTGCTTTTTTGTCGGTAACATTTTGGGAGATGGGAGTAGACTCAGCTTCGGTGCCTGGAAGGATGATCCCTTCTGGGGAAGGCTGAACAGGACCAGCACTGGTGCTCTGGAGAACCACAGTAAGGGAAGTGGCCTGTGGCGCCTCCGCAAGTGTGGGGGGTTCCTCTGTATTAGGCCCCTGAATGCCAACCACGGCCTCAGCAACCTCTTTAGGTACCTCAGAATCTGTGTGTTGGGATGTCACTGTCGCATCCTGAAGTTCTCCTTCTTTGGGTGCTTTGCTAGAAGAACCGTCGGCCTTCAAGTCTTCCAACGGGGGAATCTCTCCCTCGGGTTGATCACACGTAGCCATGGGGCTGGTCGAGGTGGCCTCACGGATGGCCGCCGGGTAAAATATGCTCTCCGCCTTCCACAAATCAGACGACGCATCCACCCCAGCTCGCTTCAATGCTTCCTCCCAAACCTGGGAGCAATAAAACCTACACACACCAGGGATCTGCGCCTTAAGGGTGGCCTGGGTTTCGGCTACTCCCATGTTGTAGCCATCATCCTCGGCCGTATTCTTGGCAGCCTCCGCCTCATTCCTGGCAAACTCGGCCTCCTGCTTTGCCCTTACGGCTTCATCACGGGCATATTCTGCCACTCCTTTCTCATGCAGGGCCGTGGCCAGCTGCTTATTTAAATCCTCGATCAGGGTTTTGGCTATTTGCAGCTGGTCCTCGGCTTCCACTGCGCGCTTGGTTTGGTCCATGGCCTGTTTTTGGGCACTAGCAAGGCCCGCCGAGACGTTATTCCTCTCGCGAGTAGTCATCGTTAAGTCATCCTTGACTCTGGCAAGTTCCTTCTCAGAAGCTTCGAGAGTCTTTGAGGCCGTTATGCGCCTCTTGCGTTCGTTCTCGGCCGCCTTACTCTTGTCATGCACTTCGTCCTCCATCCTGTAGGTTGCCTGGAGAGCCTGTCAAGAAAGATGAGCGTGTAGTAAATGACAAACTGGAAGTGAGAATTAGTAATGTGTTAGGTTCCAAGAAATCTTACCATGCCCAAGTACCTCTTAGTACTGAGAAAAACCTCCTGCATCCTCATTCTCTTCAGCTCTTCCATGTCATTAGGGAGTAGCATGGTTCTCCCTAATGCATCTGCCACGTATCCACCTTCGCCGTCTCCAAGGTCCCTCAGAGAAGCAGTTTCTAGTAATGGACCCCCGTGAAGCATTGGGGCAGGGAGCCAGGCGCTCGGTGGAGATTGGGAGTCAATTCCTTTTCCTTTTCCTTGAGGGGTTTGAACTGCGGGTCCTTTGCCTCTGCCTTGGGATCCGATCTTCAGTTGTTTTGTGGGCGGAGTCTCATCCTTCTCCTTAAGAGGGTGGGATTTTCTCTCGTCCACGATGTCCTTGCCCTTGGGGCTCCTCTTCCTCTTGGAATCAGCACCTTCAGGTCGAGGAGACCGAGCTGGTTGGGAGGAGGTGGGAGATTCGTACCGGGTGGATTGTGGTTGGGACTTGGTGGAGGACGACCTGGTTTGGATTGTGAGGGGCCGAGCTGGTGGAGGAGGAGCGTTGGGTTGTGGTGCCTCCTGGGTATCCTTCCCTGGTTGGTCCTCGAGGAGTTGGAGAAGGGGGGTTAAAGGTACTCTTTTGACTCCCATCTCGGCTTGAGAAGAGGTGCCTATTAATGATAATTCCGCCTCGGACAAGGCTGGGTCACCTAGGTCACCCGGAGGATCCTCGGATTGGTAGACTAAGTCAAATACCCCGAACCCTTCCTCTGGCTGATCTGGCTCACCCTCGTCCTCTGCTGCTTGATGAGACGAAGAGGGGCCCGCCAAGGGGATGTCTTTGGGGACAGCTGGCTCCCGCGAGATCAAAAACCCCTTCTCTACCACTGTAATTTTTGGAAGCCAGGGACGGCGGGCACTGATCACGTGCTTCGCGTCCCCGAACGACTTCTGAACCGGGGGGTACCCTAGTATTTTGTGAGCTGCACGGACCTGGCCATCACTGTCGTTCACAAAAACGGCCGCTTGTAAAACGGTTTCCAAGTCTGCCCGATTGACTAAATGAAAATGTCGTTTATAGGCGCGTTCATCTACAAAAGCAACAAACATACATGCATAATTAGTTATCGAAAGAAGTTAGGTCAGAACGATTTAAAGGGTTATCCCCCAGCCATTCCTAATACCCCACCTGGTTCTCCTTCTACTACGGGGCATGGATCGCCGTCATGCCACTCCCCAGAGACAATAAGAAAATCCTTGTTCAGTCCCTTGTTGGAATCAGGGAGGCACTGGATCAACCGAATCCTATCATCCCTCGATCTCATGTAGTAGGTTTTTCCTTTCAATTTTTGGAGGTTATAGCACCAGTTTACATCATGATGGGTCAGTCTTAAACCCATCTTCTCGTTTAAAGCGTCCACACAACCCAAAATCCTAAGAACGTTGCCGGCGCACTGGGTAGGGGCTAAACGGAAGTGCCTGAGGTAACCCCTTGTCACTGGTCCCATAGGGATTCTCATACCTCCCTCTACAAAGGCGAGGACGGGAATTACAACCGCGCCCGTTCCCCTCTTAGTGTGCCATTCCCCCATCTTACAGTGTTCCAGACTTACGTTGGGGGGAATCCTATAATCAACGATGAACTTATTCATCGCCTTTTCAGTATCGACCAACTTCCTCAATCTCAATTTAGCCGCCTTCGCCATTCACTAAAACAAACCTAACCCGCGATGGAAAAGAAAGGGAGCCGAAGAGAAATAAATCCAGAAAAGAAAAAACGTAAGTTAATAGAGGTAGGGAACTTACATAAAAAGAGAACTACGCTTCGGATGGGCTATATGTGCTCGAGATAGACTTGAATTTGGGCGGAAGTTCGGATGAGTCCTGGATACACGCACTAAAACTCTTAAGTACAGAACTGGAGAGACGGATCCATCTCCAAAAAATCTTTTATACTTTCTAGGGTAAACTGCACGCCCTTTTTCCCACCCAAAGAAGCCAGGAGATCACCGCCGTAGGATTTCCATCACACCGTTGAACGTGGGAGGCACCAAGCCGCCCGTATTTAATGAGGCCACGTTTCGCCTTCTAACGGCTCTAGGAACGTGCCTTGGGCAGGTGAAAAACCTCGGGAATCGCTAGATGACAAGGATTGATGGACGTTGGCAGATCCATGATGTCATCAAAACCCTCCTATCCGTCCGAGGAGACGGATAGCAGGATTTTGAGGGGCTATTGTGGGTCCGAGAACTCTGCCGTCCGGCCCAAACCCTGTCTGGGCCCAAGGCCCGTGCCGAGGAGGTACCTTGCTGAAGACGAGTGATCAGTGGCCGAGGTAGCAAGGGAGACGGCTGAGGACTTACCCTGTCCTCGGCATTCCATAGCTCCAACAGGAAGACCAACATTCTGATATAGGCAATCCCCAAACAGCCCCCTCGAGGGGATGTGAACGGAAAGGGGCCCATAGGGAAGCAAGGCGTGAACTCGAACCAAGGAAAGCGCGTCCCACCCCCATCAGTAAATGCACCTGCCAATACCCAGAGCTGGTTAATGAGAAAAGACGTTTGGGCAGTGCAAACGTCGACCCATGCAACTAATAGAAAGTTAGATGGGACAGTTGATGGGATGGATACCGAAGTGAGCCCCTGCCTGACCTACAAGTGGAGGGTCAGGATCAACCAAGACGGATATATAATAAAAGGGAAGGCACACCAAAGAGGTGGTTGGGAAAAATGGCCAGAAACCAGAGCCTCCCAACCCACCTCCAGGAGAAAGACTCCAGGGGTGAAGGAAAACCGAAACTTGTATGTACACCACGAAAAGCCCACCGCCTGTCAACCAAGGCCTAGCCTTCCAAACCCACGCTCTACAAATGATATTGTTAGGGGCCTTTTCACGCGCGAACCCGACACTGTTACGGTCCGCCACGAAACGCGTCCTTACAACTATAAACATATATTCACTACAAATAATCTCTGCAAAAATCTCAATTTCTTTGTTCTTTTTGGTTTATAGCGTACACACCAATCATTTTTTTATCCATATTGTAAGAATCTATATATTTCCTTTGTTTTTTTATTTACAGCATGCACATCAATCATTTTTTTTTATAAGAATTTATGTACTTTTTTTTTGTTTTTGTTTACAATGTGTACTTTAGAACATAACAAACAAAACTGAAAGAATATGACAAACAAAACTCTTTCGGTCAAAAAAATATTGAAAGAATCTCTGCAATGCCACAAATACTGAAAGAATCTCTGCAATGCCATTGTCCTTGAATCTATCCTTATAGGGTACTTTTTTTTTATATCTTTCTCCTCTATTTCGGCAACAGAAAAATACTGAAAGAATCTCTGCAATGCCACAAATACTGAAAAGAATCTCTGCAATGTCATTGTACTTGAATCTATCCTTATAGGATTTTTTTTTATATGCGTACTTTTTTTTATATCTCTCTCCTCTATTTCGGCAATGCCATTGCAACAAACCAAATGAGAAGAGGAGTTGAGGTGATTGGTTGATCGACTCTTTTTTTTTTTTTTTTTTTTTCACTTTCTTTGCTTTTTTTGTTCACAGCGTGCACGTAATAATCTTTGTACTTTTTTTGCTTATTTTTTGTTTACAGTGTGCACATCAATCAATTTTTTTCTTCCGTATTATAAGAATCTATATACTTTCTTTACTTTTTTGGGTTCAGAGTGTACACATCAATCATTTTTTTCTTCGGTATTGTAAGAATCTATGTACTTTATTATTGTTTACAACATGTACATCAATCATTTTTTTCTTCCATACTGCAAGAATTTATGTACTTTCTTTGATTTTTTGGTTTATTGTATACACATCAATTATTTTTTTCTTCCATATTGTAAGAATTTATGTACTTTCTTTACTTTTTTTTTTTTAGTTTATAGTGTGCACATCAATCATTTTTTCTTTTCTATTGTAAGAATCTATATACTTTATTTATTTATTTATTTATTTTGTTTACAATGTGCACATCAGTAATTTTTTTTCTTCTATCAGAATCTATGTACATTTTTTTGTTTTTGTTTACAGCGTGCACTTTAGAATAAGAATCAATGTACGAGTGTGTACTTGAATCTATCCTTATCTATTTCTAAAAAAACATGACAAACCAAACTGGTTCAGTCAAAAAAATATTGAAAGAATAATATGCATACTTTTTTTATATCTTTCTCCTCTATTTCGACAATGGCATTACCAAAAACCAAATGGAACAATTTTTTTCCTCCTATTTCGACAATGCCATTGCCACAAATCCATTCCACATTTTTTTTTAAAAGAAATGATATGTACACATAATTTTTACAATATTTTTACAACAAATTTTAAGTGGAGGTTGTTATTGTTAGATTAAAAAAGTAATCTCAGTGTTAAATTCAAATTTAAACTAATAATAACTAATTACCTGTGATTTATTGTGAAAATATTGTGAACGTAACACCTTACATTGTATACTTTTTATGGAGTGTTTGGGTCATTTACCATGTTTGAAAGTTTCAAATAAGGAAAGAAATTAAAGGACCACAATCTGAAGAGGAAAAATCATATTTAAGCACTAATCAGTATTTTAGACGTATCTCTCTCTTCAAAAATCAAATTGACTCAAGGCTGGATGTGCTGAAACCGTGACTTAAATATCTACAACTTTTATGTTTTGAGTTTTTTGAAATTCACGAATTTTGTTGGCCGGAATTAACTCACAAGTTGCTGCTGTAAATTTGGACGAAAATTAGATGGTGAAAGTTTTATTTTTCTTTGACACTTTTACGAGGGTTTGGAAGAGAGGTTGTGGAGAATGAAAAAAAAATGTACACCACAGTAGCCATCATGCAAAGGAAAAAAGATCAACTATAAAAATAGAAGTTTGACACCTTTTTTATTCCGCCTATTATGCGCCTACAGTTGTGGCTACACATATAGATTCTATGTCGAATTAGGAATGAACAATTATAGTAAATAGATGTATGATTAGATTAATTGGGCACTAAATCCAAATGCCAAAAAATAAGTACACATTTCTTAATTTCACAAAGGTCTTACGGTTAGTAGTATAATGTGCTATGTATACTATCTAGGCATAATATTTTTTGCTACAATGATGCATAAATAATGATAATACTTTAATATATTTTTATTAAACAATCATTTTACATTGATTAGTGATTGCGACGATGGGGTAAATTCAATTTTTGTTGTGCTCCACAACATGGAGGATGCCTATTCGTTGTGGGTACCTTTGTGCTTGCACAGGATTTCTCCCCACGCGCCTCAACTATATTCTAATATCAACATCTATTTGATAATTACCACAGTCGTCATTTTCATTATCTGAAGATACCTCCATATCTTTGTTATCTTCTGCATCTTCCCCACTGTCCTCATTTGAGACATCTTCCTCAGAGTTTGTTACAGAGGCCTCCTCCTTGAAGTTTGGAGCACATGCCCATGTATTTTGTGGCATGCAAAAATCACCAACATGAAGGGGCGGTTGGAAAGGTTGTGGTGTGCAGAAATCATAATTGTACTGACTATCATAAGATGGAGCTGGCAATGGGTGATAGGACGGAGGTGTTGAATTAGGTTAGGGATAATGGTCATAGCTAAAAAAACCCTCAAATTCTTGTCCTATGGAAGTAGATGACCCAATCCATTTATATAAATTCATGCAATACTTGTTGACATTAATTGGATTATACTTACTGAAGGTAGTTAGCTTATTACCAGCATTATACTCACTGAAGGTGGTTGACTCATTACCAGCAAATGTTGACGACCTAGCTTGGGTAGAGCTGTACATATTGTGTTGTGCGGAGGTGGATGGTCCGGCATTATCATTTCCGAATTGTCCACGTTGTGCAGAGGTGGACGAGCGGGTTTCAGTATAGGTTTGCGGATGTCTTTCTTGGCGCCTTTGTTGTCGCCCGAAGGTTGTCACCCTCTCAGTAGGGATGGAGGAAATATTTGCTTCCATCGATAACTTCAATCGGGTAAGGCCATCTACTATTGGTGGAAGGACTTGTTGTGCTGTGAGATCATTCCTCTGTTGGTTTGCAACAGCTAAATTTAACATATTATTGACCTTAGTTTGTTACCATAGAAAAAGGAAAATAACATTTATTAGTGCAGTATTATTGAAAAAGCGAAAATAATAATCTTTTATCAATTTTAGTGCAGCATTTGGATGTGTAAATAATTTGTTATCAATATTAGTGCAGTATTATTGAAAAAGTTAAAATAATAACCTGGTACATATGGGCAACCGTCTCTGGTGTCGTGAATAGGTGACCATTTTGCTAGTACCATGTTGTGTAGTCCACACTTGAATCAAAATGTTCATCTCAACCTAGAAGTTCAGCTCGCATGTTCCAACGCTGGTAGTATTGTTCATGCTGCATTTTACAATTGACAGTGGACTTTTCTGTCAACTTTACACAATGCACAGATTTATCCAAATTGTCAGTAGACCACCTTGGATATCTTTGCAACAACCCAAACTGTTGCATGACTCTTTTTGAGTGGTAATACTCTACAATTTGGAAGCACAACAATGGCGCTATTGTAGTCCATATATTTTTTTCTACAAGACACCATGGATGCAAATTCTTATCGTATGGTGTCCAAACAACCTGCAATTCCAATTACAATAACTATGTTATAATCAATCAAAACAATAATATAACTAGTAAATTAACCATTGATGCATTGTGATATATTACCTGTTCATTATTATGTGTGTCGTGATTAGAACGGTACGCACGCAGAACATGTGTTGGTGTGTGAATAAACATTTTCTTGGTATCCCACCTATACACAATTAATGATTGTCATACAATATTTAGGGTTTGGAAGTTTCAAGGATTACAAAATTGTATAGAAATAAAAAGTAAATATTATACATGCGACCGTATGGGTCGTCACCATTTAAATTTGTTGGATTTATTGGAATTGGGGTCAGATATGGAAGATGCTCCCACGCCCATAATTGTGATATAAAAACAGGACCTGCAATCTCCGTGCTTTTTTTAATAGCAGCAATACACAGCCCTTTATAAAGGTAAGCAAGTGTAGCACTACCCCAGCTATATTCCCCAGCTTCACCAAAGTCATCTAACAGCTTGAGAAAGCAGCAATACAATATACTTTGTCTCTTATTTCCAAATAGTAAAGCCAAAACCTGAAACATGTATGCCCTAACATACTGTTGAATTGTTACAGCATTGACACCCTCTAGTAGGTTTGAGAATGTATCCCTTACCCATGTTATTTTAAGGCCACCAAAATTCAATGCTACTGCAGGTGGTGTCACCCCAAGTAAATTACGACATATTGTATTCCAATTCAAATTTATTGGCCCGCACACTGCATTGCCATCAATAGGCAATCCTGTAAGGATTGCTATATCCTGTAGAGTTATAGTCATTTCACAATTAGGTAGGTGAAATGCATGGGTACTAGATTGTCATCGCTCCACCAAAGAAGTGATGAGACTCCAATCAATATCTATATGTGGTAGGCGGGTAACACGGTATAATCTACATTGATGCAAATATGGGGTGATATGTTCGCCTAACTGCCGGGGGGCGCAAACGATTGTGGTCTCACTTGTAAGGTGGAAACTTGAATTCTTTTTTTTTTTTTTTTTTAAATATACAATGTTATATTGCTAATGTTTAACTTCTTTTCATGTAAATTGAATAATTGTAGATATTATTAGAACATTAATAAATTTGGATCTTGTAACGTACATTGCCTTCCATTGCGTCATTAGAGATGTGATATTTTTGTTACTCCATTTCAAATATATCCTACAATAAAATTGAAAGAAACTCAAATAAATGATTTATGAAGCAAAATTTTTAATAATAATAATAATAATAGTTTTAGCAAAAATAATTATACGCAAAATAATTAGTATTAACTATAATTGAAATGTTTACCACAATTGTGATGCCAACTAAAAAAGTGAGAATTATAGAGTGATACTTGCAAAAAGAAACTAAAAAAACACATAATTAGATAACCATAAAAAATAATTCATTAATCTAAAATTTGAATAACAAGAACAACAACAACAATAATAATCATAATCATGGCATACAAATAATATTAACTGCAATTACAACAATACATAATATTTTACAATATATTAGCTTTTAATATTTACAAAGTACATGTTTATACAATAATAATAAATCTGATAATTTCTAGAGCTATAAGTTAATATGCAAAGCAAAAAAACTTACATTAACAAAAAACTTACAATCCTTAGTTATGGCACACTGAAGCAGAGTAAAAAAGTAACTTTGCAACCTAAGGAACTGTGATGAGATGCAATTCTAATTCTTAAGCAACTTGTCTTGCATTACACTTGCCTTAATCTCCAACATGATTCTTTTTTGTTGTTTTATTCTTCAATTGGTAATATATTTCCTGCAGAGAATAAAAATCAGATGAGATGAGAAGTTGAGGTGATTAGTTGATTGAATTTTAGTTTTTTTGGGTTTACTTTCTTTGCTTTTTTTTTTTTTTTTTTTTGTTTTTTATTTGCATTGTAAAATCTATATACTTTCTTTGCTTTTTTTTTTTTTTGTTTACAGCATGTACATCAATCATTTTTTTTCTTTTGCATATATGTACTTTCATTGCTTTTTTGGTTTACAGTATGCACATCAATAATTTTTTTCTTCCATATTGTAAGAATCTATGTACTTTCTTTGCTTTTTTTAATTCACAGTGTGCACATCAATCATTTTTTCTTTTCTATTGTAAAAATCTATATACTTTCTTTGTTTTTTTTTGTTTACAGTGTGCATATCAGTCATTTTTTTTCTTCTATAAGAATCTATGTACTTTTTTTGTTTTTGTTTACAACGTGCACTTTAGAATAAGAATAAATTTACCAGAGAGTGTACTTAAATCTATCCTTATCTATTTCTAAAAGAACATGACAAATTAAACTGGTTCAGTCAAAAAAATATTGAAAGAATAATATGCGAACTTTTTTTATCTCTATCTCCTCTATTTCGGCAATGGGAACAATTTTTTTTTCTCCTATTTTGACAATGCCATTGCCACAAATCCATTCCAAATTTTACTTTTTTAAAGAAATGATAGATACACACAATTTTTACAATATTCTTACAACAAATTTAAAGTAGAGGTTGTTATTGTTAGATTAAAAAAGTAATCTCAGTGATAAATTCAAATTTGAACTAACAATAACTAATTACCAGTGATTTATTGTGAAAATATTGTAAAAATATTGTGAACGTAACACTTTTTTTTTAAATTCCTCCCCAGATTTCGACAACCAGATTTTTATAAAAAAAAAAATTCACTTATTTCGGCAATGGCATTGCCACAATTCCATTCCATTATTCCCCTTCCCATTTTCGGCAATTGCATTGCCACAATTACAAAAAAAAAAAAAAAATAAAAAAAAAAAAAAAAAATTCACATATTTTGACAATACCATTGTCACAATTACCAAAAAAAAAAAAAATCGCCTATTTCGGCAATACCATTGCCACAATTCTTTTTTTTTTCCTCACATTTTCGACAATGGCATTGCCACAATTACCAAAAAAAATATCATCTATTTCGGCAATACTATTGCCACAATTCTATTTCTCTATTTTTTTTTCCTCACATTTGTCTCCTCTATTTCGGCAATCCCATTGCCACAATTCTATTCTCTTTTTTTTTTTTTCCTCACATAAAATTTTTTCCACCTATTTCGACAATCTCACTGCCACAATTCTATTTTTTTTTTTAGAAATGATAAGTGCACACAATTTTTACAATATTTTTACAACAAATTTTAAGTGACAGATTGTTATTGTTGGATTAAAAAAGTAATCTCAGTGTTAAAATCAAATTTGAACTAATAATAACTACTCACTTTTGATTTGTTGTGAAAGTATTATAAAAATATTATAAACGTAATACCTTTTTTTTTAATTCTTCCGACAAAAAAATTTTTTCGACAATGATATTGCCACAATTCCATTGAATTCTCCTCCCTCCCATTTTCAGCAATGCCACAATTACCCAAAAAATAAAAATTTCCCTATTACGGCAGTACCATTGCCACAATGCTATTCCTCATTTTTTTTTCCCTCACATTTTCGACAATGACATTGTCAAAATAGGAGAAAACTTATTCCACCTATTTCGGCAATCTCATTGCCACAATTCTATTCTGTCTTTTTTCCCCCCTCACATTTTTGGCAATGACATTGTCGAAATAGGTGAAAATTTTCTCCACCTATTTCGGCAATCCCATTGCCACAATTCTATTATTTATTTATTAATTTATTAAAAAATTATAGATACACAATTTTTACAACAAATTTTAAGTGACAAGTTATTATTATTAGATTAAAAAAGTAATCTCAGTGTTAAAATCAAATTTGAACTAATAATAACTAACCACTTGTGATTTGTTGTGAAAGTATTATAAAAATATTGTGAATGTAACAACTTCTTTCAAATTTCTTCCCAAATTTCGACAACAACAATTTTTTTTTTCTCTTCCCATTTTCGACAATGCCATTACCACAATTACCAAAAAAAAAATTTCTTTTTTCTCTATTTCGGCAATGACATTGCCGCAATTGCTTTTTTTTTTTTTTTTTTTTGAGCACTCCACACTCAAGCACACAGGATACAAGACTCGGGCAGGGAATTTGGACAGAGGAATTTTGGTAACAACGTTGCCAAAATTCAAAATCTTTCTCTTTCCAACTTTTTCTCTTTCTCTCTCCTACTTTTCTTGTATTTCGACGACATTGTTGCCGAAATTCTCTCTCTTTCCTCAATTCACCAATTAAGTTCAAATAATATCTATAACGCAAATGGTATTAAGCCAAAAGACTCATGTCCAGTAGTATAAATAAGCTAAATTGTAAAAATAAATTGCCTTTCCCCGTTAATGTCAAAGGCAACCTTATTACCCACATCTTGGTACCAAAACAAAATTGAAGATAAAATCATAGGGTCAAAAAATATGAAGACAAAAAAAAAAAAAAACGAATAATAGAGGCTAAAGCCTAAAAAGTAAAGGTAATTTCAAACTAAAAAATTACCTTCTTTCCAAATCCTTCCATCCCAAAATAAACGTGTTCTCTTCCCACCTCCACCAAATGTAACACGTTGGCTTAGGAGTAAACATTCTTTATTCCACCCCCTTCCAAACTTGAACCACCAGTCTTTGCTCTTTATTGCCCAATCCTTCAAAAATTAAAAGTTTAAGCAAGCACTAATTAGCTAAATATTAAGTGCAATATGAAACTCCAGTAATCAAAACCTTTATAACTAAAATATTAATACAAATTTAACATGATTTTTGTTGACGAAAAACAAGTTTAAAAATTTCGTAAACTTTTGAAGAAAGAGCAAGGAACTTTCTTATGCAGAATCTAAAGGGAAAGCATCAAAAATTAATAAAAATTTGGGTTAAACAATAATACACATGCTTAATCCAAAAAACAAACCGTATAATAGATTCTATCTAAACAAACACTAAATATAGATCCGACAAAAATTGAAGCTTTTGGGTGGTACAAATTCTAGTGCATCATGGTGATGAAAACAACAAAAACATAAAGAAACGGCCCACAGATGAGTAACTTTTCGAGCGTTGAAAAGGCTTTACCTTTCTTTATATTGCACAATCGAGCCTCACACATATGAAGGCTCTTCCTTCTCTTTGAGGTTATTGGGGTGTGGAAGATGAGAAAGTGTTAAAAGGAGTATATAAAGAGAGTCAAGGGTCCGTGATAGAGTTTATTTTGTTAAAAACTGATATAATATAGTAAAATAATTTTTAAATGAATAAACAGTCTTATAAGATTTTTTTTTTTATTGGAATAAAAATTCTAGTGCATTATGACGATAAAATCAACAAAAACATAAAGAAACGGCCCACAGATGAGTACCTTTTCGAGCGTTGAAAAGGCTTTACCTTCCTTCATATTGCACAATCGAGTTCGAGCCTCAAACATACGAAGCCTCTTCTTCTCTTTGAGGTTATTGGGGTGTGGAAGATGAGAAAGTGTTGAGGAGTATATAAAGAGAGGTGAGAGTCTGTTTTGATGCGGTTTATTTTCATTGAAAACTATAATCTGGAAATTTCATTACAAAATAATTTTTATACGGTGCATAAAAAAATAAAAACAAAAAAAGAGACGCCTTTTATCCGGAGCCAAACATTTACACACGCGTGAGAGGTCTCATCAGTGAATAGGTGAAAACTGAAAAGCACTGAAGATGATTAAAGAGGCTGTGTAGTGAATGATGAGAGCCTACAAGATTCGCACGGACAGAAACAGGTTATTGGGGTGTGGATCATGAGAAAGTGTTGAGGAGTATATTTGATGCAGTTTATTTTTATTAAAAATTGAAAATATTATTATAAAATAATTTTTAAATAAATAAATAGTATTATAAGATTTATTTTTAATAATTTTTTAAATAAAATAATTGTAAATCTTATAAACAGTGTATAAATAATCTATAATGTCTCTTATACTGTGCATAAAAAAATAAAAGTAAATAAAAACAAAAAAAGAAACGCCTTTTATCCGGATCCAAACATTTACAAAGGCGTGAGAGGTCTCATCGGTGAATAGGTGAAAACTGAAAAGCACTGAAGATGATTAAAGAGGCTGTGAACTGAATGATGAGAGTCTACAAGATTCGCACGGACTGAAACAAATGAGCGGAAGAACACGTTCCAATATATGGTATAGGCTTTAGGGGGCTGTGTAACTATCTGTTTGGAAGTTTAGAGAGAGAAGAGAGGGGAGGGGAGTAGAGGAAAGGAGATATTTTTAAAATTAGTAAGGGGGAAGGGAGTAATTGGCCCTTCCTCTTGTTTGGACGTTTTAAAAATTAAGATGAAAATGAGAAGAAATAATTTAAATAGACAAATTTATCCTTATTTGAAAATGGACTTGCCACATCAAAAAAAAAAAAAATTACAACATTAGTTTATAATTAATTTATCAGTTTTATAAAGTCTTGAACTTGACCATCATTGTTCAAATCTTGGAATATGTTAGTGAATTTTTTTTTTTTTTTTTTTTGGTTGAAGCATAAATAAAATTTTTAAAAAAATAATGGCTACTACTCCTTAAATTTTGCAAAAATCGTTCCTCTTGACCGTTGAGAAAAAAAAAATAAAAATAAAAACTTTGCGAACCCCATAACAGGAAGCATATTTTTTTGTATATACTTTCCACAAAAGTATCAACATGTATATCCCTTTTCCTGCAACTTCTCAGCAACCAAATAGGACATAAGGTTCTTTCTTATAAATACTGAAACAAAAAAAGTTGGGATTTTTACCGTTGGTATAGAAGTTATCGATCAAGTAGTGAGGAGAGTCAGTGGAGGAGTTCTCATAGCTCATGAACTGAGACTCAAAGGACCTCAGCATTTCCATCGGAGACCGTGAGAAAGACAACCAGTTCGTTGAACGACCCATTATTTCTTTTTGCTTTTATAATCTTATTTTTTTGCTTTCTGTTTGGTTTCTCTAAATCTGCAGCACAAGCAAGCACGGAACATTGATTAATCTCAGGTCTTTTTTTCTCATTCAACTTAAATTTTCTCAGGAAACAGACAAAGAATAATCTGTGTGTAATTTTGTTAATTTAGAAAGGGTAAATTAGAGAATTTACTTGGACAATAATTTATCTACTCTAATCTCCCTCCAAATCTCTCCAATTTGGGAGTATTAAAAATGAGAGGTTAGAGGGGGTTGAAACCCCTCCAAACCCCTCCCCTCATTCTTTAAAAAACTTCCAAACAAAGTAATTAGATTACTCTCCCTCCCTCTACTCTAATCTCCCTCCTTTTTTAAACATCCAAACAGGCCATAAATGATTTTTCTTATGTGCATCCCGGAGCTATTATTTCGTGAAGGATACCCTCTGCATGGAGTTATCAAGAGGGTTTAGTGGGAAACCAACGGGCAAAATTTGGCTTTGACAAGATAGGTGATTTGATGTTTTTCTGTACATGTCTTTATCTTGGATGTCGGGCTAGTCTTTGAAGTCCTGAACCATCT
This sequence comes from Quercus lobata, assembly GCF_001633185.2. NCBI lineage: Eukaryota > Viridiplantae > Streptophyta > Magnoliopsida > Fagales > Fagaceae > Quercus > Quercus lobata. The sequence continues at coordinate 56,720,750 of NC_044914.1, forward strand.
CAAGACCCCTTTTTTTACTGTTTTACCTTTCTCATTATTATAATATAAATTCTACCCATTCAGGAAAAAAAAAAGTAATTTAATTTCTTATTATTTTAATTTTATGAAAAATCCAGCTTTTTTTTTAAATTTTTTTAGAGAGAAAAGATATATTGGCTTTCAAACTCTGATTCGAGTCATTCGACTATATAAAAGGAGATAAATAAATTATAAATCTCATGACAGTTCAAGATTATTAAGATATTTAAATTAATCAAATTTTCATACAAAAAAATTTAAATATATCGAGTTACAAAAAAGTGAAATTTTATAATTTTCTTCTACTAATTTTCAAAACAGGCAGTTATTATATAATTTATATCTATATTATAGTGCGGTTTCGATCCGCATTTGTGTTTGTGTGTGCACGTTTTGCATTTTTTCTCTCTTTTTTTTTTTTTTTTTTTTTTTTTTTAGTGCTTATGAACAGTAATGGGCACTGTTCATGCACGTGATTACACTGTTGGGAGAAAAAGTTACTATTCATGTACTGTTCACGCATTGTTCATAGGACTCACCACCACTTTATTCAGAAAAAATATTAAAACTGGGTCCCACGACACTATTCACACATTTAAAAATTATTTTACTACATTATTTTCAGTTTTTAATTTTCAGCAAAATAAATTGTATTTAAACGGACCCTATATATAAGAGGATTCTCATCTTTTAACTAGACTTTTATATGGTTCAAAAATATCTTCATTAATGAAGAGTGACTTTATTTAGAAATAGGGTCATAAATGTCAAATAACAAATTTCATTTTGAATTCAAATATAGAATTCCTAAAATTTTTTATTTTTTTCCTTTATGCCGAAAAAAGAAATTATGGCTTATCTTTATAGTTTATCAATTTTATTTGTTTGAAAAAAAAATATTTCTAAATTATAATAAATGCAAATTATTAACCTTTATCCAAAAAAATAGAAAAACCTCTTGTAAAATGTACTCCCGCCTAAATCAATGGTTTTACATGGAGTCGTCACTTATTTAATTTAAAAAGAAAAATAAGAAAACTTTCAATAAAAAATACTTCTGTTGTATTAATGTATATGACAATTTACATCAAATTTTGTAACAAAAATTTACAATGTTTTTTTGTCCTAGATACAATCTAAGAAAAGTAAATTACATTGCTTTATTTCCTAGTTACATTCTAAAAAATGTAAAATTACATATACAAGAACATAGTCTAGAACCCTTGATCTTGATTCAGAGGCTAATTTACGAGATAGGAAGATATTAAGCACCCATCTTGCCTAGTAAAACTGGTCTCCTAAGTTAAGGTGGCCAATATCATATCATGTCAAACAATATATCATATAAACATATTAATTTGCAAGAATTGTAAACAAATATGTGTTAGGGGAATTAGATATAAAAAGAAACAAAAAGTGAAACTTGTTAGATAACAATTTTAATGTAAAGAAAGCATTGAGGTAATGGCATGTTCATCCAAGAAATCAATGTAAACAAAGAATTCCTATCCTAGACATGTTCATCTAAACATGTGAAGAAAAAACAAAGTTGTCATGTTATTTGTCATCAACATAATTGCAAAGAGAAACAAATAAAAATAAAACATTTGAGCATATTTGATCATCCAAGCAATTATGAAAAGAAGTAAAGGAAAATCCCTAGACATGTTTATCTAGAGAAAATCAAAATACTTTGACATGTTTGTTCAAGCATTTAAAAAAAGTAAAACAACTACCTAGACATGTTCATCTAAGCATTGAAGAGAAAGTCGTGTTTTAGCCTAGAAGTGCTTATCTAAGCATTCAGGAGAAATTTGTGTATTAGCCTAGAAGTGTTCATCTAAGCATGTAAAATGAATATTAATGAGACATATAGGCATCTTCATCCAAGCATATCATGAAAGAAACAAATAACAACTTGTTAAGCATTTATTCAAGCATGTGTAGAAAGTTAAGAACATAATTAACTACTTACCAGCATAGAGAATAAATTAAAAAGGGGAAGTGATCACTTAAAGGGTTAGGGAGAAAGCACAGAAGTACTAAACTATAACCAAAGTAAGAACAATGGTTGCACAACAGTTTTTCTTTTCTGATTTCTCACTAGCTCTTTAGAGGGAATGAGGGTCCAGAAAATGAAAAAGGTCTTCTCTATGTATAGGGGAAGAGATGGCTTGGCTTTAAAACTAAGTTATTAGCTTTCTTTTGAAGATAAGGGAGGAGATAACCTGTTTAAATGAGCTGGAATGGATTTGGTGTCGATTGACATATAGTCGGTATCGCTGCCATTATACCAGGATGACGATCAGATATGACACATAACCCTCCTAGATTAGTGACATTAATCTGAATACAACGCAAAAACTAATACCAGCTATCATTAGTTTCCTTCTCCACAATGGCAAAGGCAAGTGGAAAAAGTCTGTTGTCACCATCCCACGCTAATGCAATCAGTAATGTACCTTTGTACTTACAATATAGGAAAGTTTCATCTATACTAATCACTGGCCTACAATGTTGAAAACCTTCAATTGGCAATGATTCGTAAGATTTGTCTCAATCACCAAACGCTCTACCAATTGCTTTCTCTTTTGCCTCCCACACCTTAAAATAAGAAGGCTGTATTGGTACTTATTATAAAGAGTCTGTTGAAGTGAAGCAATCTTTATGGTTGGATCATTTTTGACAACATCCCTCAACTCTTTCTCAGTAACATGGGTGTTTAATTGATCGTGATCTTGTGTGAGCGTGGACTCTGTACATGTGTGTAGACCATTGTGTTTCCTAACTTTAAACAACCATATGTAGCCCAGAAGCATGCTCGAAGACGCTAAAAACAATTTTTGCACCTTACAGACCAACATTCTGGATCTGACTCTCTTACACAAAATGTTTGGTTCCTCTTGATGTGATAGCGTTTAACAGCAACTTGTAGTTCATCCTTATCGGCAAAAAGCAAGCCCACATAAAACTCTTGGGCAGGGTCCTAAATACTCTGAGTGGGCTTTTCAAATGGTGGGGTTGGATCAATCATATTATCCCATGTGTTCTGTGAAAAACTCAGTGATGAAGGTTGATGGACTGCCATAGTTGGACTGCTTTCATAATTACCTTCATTTGGAGGCTCCTGTTCATCTCCAATACCATCAAGGACCTCATCGCCATCAAGTTCGTCATCACTATCCATGGTTCGCATCCTTTTTGATAATGTATGGACCGCATTTTCAGTAGTAGCAGCTATGCGATGTGTAACATTGGAATCATTAGCAGCTCTTTGAGTGACGGTTTGGTCATACTGAACTTCAAACTCAACATAAGTAGTCTCTTGTATGACATACTCAGTTGGATTCTCATAGTCAGCATCATTGTTGTTCATTGGCCGAGAAGGAACATGTTAATCCTCAATTGCAACATGGGTATATAGAGCATGATAGTCAGCACCGCCAATGTTGATTGGAGAATGAGCCGCATTTTGAGAATAATGACCAATATGAGTAGCATATGGATCATGGAAGTGTCCGTCATGTGAATAACTAAACGATGCACTTGGTCCTTCGTTGGCATATCAAATGGGAAAAACATCTCGGTCACTTCTTGTAGGCTCTACACCCACGTATAACTCTGCACCTACAATTCCATATTGACAGTCTAACATATCGAATATTACATTGACACCATTATCATCTGCTACCAAATCTTGCTGGTAAGTCATAGGATGTGGATGACATTGAAATGGAAATCTATACCAAATAGTCAATTTTAAATCTTCTCTGTTTATATGAAGCGTGGATGCTACTCCATCACATAGATCTTCAAATATAACACCCTGACTTAATGGAAGCATAGAAAGAGGTGACCCTTCGTAATAAACCTCATTTTCTCCATGTTTAATTATTCCACCGGAATAGATAAGAAAAATGAACAATTTTTCTGCCATCTACACTAAAACATAACAATAGTATTAATAAATTAACACTACATAACCATTACAATGCAATTCAAGAAGGTAATCCATTAAAAATATTCACTGATAATAATAGTATTAAATTATTTTTTATTTAGGTTTATGAATGTATGCTAACCTTTTCTTTTTTTTTTTCTTATAACATACGTGTATATTATAGGCTAACAAACTAAGTATTTATTTAAGGAAATATACGTCAATTTTGAAATTTAGGCAAGAATTAATGGACAAATAATTTAAAACATATCATACAAATCAGTTTATGTTGCAAAACACATAATACAAAAACAAGATCTGCATAAACAAATAATTTAACAAAAACAAGATTTCCATGCTTAGTTATGCCCCTAAAACATATCAACATGAATATTATAAAAAGAAAAGTATTTACTTAAGAAATATAACTCACCTTCTAAGAAATAACGAACGGATAGATATTTGTAAGTGTTGTTACTTATAGTTGTTTGTAGAATGTATGGCATGCATGATTTGAAAATGGTTGGTAAAATTAAAAGGGGAACAAGAGTGGAGAAGAAGGTTGATGGAATTTATAGGGGAAAAAGAGTAGAAAATAAGAACTGTGGAAATTTCAATAACATTAGTATTGTTTAAATAGGATGCAAGTTTCATATCAGTTAAATTCTTAGATTTTAAACTATATAATTAGATACGCAATTGACTAAATACAACACAACACAGATATGACACTCTGATACAAATAACTTACTTAACTATAAACATATATTCACTACAAATAATCTCTGCAAAAATCTCAATTTCTTTGTTTTTTTTGGTTTATAGCGTGCACATCAATCAGTTTTTTCATCCATATTGTAAGAATCTATATATTTCCTTTGTTTTTTTATTTATAGCATGCACATCAATCATTTTTTTTCTATAAGAATCTGTGTACTTTTTTTTTTTTTTAATGTTTACAGCGTGTACTTTAGAATAAGAATCAATGTACTCATTGTACTTGATTCTATCCTTATAGGGTACTTTTACCAGAAAAGAACATGACAAACAAAACTCCTTCGGTTAAAAAAATACTGAAAGAATCTCTACAATGCCATAAATAGTGAAAGAATCTCTGCAATGCCATTGTACTTGAATCTATCCTTATATGGTACTTTTTTTTATATGAGTACTTTTTTTAATATCTTTCTTCTCTATTTCGACAACAAAAAAATACTGAAAGAATCTCTGTAATGCCACAAATACTGAAAAAAATCTCTGCAATGTCATTGTACTTGAATCTATCCTTATAGGGTACTTTTCTTCATATGCGTACCTTTTCTTTAATCTCTCTCCTCTATTTCGGCAATGCCATTGCCACAAACCAGATGAGATGAAGAGTTGAGGTAATTAGTTGATTGACTCTTTGTTTTTTTTTTTTTTTTTTTACTTTCTTTGCTTTTTTTGTTCACAGCGTGCATGCAAGAATCTATGTATTTCTTTTGCTTTTTTTTGTTTACAGCGTACACATCAATCAATTTTTTTCTTTCGTATTATAAGAATCTATGCACTTTCTTTGCTTTTTTAGATTTACAGTGTACACATCAATCATTTTTTTTTTCGGTATTGTAAGAATCTATGTACTTTATTATTGTTTACAGCGTTCATATCAATCATTTTTTTTCTTCCATACTGTAAGAATCTATGTACTTTGCTTTTTGGGTTTACAGTGTACACATCAATCATTTTTTTCTTCGGTATTGTAAGAATCTATGTACTTTATTGTTGTTTATAGTGTGCACATCAATCATTTTTTCTTTTCTATTGTAAGAATCTATATACTTTTTTTGTTTTTTTTTTTTTAATTACAACGTGCACATCAGTCATTTTTTCTTCAATAAGAGTCTATGTACTTTTTTTGTTTTTGTTTATAGCGTGCACTTTAGAATAAGAATCAATATACGAGAGAGTGTACTTGAATCTATCCTTATTTATTTCTAAAAGAACATGACAAACCAAACTGGTTCAGTCAAAAAAATATTGAAAGAATATTATGCGTACTTTTTTTATATATCTCTCTTCTATTTCGGCAATGGCATTGTCACAAACCAATTGGAACAATTTTTTTTTCTCCTATTTCGACAATGTCATTGCCACAAATCCATTCCACATTTTTTTTTTAAGAAATGATATGTACACACAATTTTTACAATATTTTTTCAAAATTTTAAGTGGAAGTTGTTATTGTTAGATTAAAAAAGTAATCTTAATGTTAAATTCAAATTTGAACTAATAATAACTAATTACCTGTGATTTATTGTGAAAATATTATAAAAATATTGTCAACGTAACATCTTAAAATGTATACTTTTTATGGAATGCTTGGGTCATTTACCATGTTTGAAAGTTTCAAATAAGGAAAGAAATCAAAGAGCCACAATCTGAAGAGGAAAAAAATCAAATTTGAGCATCAATCAGTATTTTAGACGTATCTCTCTCTTCAAAAATCCAATTGACTCAAGGCTGGATGTGCTGAAACCGTGACTTAAATATTTACAACTTTTATGTTTTGAGCTTTTTGAAATTCATGAGTTTTAATGGTCAGAATTAACTCACAAGTTGCTGTTATAAATTTGGACAAAAATTAGACAATGAAAGTTTTATTTTTCTTTGACACTTTTACAAGGGTTTGGAAGAGAGGCTGTGAAGAATGAAAATAAAAATGTACACCATAGTAGGCATCATGCAAAGGAAAAAAGATCAACTATAAAAATAGAAGTTTGACACATTTTGTATTCCGCCTACTATGCGCCTACAGTTGTGGGTACACATATAGATTCTATGTCAGATTAGGAATGAAAAATTATAGCAAATAGATGTATGATTAGATTAATTGGGCACTAATTTCAAATGCCAAAAAATAAGTACACATCTCTTATTTTTACAAACGTCTTACGGTTAGTAGTATAATGTGATATGTATACTATCTAGGCATAATATTTTTTGCTACAATGATGCATAAATAATGATAATACTTTAATATATTTTTAATAAACAATTATTTTACATTGATTAGTGATTGCAACGATGGGGTACATTCAATTTTTGTTGTGTTCCACAACATGAAGGATGCCTATTTACTCGTTGTGGGTACCTTCGTGTTTGCACAGGACTTCTCCCTATGAGGACTTCTCCCTATGTACCCCGACTGTGTTCTAATATCAACCTCTGTTTGATAATTACCACATTCGTCATTTTCATTATCAGAAGACACCTCCATATGTTGGCTATATTCTGCATCTTCCCTACTATCCTCATTTGAAGCATCTTCCTCAAAGTCTGTTACGAAGGCCTTTTCCTCAAAGTTTGGAGCACATGCCCTTGTATTTTGTGGCGTGCAAAAATCACCAACATGAGGGGATGGTTGAGAAGGTTGTGTTGTGCAGAAATCATAGTTGAACTAACTATCTTGGCCATAATTGCATTGCCCAACATAAGATGGAGGTGGCGAGAGGTGATAAGAGGGAGGTGTTGAATTAGGTTGGGGATAATAATCATAGCTAAACAAACCCTCAAATCCTTGTCCTATAGAAGTGGATGACCCAATTTGTTGATATAAATTTATGCAATACTCGTCGACATTAATTGGATTATACTCACTGAAGGTGGTTGGCTCATTACCAGCAAATGTTGATAGCTTAGCTTGGGTAGAGCTGTACAATTTGTGTTGTGCGGAGGTGGACCAGTCCGGCATCATTATTTCTGCACTGTCCACGTTGTGCAGAGATGGACGAGCGGGTTTCAGTATAGGTTTGCGGTTGTCTTCCTTGGTGCCTTTGTCGTTGCTCGAAAGTTATTACCCTCTCAATAGGGACGGAGGAAATATTTACTTTCATTGATAACTTCAATCGAGTAAAGCCCTCTACTATTGGTGGAAGGACTTGTTGTGCTGTGAGATCATTCTTCTGTTGGTTTGCAATAGCTAAATTTAACATATTATTGACCTCAGTTTGCTGCCGCAAAAAAAGGAAAATAACATTTATTAGTGCAGTATTATTGAAAAAGCGAAAATAATAATTTGTAGTTTCTTAAATTTTTTTTGTTTACAGCGTGCACGTTAATCATTTTTTTTTCTTCCGTATTATAAGAATATATGTACTTTCTTTACTTTTTTGGTTTACTGTATACACATCAATAATTTTTTTCTTCCATATTGTAAAAATCTACATACTTTCTTTGCTTTTTTTGTCTTATAGTGTGCACATCAATCATTTTTTCTTTTCTATTGTAAAAATCTATATACTTTCTTTGTTTTTTTTTTTTTTTTGTTTACAGCATGCACATCAGTCATTTTTTTCTTTTATAAGAATCTATGTATTTTTTTTTGTTTTTGTTTACAACGTGCACTTTAGAATAAGAATCAATGTACCAGAGAGTGTACTTGAATCCATCCTTATCTATTTCTAAAGGAAGATGACAAACCAAACTAATTCAATCAAAAAAATATTGAAAGAATAATATGCGTATTTTTTTTTATCTCTTTCCTCTATTTCGGAAGTGGGAACAATTTTTTTCTCCTATTTCGACAATACCATTGCCACAAATCCATTTCACCTTCTATTTTTTTAAAAAAAAATTATAGGTACACATAATTTTTACAATATTTTTACAATAAATTTTAAGTGGAAGTTGTTATCGTTAAATTAAAAATGTAATCTCAGTAATAAATTCAAATTTAAATTAATAATAACTAATTACCTGTGACAAATTTGAACTAATAATAACCAATTACCTGTGACATTGTCACAATTCCATTCCATTATTCCCCTTCGCATTTTCGGCAATGACATTGCCATAATTATCCAAAAAAAAATTTCAGTGATAAATAATTAGTATAAATAAGCTAAATTGTAAAAATAAATTGTCTTTACCAGACAATGTCAAAAGCAACCTTATTATCCAGATCTTGGTACCAAAACGTAATTGAAGATAAAATCATAGAGTCAAAAAATATGAAGACGAAAAAAAAAAAAAACGAATAATAAAGACTAGAGTCTAAGACGTGAAGTGAAGGTAATTTTAAACTGGAAAATTACCTTCTTTCCAAATCCTTCCATTCCAAAATAAACGTGTTTTCTTTCAACTTCCACCAAATATAACACCTTGGCTTAGGAGTAAACATTCTTTATTCCACCCCCTCCCAAACTTGAAACACCAGTCTTTGCTCTTTATTGCTCAATCCTTCAAAAAATAAAAGTTTAAGGAAGCACTAATTAGCTAAATATTAAGTACAATATGAAACTCCAATAATCAAAACCTTTATAACTAAAATATTAATACAAATTTAACATGATTTTTGTTGACGAAAAACAAGTTTAAAAATTTCGTAAACTTTTGAAGAAAGAGCAAGGAACTTTCTTATGCAGAATATAAAGGGAAAGCATCAAAAATTAATAAAAATTTGGGTTAAACAATAATACACATGCTTAATCCCAAAAACAAACCGAATAATAGATTCTATCTAAACAAACACTAAATATAGATCCGACAAAAATTGAAGCTTTTGGGTGGTACAAATTCTAGTGCATCATGGTGATGAAAACAACAAAAACATAAAGAAACGGCCCACAGATGAGTAACTTTTCGAGCGTTGAAAAGGCTTTACCTTTCTTTATATTGCACAATCGAGCCTCACACATATGAAGGCTCTTCCTTCTCTTTGAGGTTATTGGGGTGTGGAAGATGAGAAAGTGTTAAAAGGAGTATATAAAGAGAGTCAAGGGTCCGTGATAGAGTTTATTTTGCTAAAAACTGATATAACATAGTAAAATAATTTTTAAATGAATAAATAATCTCATAAGATTTTTTTTTTTTTTTTGAATAAAAATTCTAGTGCATTATGACGATGAAATCAACAAAAACATAAAGAAACGGCCCACAGATGAGTACCTTTTCGAGCGTTGAAAAGGCTTTACCTTCCTTCATATTGCACAATCGAGTTCGAGCCTCACACATATGAAGCCTCTTCTTCTCTTTGAGGTTATTGGGGTGTGGAAGATGAGAAAGTGTTGAGGAGTATATAAAGAGAGGTGAGAGTCTGTTTTGATGCGGTTTATTTTCATTGAAAACTATAATCTGGAAATTTCATTACAAAATAATTTTTATACGGTGCATAAAAAAATAAAAACAAAAAAAGAGACGCCTTTTATCCGGAGCCAAACATTTACACAGGCGTGAGAGGTCTCATCGGTGAATAGGTGAAAACTGAAAAGCACTGAAGATGATTAAAGAGGCTGTGTAGTGAATGATGAGAGCTTACAAGATTCGCACGGACAGAAACAGGTTATTGGGGTGTGGATCATGAGAAAGTGTTGAGTATATTTGATGCAGTTTATTTTTATTAAAAATTAAAAATTAAAAATATTATTATAAAATAATTTTTAAATAAATAAATAGTATTATAAGATTTATTTTTAATAATTTTTGAAATAAAGTAATTGTAAATCTTATAAACAGTGTGTAAATAATGTATAATGTCTCTTATACTGTGCATAAAAAAATAAAAGTAAATAAAAACAAAAAAAGAAACGCCTTTTATCCGGATCCAAACATTTACTCAGGCGTGAGAGGTTTCATCAGTGAATAGGTGAAAACTGAAAAGCACTGAAGATGATTAAAGAGGCTGTGAAGTGAATGATGAGAGTCTACAAGATTCGCACGGACTGAAACAAATGAGCGGGAGAACACGTTACAATATACGGTATAGGCTCTAGGGGGCTGTGTAAATGATGTTTCTTGTGTGCATCCTGGAGCTATTATTTCGTGAAGGATACCCTCTGCATGGAGTTATCAAGAGGGTTTAGTGGAAACCAACTGGCAAAATTTGGCTTTGAGAGGATAGGTGATTTGATGTTTTCCTGTATATGTCTTTATTTTGGATGTCAGGCTAGTCTTGGTAGTCCTGAATCATCTCAAGACCATTTCTTTACTCTTTTACCTTTCTCATTATTATAATATAAATTCTACCCATTCAGTAAAAAAAAAGTATTTTAATTTCTTATTACTTTAATTTTATGAAAAATCCAGCTTTTTTTTTTTTTTTCTTTACTTAGAGAGAAAAGATATATTGGGTTTGAAACTCTGATTCGAGTCATTCGACCTATATAAGAGGAGATAAATAAATTATAAATCTCATGCCGGTTCAAGATTATTAAGATATTTAAATTAATCAAATTTTCATATAAAAAAATTTAAATAAATCGAGGTAAAAAAAAATGAAATTTTATAATTTTCCTCTACCAATTTTCAAAACTAGAAGTTATTATATAATTTATATCTATATCTATATTATAGTGCGGTTTGGATCTGCGTTTGCGTTTGTGTACTTGCACGTTTTGCATTTTCTCTCTCTTCTTTTTTTTTTCAGTGCTTATGAACAGTAACTGGCACTGTTCATGCACGTGATTACATTGTATGGGAGACAAAGTTACTATTTACGCACTATTCACGCATTATTCATAGGACCCACCGCCACTTTAATCAGAAAAAATATTAAAAATGGGTCTCACGGTACTATTCACACATTTAAAAATTATTTTGTTACAATATTCTTAATTTTTAGTTTTCAGCAAAATAAGTTGTATCTAAACGGACCCTATATATAAAAGAATTCTCCTCTTTTAACTATACTTTTATATGGTTCAAAAATATCTTCATTAATGAAGAGTAACTTTATTTAGAAATAAGGTCATAAAAGTCAAATAACAAATTTCATTTTGAATTCAAAAATAGAATTCCTAAAATTTTTTATTTTTTTCCTTCACGCTCAAAAAGAAATTATGGCTTATCTTTACAGTTTATCATTTTTATTTGTTTGAAATATATAAATATATATATATATATTTTTAAATTATAATAAATGCAAATTATTAACCTTTATCCAAAAAAATATAAAAACCTCTTGTAAAATGTACTCCCGCCTAAATCGAGGGTTTTCCATGAAGTCGTCACTTATTTAATTTAAAATGAAAAATAAGAAAATCTTCAATAAAAAATACTTCTGTTATATTAATGTATATGACAATTTACATCAAATTTTGTAACAAAAATTTACAATGTTTTTTTGTCCTAGATACAATCTAAAAAAAGTAAATTACATTACTTTACTTCCTAGTTACATTCTAAAAAATGTAAAATTACATATACAAGAGTGTAAGGTTGAATTTATTCAACCATCTTATTGGCTTTATTCCGTGCCAAATTTGCTTGTAATTCAGCATTTAGTAACCCTGTATTTAGGTGGGTTTGATGTAAGGGTAGTGAGTGAGATAGAGTGAAGTTTGCTCAAGAGTGTGCAAGAAAACAGAGTGTCGCGGCTGGGACTCGCGGGTGACTCGCGGCTGCAAGCCGCCAGAAGCTGCACACGTGCCAAGCATGCTGGAAGATGAACAGTCATGCTAGCTGGAGCACTACAGGACAACTGGCCATACGGTTATCTCGCGACTGGATCTCGCGACTTAGTCAAGCCGCGAGGTCAAGCCGCGAGCCACCCCTGTTTTGTAAAAACCTGACGTTTCACATTCCTCTCCACTCCAGTATAAATACCCCTATTACCCACGATTGAAAGAGAGCTTTCAGAGAGAATTTTGAGAGAGAAACCCTAGAGAAAAACTAGATTGATTCACACACAATCTATACCTTAGAGACTCTTCAAATTCCTCAACTCTCTTCCTCTCCATTGTCAAATCCTTGAGAGACATTATACTAAACCAGATTCTCACCATCATCATCTTTGTGAGTCTGCTGTTTGGATTTCTGGGAAGCAGTTAGGAAGGAACCAATCTTCATTGGTTGATGCTACGGTCTAGTAGCGGAATCCGGGAAGCTAGAAAAGAAAAAGGTTCGGCGCAACCTCGTTGGAGCAAAAAGCTTGGAGGGCTTAGGTGCACTGGGTAGATTAGGCTTGGAGGGTCTATTGCTGTCCTTGTATCCCAACTATATTTTCTAGTGGATTGATTACCGCTTGGAGGGCGGCGGAGAGGTTTTTCGCCGAGGGCTTCGGTTTCCTCTTCGATAACACATCGCGTGTTGTCTTTGTGTTTGCATCTTCCTTCCTCTCTATCTTTGCCTTTATATTTATCTGCTTTGGATATTAATCTGTTATGGCTTAGATAGTATTTAATCAATTTCGTTTGATAGCATATGTTAAGTTTCCGCACACTAGTTGTTTGACATATTGCTTGAATTGATTAAGTTGTTATTTGGGGGTCTAAACGTTCAAACGTGTTTTTGTACACGTTTTTGAACTTTCAAAGAGCATAGTCTAGAACCCTTGATCTTGATTCGGAGGCTAATTTACTAGATGGGAAGGGATTAAGCACCCATCTCGCCTGGTAAAACCGGTCTCCTAAGTTAAGGTTGCCAATATCATGTCATGTCAAACAATATGTCATATAATCATATTAATTTGCAGGAATTGTAAACAAATATGTGTTAGGGGAAATAGATATAAAAAGAAACGAAAAGTGAAACTTGTTAGATAACAATTTTAATGTAAAGAAAGTATTAAGGTAATGGCATGTTCATCCAAGAAATCAATGTAAACAAAGAATTCCTAGCCTAGACATGTTCATCTAAGCATGTGAAGAAAAAACAAAGTTGTCATGTTATTTGTCATCAACATAATTGCAAAGAGGAACAAATAAAAATAAAACATTTGAGCATATTTGATCATCCAAGCAATTATGAAAAGAAGTAAAGGAAATCCCTAGACATGTTTATCTAGAGAAAATTAAAATACTTTGACATGTTTGTTCAAGCATTTAAAAAAAGTAAAACAACTACCTAGACATGTTCATCTAAGTATTGAAGAGAAAGTCGTGTTTTAGCCTAGAAGTACTTATCTAAGCATTCAGGAGAAAATTGTGTATTAGCCTAGAAGTGTTCATCTAAGCATGTAAAATGAATATCAATGAGACATATAGGCATGTTCATCCAAGCATATCATGAAAGAAACAAATAACAACTTGTTAAGCATTTATTCAAGCATGTGTAGAAAGTTAAGAACATAATTAACTACTTACCAACATAGAGCATAAATTAAAAAGGGGAAGTGATCACTTAAAGGGCTAGGGAGAAAGCACGGAAGTACTAAACTACAACCAAAGTAAGAACAATGGTTGCACAACAGTTTTTCTTTTTTGATTTCTCACTAGCTCTTTAGAGGGAATAAGGGTCCAGATAATGAAAAAGGTCTTCTCTATGTATAGGGGAAGAGATGGCTTAGCTTTAAAGCTAAGTTATTAGCTTTCTTTTGAAGATAAGGGAGGAGATAACCTGTTTAAATGAGCTAGAACGGATTTGGTGTTGATTTCCATTTGAATTTTGAAAGGAAGTTGATGATGATGCTGCACCTGCTTTGTATTTTGGCTCTAAATTTCTGCTCAGAATTCCAATTGATTCAAGATTGATGTTTTTTGAAAGGAAATTCAATTATCTACAACCTTTCAGAAATAGAGAAAACCAAATTTCAACGTTTTCCAAGCCAAAAATGCATTTCAAATTGCTGCTGAAAATAATAATCTTTTTCGAGCATTTTTTGAATTTTTCATGGATCATATCCTTTTCTATCTCCAAATTTTTTCAAAAGAGCAAATAAGATGCCATAAAGGAAAACATTTTTTATTATTTCTTATAAAATGAAATCCAATCAAAAATCACACTTAATTAATTTTAAATTAATTCTTGTGAGAACCAATCAAAATTAAGTGTTTAAAATAGAACGTGATCAGGCCCATTGTGCAGGTGAGCCATGATCATTGAAAATTGTTTGTATGATAACTTTTGATCAAGTGGTCCAATCAAAACCCATGACATACCATTAGAATCGTTAGAGTATCAAGATTTGTTTTGTATAAAAAAAAAATCTAAAGATCTACCGGTTGGTTAAACGCAAGTTGTAAAATTGGGTGTCTACACCTCTACGCACGCACGTAAGTAATACAATAATAGAGTGTAGCATCACCCATATATATATATATATATATATATAAGCACACATGTGAGTAATACCATAATAGAGTGTAGCATCACCATTATATATATATATATATATATATTAGGGTTGTCCAGGAGAATCGCCGAACCGCTCAACCCGACCAACCCACCCGAGTCCGACCCGCCGCAACTCGATTCGATGACTCCGGCGGTCGAACACGGGTTCCAAACTATCAAACACGACCCCAGCGGGTCCATTGTCAATTTTGCATTTCAAAACCCGTGAAGCCTAACCTAAACCGATACCTTTAACGTTTCCGGCGAAATATTAAGCATCCCAGACCAAATATCCGATACCTTTAATGTTTCCGACGAAATATTAAGCATCCTAGACCAAATCCGACAAGATCTCGCTGTTATCCGACGAAATCTAAGCCAGATCTCGACGGATCCGACTAGATCTCACCGGATCCGGCCAAAAATCGTTCCAAGCGATAAACCCGATACCTGAACCGATACAACCCAAAACCAACAAGACCCAAACTGGAAAATCCAACAAGATCATCTGAGTCGGTTTCGGGCCACATTTTCCTCCACTCGAATAATTCGGGTCGATTCCAGGTTAGGCACAAACTTGACCTGGCCCGACCTGTGGACACCCCTAATATATTTGTGAGTGCCCAAGGACCGAGGATGAAGTTAAAGAGTTGCAGCATTGGTGTGGGAATGCCACGGGTCACGAGCCTGAGGAAGAAAACTGCCTGAGGAAAGGAAGTAATGAGTCAATATCCTCTATAGTATTCTAAGTGGGAGCTAGAATTTGAAGAGAAAGAAAGTCAGTGGACATTAGGGAAGCTTCCAGTCTGGGACAGCCTGTTGCATCCACATTAAATGGCAAGCAACAGCTTTATCAGCCATATTAATGAGGAAGTGACCTGAACAGTGTAAGTCACAGCTAAACAGATCCCTTCTACCATCTTCTTCAAATGTTAAAAGCAACAAGTGTCATGAAAGTAGAGGGGCTAGGTGAGAATGGATGGCTAAGATATGATAGAGGTATGAGTATATAAGGAAAAGGAGGAGCATTAAAAAAGGGATCGAGGCACAGGTATCAAAAAGAGAGAAGCATAAAAGAGAAGGAAAAAGGAGAAAAATGAGAGTGAACAGTATAACTATTTGTACAAACTTAGCCTTCTCGAGCGAGCTAGTAGAGGGAGATTTATCCCTTTATTTTATAAGATGAACCTGGTCTTTTCCATCTTGATCCTCGAGCAAAGTCCCCTCTTGTTGTTCTTTTCCCTTTCTTACAAATTCTATTGATTTGGGCCAAAGTTTAACTGTGTAACTCATTATTCTAAGTGGGCTTGGGCTATTAGATTTTTTGGTCCTTACAATATATATATATATATATATATATAGAGAGAGAGAGAGAGAGAGAGAGAGAGAGAGAGAGAGAGAGAGAGAGAGAGAGTGAATTCAAGTTATATTTGATGTAATAATGTTACATCACTTTGTATTTCTTTATTGGATGCAAATTTTAATAAATCCACCAATGGAATTCAAGTTATATTTGATGTAATAATGTTACATCACTTTGTATTTCTTTATTGGATGCAAATTTTAATAAATCCACCAATGGATTAGATTCTCTTCTTATACTCTATATGCTTGCAAAATTTCACAATGATCCAAAATTGATAACTATGTCATTAAACATATGTTTAAATCATGAGTTTTTTAATTTAAAATTGTGCATAAAATATAGGCTTTTAGATCAAATAGTAAATGACATCTAATTAGTATAAAACTTGATATGCGTGTTAAAAACATGAAGAACATATAATCCGACGGTGTAATTTTTGAAATATTAAAATAATAAAAGTTATTAGGTGGTGTAATATTGCTTAGAGTTACACTAGGTATAACTTGATTCCAATTATATTATATTATATTATGTTATATATATATTTATATATATAATTTGTGCTTTTAAGCCAATAAATAATTATCAAGTATATTTTATCCTTTGAAAAATGTGCTGTGGGAGGATGAGAATCCGAGAACAGGGACAAGTAAAGGAAGGCCAATGTCAGAAAAATGGACCCTAGAAAGCACTGACAGCAAATCCTCAGGAAAATATAGACAACTCATCACAAGCACAAGGAGACTACAATACCTGAGGACCCGAAGGATATTGAAGTGTCCTCAGAAGGACCGAGGACTAGTTCTGAAGACCATCGGGCACAAACCGAGGAAGAGGAGGAAGATTTGTCGTCAAGTAAGAAAGAGAAGAATGTAGATAAAACATCTATCACCTCTGCATTCAATACTCTGAACTCACTTAGATGACCGCATTAATGAGGAACTGACCCCTGAATAGTGTCATTACAACTTATAGCCTGGTGTAGAAACCTTCTCTAATGGAACAAGTATCAAGGGAAATGAACCTTAACCCTACAAGTGGAAGGCCAAGATACAACCTAAAAGACTATATAAGGTAAAGAGGCCACTGTGAAGAGAGGAGAAAAAAGATCTAAGAAAAGATAGAAATAGAGAATCATCATTGTACTCTTAGAACAAGTGTAATTTGTATCTCGAACCAATTTCGAAGGACATAATATAAGCAACCTGAGGATATTGTTGACCAATTCTCATGTCTCATACTTGTACTTAGCATTTATCCTTTCATTTATAGCTTAGTTCACTCAAATAAGAGTATCAAAGGTTGATTTACATCTCATCTCTATAAATTAATAGTGTGAGAAAAAAAAATTTTGACTTATTTTATCCCGCCACATACGCTTTACAACTAATGATTGGATATCTATTAATTGTTAGAAGAGATTGGTTAACAAGACTCTTTATTTAAAGGAAAATGATAGTTGTAAATTTTATTTTTAAAAACTTTTAATTTTTACAAAATCTTTAGTTTACCTTTAGAACATTTTATCTTTTTTTTTTTTTTGGTTAAAAATATTGTAAATAAAAGTGAAAAAGGGTGTGAGAGAGAGCATTCAGGGGAATTGATTCTCTCTGCCAATTAAGATTCACATAGACGTGAAGGTAGAAAGCAAAAGATAACGTGGGTTGGAAAATTCTTAGGCACCTCTTATATATAGAGAAATTGTGCTTTATCTTTTAATATTTATATAAATTTAATTAATAGACCACACCATGAATATAAGAAGAAAAAATATCATTCTGCGTACTCTCCCGAAAGTACATAAGAACTATTCATTTGGGCATGAGAGAATTTGAGTCCAAATTTGTTGAATGCAAAAGTGCATTGAAGACTTGAAGTGGCTGAGGATGCAGGGTCACAGGGTGAGTGAGAGAGCCTTTGAATTGACTCTCTCCAGCACTGCTTACCTTACGAAAAAGCAGAATCCCAAACGCAAGCAAAGAAGATCCGCGTATCACATGAGATAGAGGAAAAGATATGGGTTTGAACTTTGATTTGACCGTTGAGAGGGGAAAGGTTGCTTTCACAGTAAGTCTAATTAAACCTTGCAAAGCAACAAAGGTGAACCCAAAAATCAAGAAAGCCGTTTACCAAAAAAAACATAAAAACATCAAGAAAGCCTTATTTGTAATAATTGATTCTCAGCTATTCAGAGCTTGTTTGGATGAAGAGAGTTTTGAGTGATTTCACTCAGTTTTCTATTTTTATCATCCAAATCGTGTGGGTCCCACCACTTAGCACTTGTTTGGATTAGTTTTGAATCACGGTTTTCATCACTCGACTCAATAAAATGGATATGAGTGACCAAAACTGAAAATAGGTTTCACCTATTTTCAAAACTCAAAAACTGAGTTTCAGTGGCAAGTCGGTAAATTAGATGAAGTTGTGGGCCCCTTCGCCAGTGCATTGTCACATCCGGAATAGGCTTGCGCTTATTATCATTGGAGCTCTGTTCCATTTCAGTTCTCCCTAAATTTTTTGCTGAAAATTTTCCCTCTTCTCACTTCTCTCTTCCCAACCTCTTCTCATTTTCACTTCCCTCTTCATTCCCAACGAGCTAGCTCCAGCACCGAACCCAACAACCCCAAATCAGCCAAACACAGACCCAGCAACCCCAGCCAATACCATCAGCACAACTAACC
Source organism: Quercus lobata (assembly GCF_001633185.2). Lineage (NCBI taxonomy): Eukaryota > Viridiplantae > Streptophyta > Magnoliopsida > Fagales > Fagaceae > Quercus > Quercus lobata. The sequence continues at coordinate 56,739,786 of NC_044914.1, forward strand.
CAATCACAACCACCCACCACCCACTGCCGCAACCACAACCAGCCTACTACGACTTAAATTAAAATAAAATAAAATAATTATCACCACCACAAACCCACCTCAACAACGTTCATCCACAACACCCATCACAGGCCACAATCAACACATCACAAGCCATAACTAGCCACAAACCACAGGCCGATCTAACCCATGAAACCCAGCAAACCAATTTGACTCATAAAACCCAGCAAACTGATCTATACCCATACACCAACACGCCAATCTGACCCATGAAACCCAGCAAACTGATCTGACCCATAAAACCTAGCAAACCGATCTATACCCACAACCCACACACCAACACGCCGATCTAACCCATGAAACCTAGCAAACCGATTTGACCCATAAAACCCAGTAAACCAATCCATACCCACAACCCACACACCAACACGCTGATCTAAAAAGAAAAAAAGAAACGAAAAGAAAGAAAGAAAATTAAAGGGAGAAGAGTATAGGGGAGATCGATGGCGAGTGGAGGAAGAGATGGCCGGAGCTGGACAGTCCTAATGAGGCAAGGGAGCTTCTGAAATTTTTATGGGTTTGGGTTTTGGAAGAGGCACTCTGTTGAAGGGGTGAAGGGGAAATGAGAAGTGAAGGAAATGAGAAATGGGTTCCGCGGGTAGGCTAACAGAAGGGTCTAACTTGGTGATCAGCTATGGGTCCCACAAAAAGGTTGAAATATTTGAGTTATGTGAAGTGAAAATAGTGTCCAAAAGGTGAGTAGTGAAAATTGGGATATTTTAAGTAATGAGTAATGAAAACTGAGTGACGAAAACTGAGTGATAAAAATTGACTAACCAAACAAGCCCTCAACTATTTCTTATGCAGAACTCATAGATTCATCGTTTTATTGGGCATGTATTGGGCATAATATAAGAGAGGGTGTTTGGTACATGTGTTTAAAAATATGTGTTCTGTTATTTAAAACTATGCGTAAAAATATATGTAGGTGAAAAATTGTATAGAAATACGTGTAATGTTGTTTAAAAATTAAAAATGTGTATTTGAGTGGGTATACCAAACACCACCTAATAAGTATGCATATATTAACAAGCACCGTGTGGTGCATATTAATGCTGCACTAACGTGGGTCCTATCTAATAAAAAATTTTAAACAAAAAGAAAAAAAAGACATAAATTCGATCCCACAATTTATTTTAATATTTTTTTCTCTTTATAAAGCTGGTCCCACAATTTAAAAGCTGCAAAAATATAACATAAAGTTGAAAAAAAAAAGTACAAAGGGCTGTAGTTAACGGGCACCGTGTATACACACACACACACACTCACACACACACACATCAATAATTAGGGGAGGGAAATTTGAACCTAGGTAGTGTATTAACTAATTGAGCTATTAGATTCTTAATCACCCTTTATATTATTGGCTTTTACCTTCTTCTTTTTCTTTTTTTTTTCAATATTATTATTGATTGATCCTTCCATCTACTTTAGTCAACTAAGCTCAAATTATGTTCCCAAAATGGTATAAGTTTATTTTCTTTTAGCTTTACCCAAATTACTTCAAGCAATATAATAAGAGCATTCCCATTGGCAATTGTAAAAGGGAAATATAGGGAAAATTTAGCATTAAGGCACAAAAAGAACCCAGCAGTGGGACTTGTAAAATTTGAGAATTGCAAATTTTTTTGTAATTGTGCTAGAGTGCCATCCTAAAGTAGGATGGCATTGTAGCACAATTGTAAAAATTATAATATATTTTAATTCCAAAAGATCACTATAGCACTGTAGCAGCAGCACAAAAATTATATATTAAATTATTTTAGTGGGTAATATATATTATTTTAATAAGTAGAATAGGAAAATAAAAGTTAGGATGTTGGTTGTGTTGTAAAATGGTATGGTATAATTGATAAAATAGCTTTTTGAGATGATAAAATAGAATAGGATGGAAGTTGCGGATGCGAATGCTCTAAGTAGCAAACCTATCAGTCAAAGATTCAACCAAGAATTGTATTACATAAATCAAACTTAGCTTGACTAATAAATCAATCTAAGTGCAAGATACTTGAATTTTTGACAAGCTTGAGTAGGACATGAACTTTTCATTCTTCTTTATGAGTCAAACTCTATCATTCACTATTATTTGCTAACTAAGCTCAACTTAGAGTTATGCAAACTACCCTCTTGGGCAAGTAGTTCTAAGCACTAGAGGCTCCACGTTAGAGTCAGGGTGGTCACAAGACCACCTTGGCCTGGAAAAAAAAAAATCATTATATAGATAATTTAAAAATTTATGATTTTTTTACCTCAAAAAAAATGTGTGACCAACCTAAATGTTTTTTAGGTCCAATATAATTAAACTTTGGACAAAGTTTAGCAACAAACTTGGTTGTAAATTAAGGCTACAACTCCATTAAATATTTTTTTTATTTGATATGAATTTTAACAATTCCACAATTTGATTACATTTTTTTTTTCTTATATCTATTATACTCACAAAACTTTAAGAAGATTAAAGATAAAAAGCTTATATCATCAATCAAATGTTTAATTTTCGAGTTTTTGTAGTCTAAAATTATACGCAAAAAATAAGTTTATGAATCAAATAGTAAATAATTTCTAATTGACATGAAACTTAACATGTGTTTTAAGAACATAAAAAAACATATAATTCAACAGTTAGATTTTCAAAATATGTAATCATGTTAATTTGTTTAGTAAAAGTTGTACTCTTAGACTACAATAAATTTGTAGTCAAACTTTGGTCCTTTTGACAATATATTAGGCCTTTACTAACAAAAATAAAAATCCAAAAAAAAAATTTATTTAACTAAAATTTTGAAAAAGATATAGTTTGGAACATTGATAATGAGATATAGCTATCTTTTTTATTAAATATTGTATAATTTAAGTTTCTTAATGATCATTCTCAAAAAAATTCTGGACCACCATTGGTTCTAAAGTAAACACTGCACCACTAGGAACTAGGGTGGACTTGTTACAAAAAGTGGTAATAAGATCACGTATTTCTCACTAACCACTAAGGGTCTATTTGGATTGAGCTTATTTTTACTGAAATTGAAAACTGAAACTGAAAACACTGTAGCAAAATAATTTTTAAATGTATGAATAGTACCGTGAAACCCATTTTCAATGAAAAAATTGTTAAAAAGTGTAATTTGTGGGTCCGTAAACAGTGCATGGATACACTGTTCACCATGGAAAAGTCAACAAATGCGGGCTTACCAAAAAAAAAAAAAAAAAAAAAAAAGGGAAAACGCGGATTTCAGCAAAACGTGAACGTGGGACGTTGAATCCAAACGGGTACTAAATCTCGATTTCTAAGGTTTTTTTGATTATGTGCTTGATATATTTATCTTTAAAACTTGGTATATGTTGGTTCTTGGCATGAGCTCAATCTCAAAAACTTGGATTTGAGATTCAACTGGAGCGTGGCTTGACTAAATAAATCAACCCCAGCTCAAGCTACTCAAAGTTTTGGCAAGCTCAACTACGAAACATTTATGCGTGCTCAACTCCAGCTCAAGTAGAATATTAACATTTTATTATTTGTCTCAAGCCAAACTCTCATTCGCCATTCAACTTGGCTCAACTCCATTGAAACCCTGCACACCTACACGTATATTTTATCATTTATAAATTTATGAGGTTTACAGCCATATCTCTCTTGGGCAAAAGTAGTTTTAAGCAAATATTTGTAATCTTTCTAACCTTGTGGTAGTTGAAACTTTCAATCCAACACCTTTATCTGCCAAAAATGCAAATAAGATTGTATATTTATCACAGTTAGAGACGAATAATTGCCAGGTGAATGAGATTTTTTAAAATCAAAGCTGCTAGCTCATCTGATAGCACTTGCATTTCTAACTTTACTCTTATTGGAAATTACGTTGCTGATCTCTAAGCTTGTTTATTGATATTCGTTAGTATATTATCTTTTCACTTAATTCATTATCAGTGATGATACACATTCTTTGCTGTCACTTATTATGCAATGTATACACCATATGATTTCAAAGCTCATGTATGTTTCCTTAATCAATGTATGAGAGATGAAGCTATTGAATTGATAGATCTAATGGGTTGAGTTAATGGTTCGAATAAAAAAAATGAAGCAGGCAGAGTTGTTGTAAATTATTTATAAACCAAGATTGGACTCGTATTTATCTTCCAGGCTTTTTTACTTACTTTGTTTCTATAATTTTTTTTTCCAAGTATTCTGTTGTCAATAGTAAACAAATTTCTCTGGTTTGAAATTTTTTGAAAGAATCATAGAATATCACTTGATAACTTCTTTTAGGCACCTATTTGAATGCTTAGGGCACTGGGCTTGTTAATGACTTCCTTCATATTGCATTCTGTTGTTTGACTCTCGTATGTTTTTAAATTAACTTATTTGGTTAACTGTATCAGACTGCAAAGACCAAGGTTATCTATAGTTGCCTTAATCCTGTTTGGAATGAAGAACTAATAATAGGGAATGATTTTGGGTGAAAAAAAAAAAAAGTTTGGTTGTTGGGTGAAACAAAAAAACTTTATATAACTCTACATCAATTGAAAACACTAAGAAGTGTAAATAAATTAAACTATGAATGTCTCTGACAAAAACACTAAGAAATGTAAAATCTTTGTATAATACATTTGATTGTTTAAATTTAAGATAAATTATAAAGTTGGCCTTATCTTTTACATCATATTTCAATTTAATCATTAATCTTTCAATTGTGTCAATTCAATCCTTAATATTTTCAGTGTTATGTCAATTTAGTCGTTGTCGTTAACTTTAACCATAACCCATATATAAGGATATAATTTAGGAATCTGCCACTTGTTGCTCTCATTCCCAATTTCCAGAACCCTAATCAAATTTAACTCTCGTCGCATCTAATCTCAACTCGATTTCTCATCTCATTTCAACCTTTCTTCTAAGAGAGACGATATTTTTCTTTGCCAAGTATGATGTCCATAGCCATGCTGGGCTTGTAGAAGATGGGTGGTACTACTTTCAATCGATGAAGAAATTTTTTGGGATCAATCTAGGAAGAAAGCATTATGGTTGCATTATTGATCTACTTGGAAGGGCTGGGAAGCTTGATCGAGCAATTAAGTTAATTCATGAAATGGGATTTGAACCAGATGCTGTGACATGGAGAGCTTTGCTGGGTGCATGCAGGGTTCACTGAAATGTGGATCTAGCTATATTTGCTGCCAAACAAATTTTAAAACTGGACCCTGAAGATGCAGGAACCTATATATTGTTATCTAGTATATATGCCAATTCTCAAAGGTGGGATGAGGTTGCAGAAGTTAGGAGGACCATGAAAGCTAAAGGAGTCAGGAAAGAACCAGGGTGTAGCTGGATTGAAGTGAACAAAAAGATACATGCTTTTATTTTAGGAGATAACTCACATCCACAAATAGATGAGATCAATAGTCACCTAAACCAGTTGATTCATAGATTGATGGGGCCGGGTTATGTTCCAGACACTAATTTTGTCTTGCAAGATCTCAAGGGTGAACAGAGTGAAGACCTCACTTCGATACCACAGTGAGAAACTGGCAAGTGTCTTTGGTATGATCAGCATGTCAAGGGGTAATACTATCAGGATCAGGAAAAGCATTCGGATTTGCGGAGACTGTCATATCTTTGCAAAACTGTTAACAAAGATGGAACAGCGGAGTATAGTGATTAGAGATCCCATTCGGTACCATCATTTTCAGGATGGAGTATGCTCTTGTGGGGATTATTGGTAATAGAATATGAAGAGTATAGCTTTTGCTGCTTGCATCTGCTGGGTGTCAATAGAAGGAGGGGTAAAGAGACCAGAAAATTGCTCAGCTCCCAGGCTAACTGCATAATAAAGACAGTCATTTTGCAAAAGCTGCATAAGACCTTAAATCACAAATGTGAGAAACAATAAGCAGCACTGCAGCACAGCAGCACAACGATATGATCACAATTAATTTTGGGTACAGATGTGGACCAGCAACAATGCAACTTTCTAAAGCTGTGTTCAGGAGCAATCAGATGTACATGTATTAATTGGACATGTTTTGTTCAATTCAATAGAAAGAATGCTAAATGCAATATGACAAAGGTATACAATGATAAATTGCACTAAAATCGCATTCATTTGCCAAAACATCAAGCGTGTAATGTTACCAATCAGCATTTTTGAGCATAAATGGTAGTCAAACTCTCTGCTTCTCTGCTTATTAATGCATCACTGGGACATCTCAGCTCCCATTATATAAAATGAAGCAGAAACTCATATCAAATATTTTTGTTTTGAGAATAGGGAATGACTCCCTGCTGTTCCCTTACAACTCATCTTTGGAGCCTTCCTTTCTTGTATGCTCAACATAAGATGCATAAGCTTTGATTATTGACACATAGACATCAACTCCTTTCAAGTACTCATCTTGGTTTAGAAACTGCAATAGGATGGAAAATATGATAGTTACATGCTTGTATTTTGCATATTGAAAGATTAAAGAACAAGCTTACATATTTAATCTGTTGGTGATAAACTCAAGCTCCAGAGTCCACTCAGTATTGAAAATTAAAATCAAAAGAACAAATCTCGAATACTCACAACATGGTTTGGCTCGGTTCATGCAGATTTAAAGATGGAGTGTTCATACACACACACAAATATTAATATGATCATGAAACATTTTACATATATGCGAGCATATTGAAAAGGAAGACCCATGGCCCACGTAAACATGCACTAAGCAAGTATTTTATATTCATATGATGAATAGGTAGATTGAATAAGAAACTCACCTCGTTATGATCATGGAGAAGGATAGGAGTGTTTGCCATAGGGGAGAAGCCAATGGCTGGAAAGCCTAGTTCCCGGAAGTAGCGAGAATCTGTTGCACCAGGAAGGATCTCTGGTTTACCAAGTTTTCCATTAGAATTTTTGACAGCTTCTTCTAGTAGGTCCCACCAGGGGTTAGAACTGTCAGTCACAGAGAGAAGTGGCTTCCCAAACTTATCATGCACATTAGCCTTCTGCTTGAACTGCCCAAGTTACAAATACATTTAGAGAAACTGATATAGATGTGCACTTGGGGGGAGGGGGGATACACAACAACAATCCCTAACTTCCTAAATTAATGACCCTCATTATCATGTTGATGTCCGCACACATTATATCATGCAGCAAGAACCAGCAATCAAACGCAGTTCAGCATCTACAGAAGACCCATAAAAAGCACTGGTGAAAGCTTAAAATTCAAAATGTCCGCAAGTGTCCCACTTAAATACCATAGGTAACCAGAGTGGTTGTGTCTCTTATTTGATTGAAGCAACCATACACTACAGCATAAAACTTATTCTATGTTACGACTGACACCATATTTGTTTTGTTTAAATTCCACCCCTTGCAACCAATGATCCCTAATCCATATCCTAATTTTACAGAGTACATGTCAAAATATTCAGAAAAAGATCCATGGCTGTTGCCTACCATATACTAAGTATCAAAATATTACTGTATTTTCTTCCCTTTCATTTTTCTGTTTTCCTTGAGATGCCAATTATTGTAGATCTATTTTCATGCAAGGTTAAGTAAATGATATGGATTCTCTTTAGGAGTTCACACTTAATTTCTTATTTCTTTTTCTAAAGATCTTGTAACCAAAACAAATTCCAAAGAAGAAATGAAAATAGAAGACAAAGTAATCGGTCATATCCTGTAAACATAGTCTTAAATAATTTGTCATTTCCTACACTCTTATGCCAAAATTTATTTAAGCTTGCAAGTGATTACCAAAAACTGTCTCTTTCTTCCCATACTAATATGGATCAGAACTATAAAGTTTTAATGAGTGAAGTACGACCTCAAATGTCATATTACGTGAGGCAGGAGCCCATTCTTCAGCAATTCGTCTCTCCATAGATTCTGGATCAGCAGTTGGTGGCACCCGAATATCAAAACCTGCTTGTGCTTCAGATGGCTGCAAATTCATGACAAAACCCTGATAGACAAAAAGGGGAAACTTGCATGTTTTAGATTGTAAATAAGATACATCACTGTCATGATGATAAGAGTAAGGGAAAAGAAATATGTTCAACCAATATTCTAAACCATTTATATTACGGATAATTCCAACAATATTTTTGTAAATTAGTGAGAATTAGGGTGTTTGTCAAATGAGGCTGGTGCCCTATGTCCTGAGGCTGACACCTCACCTTAGGCACATTCCATTTCCAAGGACTCAGGCTTATGGGTTAGGGTCTTCATGTAACACCTCCCATCATTATATATGTCTCAGATGTCACAAACTCACTGGTATTATGTAGTTTAGATCTCTAATGATGGGTCTGATTTCAACTCAACAGAGCTATGTAGTACCACACACAAGTGATATAATGCTCATAGAGCAAACAACTTTCACAAGTCCCACATGGGGAATATTTATGATGAAAATTGCCAACCAGAATATAGGCAGTGGCAGTTGGATTCATATGTCAGTCAAGCATATTGCACAAGAAAGTCGTTTGCACACTTGAAACTCTCATGTAACCAAATGTTGGCCATGAATATTAACAAGAATTGTTAAGTCCTAACAATAATCCAAATTTTAAATAACCTGATTTCTCAATTAAACAACATGAATTCTGACATACAGTTGGAGACGGCGTGCCAGCCTTCAAAAACACCATATTAATTGAAACAACCTCACTCTCGGCCTTCAAACCAGCCTTCAGCAAATCAAACTGCGAAGCCCGGAACCTTCTCACACTCTCAATGCTTTTGAATAGATTCTCCATAGCACTACTGTCATACAACTTTGCCCCATGGCCTGGCTGTCCAGTAGCCTTAATCACTAGCCACCAGGAACTCCTCTCAGCATAAAACACCCTGTAATCCTCACTTGGGGAAGCCAACCCTGTTTCCAACATTACATTACGCCCTAACTAATTAACATGGTACAAACAAAGTAACAATCATCTACAGAAAAATCTTAAACACCATCAAATACTAAAGCAAAATTTCGCAAAACTAAATTATCTTTTCTAAGGACAATTAAATTCAACCATGTGGTTCATCAATCAATGCGACCGCATGTTGAATTTAATTAAAGAACCTAAATTACAGCACCTAGAGAACTAAATTATTGTTCCCTAATTAAATCATCTACAGGAAAATCTTAAACAACACCAAATACTAAATGAAACCAGACAAAACAAAGTACTATTCCTTTATGTGTTGTAACTTAGATTCCTCAATTGAATTCAACTACATGATTTTATTGGAAACTTCCGAAGAACATTTAAATCAACCATGTTATTCATTGGTCGATGTAACCACATAATTAAATTAGCACCTAAAGAACTGTACTTGATTTTTACCCAATCAAATCACATATAGAAAAATCTTAAAAAGCCAAATGATTAAATTCATCATTCCCTAACCACGCTTTCGTGGCCACTTATATCTTATCATGATATCAGAACAGTTAGTCCTACTTTCAAACAACTGATAATTTATAAAAACTAAATAAATAAATAAATAAAAACACCTTCGTCAAGTACAATCCCCAGGTTCATATTGGTGAAAACGTCGGAATCGACGAACTTTTCAACACCATCATGGCCACCAATCTCCTCGTCAGGTACAAAAGACAAGTAAACAGAGCGAAGTGGGTGAAAGCCAGAAGCCTTCAACTTTCGAATGGCCTCAAGGTATTGCATGCCAACACACTTCATATCCTGGGAGCCTCTGGCGTAAATATTACCCAGAGAATCGAGGTGGGCCCCGAAGGGTGGGTGGGACCACTTTTCATGCTCGACTGGAACGACATCTGTGTGAGAGTTGAGGAGGATGGAAGGGAGGTTGGGATTGGAGCCTGGCCATTTGAGGAGGATGAAAGGCTTGGATTGGACGAACTCGAAGGTTTGGGCTTCGAGGGAGAGAGATTTGGCTTGAGAGAGAATGAATTGGGTTGATTCTTCGTAGTTGGGGGTTGGCTGAGCAGTGTTGATTTGAAGGTAGCGTTGGAATCTTGAGATGATTGATGATGATGATGGGTCTTCTAAATCTTCAGCGTTTGTTATTGTTATTGATGAAGAAAGGAACAAGAGTAGTAGAGATATGATGGTTCTGTAACTCAGCTCCATCCTTTTTTTGTAGTAGGAAGGACAGAGAGGGAGAAGTGTGAGACATTTTGTTGAGTTTTGTTTCAGATATGTGTCAGATAGTATCATATATATATATATATATATATATATAATAGTTCAAAGTAAATGAAAGCAATTTAGAACCGTTTGGTATGACGATAATCCGTCCAAGGTGGTGGTAGTAACAAGTAGAACAATGAATCATAAAATTGAAAATACTTGTTATTGAAAGTAGTACAAAACACTTACAGCAGTAGTAGTAATTAATACAAGATCTCAGAACAAGTTGATACTTATAAAGTTTGAACTAGTCCTGGTTACAAGGTTTGTAGTGAACAAGGTAGTAGTAGTAGAAACAAGGAATTCTCTTTCTAAGAAGGCTTCCTAAGAGAAGGAGTTCTAAGGAAAGAAAATTCTGAAGTAAAACTTGTTCTAAACATAAGGGACAACTCCCCTTAAATAGGCAAAATTCTAAGTGAATAGTACTTGTGAATAGTAAAAGTTAACAGTGAAAAGTAAAAGTTAACAGTAATAGTTTGCTGAAAGCAATCTTGGTGTGACTAAAAGTTGCGAGAAACATGGAGAATCTCCTTTTCAGAACATTATCATCAGTAGTTGAAAACAATAGTGAAATTTCACCTGTAAGTAAACATTGTAGCACTTTTGGCCTTTGTGCAAGCCAGACAAATAAGATCAATCTTCTTGAAGATTTGGAGTATTATCTTCATCATGTCCGAACAGTTCTTGGTCATATGGAAAATAAGGGTTGTGGGCAACAGATTCCTTAGAAGAGGCTTTGGATTCTTCTTGATTGGCAACAGCTTCTTCTGCCCACTTGAGTAAAGCCAAAAGAACGTCAGGATTTTTTCTCAGATTGTCAATAGAGGAGCTCTTATTCTTTGCTGGTGGCTTAGCATTCTTGATGGAAGAAGAAGAGGGAGCATCAGTAAGGTTCGGGGTTTGAACTGGGGAATGATCCTTGGCAATGGGTAGAGCAACAGTAGATGAAAATTCTCTGAAAATAGTAGCAATAATACGCTGAGTGTGAGGGAATTTGCCCCACCATTTTACATACCAATGTCTTGAGAGAACATCACCTTCTTTTTCATATTGTCATTTTAATATGAAACATTCAACAGCATCAAGCAATGGCTCAGGAAATATTTCAGCAATAGGGCCAAATTGGGTCCACCAACGGTTGAACCAAAGAGGCAAATAACCAGTAAAACTTTTGTCAAAGTTAACAAACCAGGAATGAGACAAGTTTTCATTCTGGTGCAGCATGAATCTCGACCAAGCAGTTATATAATCATAATATGAATAGAAAATGGGGGAACTTGGCATTGTTCTGGTAGAAGTAAAGGAAGAGCCCCATTTTTCTTCAGAAATAAAATTGACCAAGTAAACACTGTGGTAAATAATTTTGGAGGTATCAACTTTATCAGATATGGTGTTAATAATGATAGACTTTTCATGACGCAGAAGATCAGAATAATAACTTAAATTTTTTTCTCTGTACTCAGGAATCCAATGAAACATTGGAGGGAAATAACTTTTAGCAAGTTTGAGAGAATCAGAAATGGAGACTCTGTTGGGTTCAATATAAAACAAGTATTGGAAATATTGTCTTTTGACGTATTGAGGGTTATAGGAATTTTTGGGAAAAACAGTTTTAATAGGCTGGTTAACAGGGGTTATGGCATAAGGGTCATAGGACGAGGCAAGAACAGTGGAGTAATTGGGCCTAGGGATGGTTCCTAGGGTGGTGAAATGATTAGTAATTTCAAGGGGAGAAGCAGGTTCTTTTTAACAATTTGTTTGGAGGTTTCAACAGGATGATTATCTTTGGGTCTTCTACTTGCCATTGTGACACTGTAGAAATTCACAAATAAGGAAATCAGGGATAGTATTTTGAGATCCTTTAATATATTCAATATCAAAATAAAAAACGCTTAAAATAGCTTGCAATCTAGCAAAAATATGTTTTGAAGCAATATTTTCAATATCTTTTTCAATAACATATTTAGCACTTTTGCAATCAATACGTAACAAAAACTTTTGGCTTAATAAATCACTTTGAAATTTTGAAATAAATAGTACTATAGATAAAATTTCTTTTTTAATAGTACTATAATTTAACTGTGCATTATTCCAAATCCCTGAATAGAAACGAACAATTTGTTTAGGTGACCCAGGAGAAACTCTATGTTTCAGAATACCACCATAATCAATGTCAGAGGCATCAATTTCAACAATTTTGAAAGCACCAATAGTAGGAATACCAAGACAAGGCAATGTCTTAACATGAGATTTGATTTGTTTAACAAGGGAAGTCTGAACATCAAACCAAGTAGGGGGATTACTTTTTAACCGATCAAACAAGGGTTTGCATTGTTTCCTCATATCCTTGTAGAAATCAGCAACATAATTAATGACCCAAGAAATCTTTGGAGTTGTGTTTTATCAGTGATAACATCAAGAAATTTATCAACAAATTGAATGGCTCTATCAATAGGACAAATCTATCCTTCAGAGATGTCATACCCAAGAAAACGAACTTTTGTTTGAAACAACTTGATTTTCTTAGCAGAGACAACAAGACCATTTCTTTTTATAGTATCTAGAAACAAATGCAAATGTTTCTAGTGTTCAGCAATGGAGCTAAAGTAAACAAGAACATCATCAATATAAACAATGGTGAAATGATTTAAGGAGTTAAAAATATCATTCATGAAACTCACTCGGGGCATTCTTAAGACCAAATGGCATAACATTCCACTCATAATGCCTAAAAGGAGTGGTAAAAGCTGTTTTGTACCTATCATTCTCACTAATTTGGATTTGCCAGAACTTAGATTTCATGTCCAACTTGGAAAACACTACAGCTTCACTCAACCGATGAACAAGGTCATTCTTATTGGGAATAGGATACCTAATCCACTCCAAAACCTTATTTAAGGGTTTGTAGTTAATTACCAATCGAGGGGTTCCTCTTTCAATCTCAGCATTTTTTTAGACATAAAAAGCAAAACAAGACCAAGGAGACTTACTATTCCTAATCAATTTTTTCTCTAACAAATCATGGATTTCTTTTTTGCAAAATTCAACAATTTCAGCATTTATCTGAATAGGACGAGCTTTAGTTGGGATGTTTTTCTCATCAAAATCTTTAACATATGGCAAGTTAACAATATGCTTCTTCCTATGCCAAAAAGCATTGAGAACATCAGAGCAAACATCATCAATCAACATTTTTTGAAAATTATCAATTTTGGATTGCAACAATTTGTTGGAAATTTGTTCAGCAATTTTCTTGTATTTTACTTCTTGCTGAAGGAAATTGAGATGTCTGATTTTAGCATGAATTAGAGTTAAAGCATCAACATCAATTTCAGATTTTGAAGCAATTTGAATTTTACTTGCTATCCAAAAGGATCAGTAGTAATTCCATCATGGTCAACAAAAAAGGGATACAAAGTATTTATAAATGGCAAACCAAGAATTACTTTATCAGTTATGTTTTTAATAAGAACAGAAGGAATCTTAAAACAGACATTATCATGACAAACATGAGCATTTTTTAATTCATATCTAATCTTCATTTGGGAACCATTAGCAGAAACCAACCTTTCAGTTGATTTTTCAAAATATTTTGAAGGAATCAATCCTTCTTGGATACTGTTCATATCCGCATCAGAATCAATCATAGCAATAACAGTAAAATGATAATCAGGAGAAACAACAATTTTAACTTTTGTAAACCATTTTGGAGGAAACGATTTATTAACAAGATTAAGTTGAGAATTATCAACAATACCTTTATCAGAAAGAAGAGCCTGTTGACTGGATTCAGCTCCTTCTTTGTGCTCATCTTGTTCATTATCAAATTTTAACATTATCAATTCTTGTTTGAGATTATTGTTATCACTTTTCATGATTTTAAAGTCATGTTTTAATTCATTTATATCTTGTTTAACAATATTAATTTCATGTTAGAGATCATTAACAGTTAATTCTTTAGATCTCTTTTTATTAAATCTTTCCAAAGTTTCTTCAAAACTTATTGTTGATTTTAGCTTTTTACCAGTTTCTTCTTTCATCAAACTTTTCTTAAACTTATCCAAATATTCTTTTTGTAATTCAGGATTTTGAATTTGATTTATCAGTTGAATTATTAATTTTTCACCTTCTTTTTGGTGAGAGCATTAACAATTTAACAACATTGCAACAAGAATCTCTACAACCAATTTTAATATTAGGAGAATTAGAAGAATCATCAGCAGATTGATAGCAAGAATCAGATAAAGAAGAAAAATCATCTTCCAAAGAATCAGACGAATTGTTTGATTTAAGGATTCTGAATAATTCTTTTTACCCTTTATCATCAATACTTAACATGTTAAATTTGTTTTCTAACTTACCAGGTTTTTCCTTACAGTCTTTACTGAAGTGTCCAGGTTTACTTCAGTTAAACCATTTACCTTTACCTGATCTTTGCTTAACATATTTTTTAGAAACATTTTTCTTCTTAGCATAGAAATCATTAGGTTTAACAAAGTTATTTCTATATTTTTTATATTTTTTATGGCTTCTATCATGTTTTTTACTTTTTTGCCTGGAAGGAGCAATAGGAGGCAAACCATATTGTTCACAGAAATTTCCAATTTCATATTTTGCTTTCCTTTTATTCTTTAATTGGTGTTTTAACACTTTTTCATCATTACACATATTGATACCAAGTTTTTTAATAGTACTGAAAATATTACCATAAGTTAAATTATCATAATCAATAGAATCATTTTTCCCCATTAACTCTTGTTTTACCTTATGAGCAAAAATAGGAGGCAGACTGTCAATAAACTTTTATTTCCAATAAGGCTTATGACAGTCTTTCCAAAGCATCACTCTGGAAGTAAAAACATCTTGATACCATCTGTAATCAGACATAGTAGGACAACTCAAATTATTCAAATAATCAGAAACTCGAGATGAAATATTGGATAGAGTACCAACAAAATGCTTGAGAATAGTATAGATCAGGGTATTAACACCATCAGGAATACCACGACCAATACTTTCATAAAAAATAGGGAAACCTTCATCATTCTTTTTAACAGCATGTTTAACAGACTCTCTGGATTCTTCAGTGATATATGAATCACACCATCCATGAAGAGTACTAGAAAAACCAGTACCAAGTAAATTAACAATTTCAGGTTGATCAAGATCATGGTTATTTTGATAAGCAACACCAACTATAGACATATGACTCATTTTATTAATGATTTCTTGTTCAGACAAACCATCAATATTCCATTCATAAAACTTGTCAGTAGAAACAGAAAATTGTGTTTGAAAAGATCTCTCTTCAAACTACATATCAGGAGGAGTGAGTTTTGAATACCAGTTTCTTATAAAAGACATGGGTTTGGAGTTTCCATCAAATTTTTTAATTTCTGGTAAATCATCATCCAAGATTCATTTTGCAGAAACAAAAGAAACAGTATCAGAATCTGTATTTTCTTCAAAAACAATTTCTTTTTTAGAAATAGTTCGAGCAGCTGGAGTACTCGTAGCGGTTCGAGCAGTCGGAGTACTTTTAGAAGTACCCTCAGTTTTAACTTTTAAACCAGAAAGCATTTTTTCAACAATTTCAAGAGCCTTGGACTAAGAAGTTTTAAACATAACTTTTTCTTTGACTGGGTAAATCAATCAAAGGTTTCTCAATTTTAACAGAAACAGATCTTTCAGAAACAGGTTTTTCAACAATATTTTCTTCAATTCGATCAAGCTGTTGACCAATAATATGCAAGGATTGATTAGTAAAATTGTTTTGTTCAATAAGACTAACAATGAGAGTTTGATCATCAGCAATTTTGAAAAGACTGGCCTTCACTTCCTCTTTTATCACTCCATCCTTCTTAGTAACTATTAAAATTATTTCAAGAGGATTAGTAGACTTGACAATAGTCTTATCAGCTTAAACAAAATTTGATTTTTTTTTTTTTATCACATTTAAATGTTGTAT
Organism: Quercus lobata; assembly: GCF_001633185.2. NCBI lineage: Eukaryota > Viridiplantae > Streptophyta > Magnoliopsida > Fagales > Fagaceae > Quercus > Quercus lobata. The sequence continues at coordinate 56,755,973 of NC_044914.1, forward strand.
TGAAACTTCATCGTTTGAAACATATTGGTTTTTAAGAAAATCAAAAAAACAAAATATGTTTCTTTAATTGATTCATCTTTTCTAACCATTTTCCCTTAACACGGACTTTTTCAGACTGAGCAAAATTATTTTGGAAATATTTTCTTTTGTTTCTGTTCTTTGCAAGCATAAATTCATCATACAAAGAAACCAAATCAACTTCAAAGCTTTCATCAAAAATAGTCAAAACTCTTAATTGATTTTGGTAAACAGGGTTTCCGTTAGGAGGAAAATCAAAATCAGAAGGACAAAAAGATTTAGTGTCATCTTCTTCTTCATTACCAGTTCTACTAAATGGAGAGGAAGTTTCAAGTTTAGTAGAGATATATGTGCCACATGATCACATCACAGTTCCCACTTGCCATTATTAAGGTTCGGAACTCAAGTGGTATTTGACACCTGACTCATCCCACAAAAAGAAAGGAATTTACCAATATAAAACTAAATCATGATTTGGTTCCTTTAGCTTGGCCCATTTTCATTTCTCACTCTTTTATTTATTTATATATATGTATATATATATATATACACGTGCGTGTTTGAGAGGGAGAAAGTATATCATATTTCGGTAATACCAACTCAGCATCTGATTTGGTATTTTCTACCCAATAAATGAGTGACACTTGTTTAAAAAAATCACATCAGAATACTCCAATAAATGATTAATTTATCTTCTCGATAGTATAGGAGATTATGATTAATTTATTGGAGTAGTCTGATATGGTTTTTTGAAACAGGTGTCACTCATTTATTGGGTAGAAAATACCAAAACAAATGCTGAATTGATATTACCGAAACATATTTTACTTTCTCATTTGAGGGGAGAATGTTAACAAGCAACGCATGGTGCTTTGTTAATGTTGCATTGGTTCCATTTGATAAAAAAAAAAAATTGAACAAAAAAAAAAAGAAAAAGACAAAACTGACTGCGATAAAGCTAAAAAAAAAAGTACAAAAGTTACGGTTAACAGGCACCGTGTGTGCGTGCATGTACACACATCAATAATTAGGGGAGGGAAATTTGAACCCTATGAAATGTATTAACTAATTGAGATATTAGTTTTTACTCTTTTTTAAAAAAAAAATCAATACTATTATTCATTTATCCTTCTATCTACTCTAGTCAACTAAGCTCAAATTATGTTCCCAAAATGGTATAAGTTTATTTTCTTTTAGCTTTCAGCTTTTACCCAAAACCCAAATTAATTAAAGCAATTAGAGCATTCACAAAGGGAAATTGTATCATATCTTATTTTACAATCTTAAAAAGTTACCTTATCAATTATACTATATCATTTTACAACACACCCAACATCCCAAATTTTATTTTCCTATTGTACTCATTAAAATAATATATATTATCCACTAAAATATATAACCAAAAAAATAATCTCCTCTCTAATTTTTTCTCTCTTCCTTCCTCCCTCATCTCTCTATCTCCATCGTGAAACCCAAACCCCAACCACCGATCAGCAAACCCAAGCCGCCACTTAGAAACCCAGGCCGTCGATTAGCACCAGCTGATAACACCGCCAGACCCACACCCATGCCACCAAATCCAAGCCACAAGACCCAAGCTGCCACTTGACCCATGCTGGCCCACGCCCACGCCTAAAAATAATCTACCATGGGTACGGAGAGAGAAGATGGACACATAGAGAGAAGACTGAAGAGACAAGCTTGGAGCATTTCTAGTTCTGGAGAGAAGATGGACACGAAGAGAGAACTCAAAGAATGAGGCATATAAAGTATAGGTGAAAAACTAATTTTCGCCCATATAATTTCATGCGATTTCCACTTTAGTCCCTAAATTTTTTTTCCACTACTTTTAGTCCCTAAAATCAAAAGAGCGATCTCGTTTTTGTCCCTACCATCAGTGCCCTAACGGCAAAGTCCTAGGTGGCAAACGGAACACCCTACTAGCTGATGTGGCGATTAATTTTTTTTTTTTTTTAAGCCATGTCAGAAAATTTAAACCAAAAAAGAAAATAAATTAAAAGCAAAACTTTTTTTTTTTTTTTTTACTTTCATTATTTTCTCGTAAGAACTGAAGTTGTTCTTCATGTTTTCCTAAATCCACGAAATAAACCAATCTCCAGCAAACCCCAAATCCAAATCTAGTAACCAAATCTACTCCATCAAATCTAGAAAAAACAATAAATAAATCCAAGAAACCAAACTAAACCATAAATAAATCGAAGAAATAAACCTATAAACCCAGTAACCAATTCAATCTCTAGCAAACCCATAAGCCTAGAATTTTTCTTCAGAAACAAACACACAAAAAAACCCATAAAAGCAAACAACTCCATGTTCTCTCCAGAAAAACACAAACACAAACAAACCCATAACAAGAGTGAGGATACACAAATCTGAACAAACTTAGTCACACAAGTCTCAAACAAACCCAGATACCCACTCATCCAAGTTTCAAACAAATCCAGATATCCACTCATGGGCAATAGATTCTCTTCTTGATGCATGCCACGGTCACTACCGGCGATGTTCCCATTTTCCATCCAAACACAAACCCCACTACAGGTAACAATGCAAATCACTTCTAAATCAGAAATCACTAAAGGCTTTATCAAAGAAAAAGAAATCACTAGACTTCTAAAGGCCTAAAGCAAACCTAAAGACAACAACGCTGTTAGGCCCCAGTCCCTCATAGCAAGAGGGACGCCGTCGCAGATCGGATCCATTCCAGATCATCGTCGAGGATCTGTAGTTGAAATCATCGTTGCTCGTCGCTCGCCCTCATCGCCATCGGAGATCGCTCGTCAATCATCGCAATGTCGCCACATCACCGAGTCTACCTCAGCCTTCAGGCCTCCCTGCTTGACTGCTCCGGTGCTCCCTCCCTCAAGGTATTTCATTTTTCTCTCTCTCTCTCTCTATTGAATGAAATGAAAATTATAAAATGAATTACACTCTCTCTCTCTCTTTATTCTTTAATAAGACTAACTCACTTTTAGTCTTTTGAAATTTGAACTGTGTCTCTCATTGGCCGAACCGAACTTCACCTTTATTAATTTTGTCTGTCTTTGACATTTGTCTTTTTGAATGTGTTGCTTTTCATGTGTAGCGTGTTTGTCAGTTTATCTTAACATCTTATCTGTTGGGTTGGTGTGTGTAGTGTGTTGGTATTGATATTAATTAACTTTTAGATTAGTGTAATGTGTGATTGTGAAATTTTCTGATTGGCAAGGGGTATCGGGCATCATTAGGTGTGCTTGTCTGTTGAATAGGGTGGGGTAGGATGGGCACATGGGGCTGGGTTGCACACTGCCTTATTTATTGTGCTACATATGGGATGTGTAAATAATGTGCACATCAGTGGCTCCTTTAGTGTAATGTGCACATCAGCACATGAGGCTAAACAATATAACAAATTAAAGCAGTATAATTAATGACAAACAAATTAAAACAATATAGTTTATTGTTATGCTAAATAACAGTAATCAAAACAGTATAATAAACCAATACATTATAAAAGACAAACAAATTAAATTATGTTAGACTAAACAACTATTAGTAATTTTATAATTAATGAAACAACAATATAACAAATTATAATTTACTAATGAAATAACTAAACAACAATAATTAATAATTTTATTAATATTTCAAATGAACTTATAATTTATTGGATGTGTATATTGAAAAAGATGTAGCTTGTAGCAATCGAATATATAAAGAATGAACTATGCAATCGAATGGGAAATTAGTGGATGAATGATTGCTTGGTTATATATATTGAAAAAGATATAGCTTGTAGCATTGATAATGAGACTATCATGTAATGATTTCAAAATATGAAAACTCGTAAAAGACAATTGTAAATTTTATATATTTGCATGTTTTTTTTTATTGTTATTGCTGTCAATATATAAAATTTTCTTTTTATTAGATTGTGTAATTTATACTTATTAAGGAACACCCTAAAAAAATTCATAAAGTCGCCACTGAACTGAACATCTCTCGACAAAAAATTTCAAAAACATTTCTTTCTTTTTGTGGGTTGAGTAAGGTGTCAGATACCACTTGAGTTTCGAACCTAAACAATGGCAAATGGGAAATGTGATGTGATCATGTGGTACATATATCTCTAATTTGAGAAACAAAAAAACAACCAAGAGCCCATTTGGTAATATTATTTTAGTAATATTATTTGTATTTTTTAAAAATACATGCGGATAGTTTTATAAAAAAGTGTAAAAAATACATGTAATGTTTTAAAAAAAATGAAAACTATTGTTTGAATACATGTACCAAACACCCCCATAAGAGTCCGTTTGGGGTTGTTCTGATTATAAGAATATATGCTAAAGATTATAAGAATATATAGCCAAAACTGAAGAAATTTTTTTTTTTTTGTTAAAAGTGCCATAAATAAAATTAAAAATTAACTGAAACAATATCTAGTAGTATAAATAAGCTAAATTGTAAGAATAAATTGCCTTTACCAGCTAATGTCAAAGGCAAACTTATTACCCACATCCTTGGTACCAAAACGAAATTGAAGATAAAATCGTAGAGTCAAAAAATATGAAGACGAAAAAAAAAAAAGAACGAATAATAGAGACTAGAGCCTAAGAAGTGGAGTCTTTTGGCTTAATATTGGTAAATCCGAAATTTATTTGCGTTATAGGTACCGTTTGAACTTAATTGGAGAATTGAGGAAATAGAGAGAATTTCGACAACAATGTTGCCAAAATTCAACAAAAGTAGGAGAGAGAATGAGAAAAAGGTGGAGAGAGAAAGATTTTGAATTTCAACAATGCTATTACCGAAATTCCTCTGCCCAAATTCCCTGTCCGAGTCCTATGTCCTGTGTGCCCAAGTGTGGAGTGCTCAAAAAAAAAAAAAAAAAAGCAATTGCGGCAATGCCATTGCCGAAATAGGGAAAAAAATTAAAAAAAAAAAATTTGGTAATTGTGGCAATGGCATTGCCGAAAATGGGAGGGGAAAAAAAAAATTGTTGTTGCCGAAATCTAGGAAGAAATTTTAAAAAAAGTGTTACGTTCACAATAAATCACAGCTGATTAGTTATTATTAGTTCAAATTTGATTTTAACACTGAGATTACTTTTTTAATCTAATAATAACAACCTGCCACTTAAAATTTGTTGTAAAAATTGTGTGTACCTATCATTTCTTAAAAAAAATAAATAAATAATAGAATTGTGGCAATGGGATTGCCGAAATAGGAGGGGAAAATTTTCACCTATTTCGGCAATGGCAACGTGAGGAAAAAAAAAAGAATAGAATTGTGGCAATGGGATTGCCGAAATAGGTGGAAAAAATTTTCACCAATTTCGGCAATACCATTGCCGAAAATGTGAGGAAAAAAGAAAAGAAAAGAGGAATAGAATTGTGGCCATGATATTGCCGAAATAGAGGGAATTTTTTTTTTGGTAATCGTGGCAATGGCATTGCTGAAAATGGGAGGGGAAAAAAATTGAACAGAATTGTGGCAATATCATTGCCGAAAATGGGAGGAAAAAAAAATTGTTGTTGTCGAAATCTAAGGAAGAATTAAAAAAAAAGTGTTACGTTCACAATATTTTTATAATACTTTCACAACAAATCACAGGTGATTAGTTATTATTAGTTCAAATTTGATTTTAACACTCAGATTACTTTTTTAATTCAACAATAACAACCTATCACTTAAAATTTGTTGTAAAAATTGTGTGTACCTATCATTTCTTAAAAAAATAAATAAATAATAGAATTGTGGCAATGGGATTGCCAAAATAGGTGGAAAAAAAAAAATTTGGGTAATTGTGGCATTGCCGAAAATGGGAGGGGGAAAATTGAATGGAATTGTGGCAATGTCATTGCCGAAAATGGGAGGAAAATAAAAATTGTTGTTGGAAGAAATCTGGGGAAGAATTTTAAAAAAAAAGTGTTACGTTCACAATATTTTTATATTACTTTCACAACAAATCACAGGTGATTAGTTATTATTAGTTCAAATTTGATTTTAACACTGAGATTACTTTTTTAATCCAACAATAACAACCTGCCACTTAAAATTTGTTGTAAAAATATTGTAAGAATTGTGTGCATCTATCATTTCTTAAAAAAAAAAAAATAGAATTGTGGCAATGGGATTGCTGAAATAGGTGGAAAAAATTTTCACCTATTTCGGCAATACCATTGCCGAAAATGTGAGGTAAAAAAAATAAATAAATAAATAGAATTGTGGCAATGGGATTGCCGAAATAGGGGGAAAATTTTTCCTATTTCGGCAATGCCATAGCCGAAAATGTGAGGAAAAAAAAAAGAAATAGAATTGTGGCAATGGTATTGCCAAAATAGATGAATTTTTTTTTTTTTATAATTGTGGCAATGTCTTTGCCGAAAATGTGAGGGAAAAAAAAAGAATTGTGGCAATGGTATTGCCGAAATAGGTAAAAAAAAAAAAAAAAATGGTAATTGTGGCAATGGTATTGCGGAAATAGGTGAATTTTTTTTTTTTTTTTTGGTAATTGTGGCAATGCCATTGCCGAAAATGGGAAAGGGAATAATGGAATGGAATTGTGGCAATGCCATTGCCAAAATAGGTGAATTTTTTTTTTTTAAAAAAAGTGGTTGTCGAAATCTGGGGAGGAATTTAAAAAAAAATGTTACGTTCACAATATTTTCACAATAAATCACAGGTAATTAGTTATTATTAGTTCAAATTTGAATTTATCACTGAGATTACTTTTTTAATCTAACAATAACAACCTCCACTTAAAATTTGTTGTAAAAATATTGTAAAATTGTGTGTACCTATTATTTCTTTGAAAAATAAAATGTGGAATGGATTTGTGGCAATGGCATTGCCGAAATAAGAAAAAAAAAATTTCCCATTGCCGAAATAGAGGAGAGAGATATAAAAAAAGTACGCATATTATTCTTTCAATATTTTTTTGACTGAATCAATTTGGTTTGTCATCTTCTTTTAAAAATAGATAAGAATAGATTCAAGTACACTCTCTGGTACATTGATTCTTATTCTAAAGTGCACGCTGTAAACAAAAACAAAAAAAAAAGTACATAGATTCTTATAGAAGAAAAACATGACTGATGTGCATGCTGTAAATAAAAAAAACAAAGAAAGTATATAGATTCTTATAATAGAAAAGAAAAAATGATTGATGTGCACACTGTAAACCAAAAAAAGCAAAGAAAGTACATAGATTCTTACAATATGGAAGAAAAAAATTATTGATGTACACACAGTAAACCAAAAAAGTAAAGAAAGTACATATATTCTTACATTACGAAATAAAAAAAATGATTGATGTGCACGCTGTAAACAAAAAAAAGTAAAGAAAGTACATAGATTCTTACATATACGCTGTAAACAAAAAAAAGCAAACAAAGTAAACCAAAAAAAAACAAAAATTCAATCAACCAATCACCTCAACTCCTTATCTCATCTTATTTTTATTTTTTGCAGCAAATATATTTTGTCACGCCTAAATCTCCAACATGATTCTTTTTTGTCTTTTTATTATTCAGTCGGTAATAAAAGGTAAGGCAAGTGCAAGGCAAGGCAAGGCAAGTTGCTGAAGAATTAGAATTGCATCTCATCACAGTTCCTTAGGTTGCAAAGTTACTCTTTTACTTTGTTTCAGTGTGCCACAACTAAGGATTGTAAGTTTTTTGTTAATGTAAGTTTTTTTGCTTTTCTTATTAACTTATAACTCTAGAAATTAACAGATTTATTATTATTGTATAAATATGTGCTTTGTAAATATTAGAAGCTAATACATTGTAAAATATTATGTATTGTTGTAATTGCAGTTAATATTATTTGTATGCCTATGATTATGATTATTGTTGTTGTTGTTGTTGTTGTTGTTGTTGTTTTTGTTCTTATTATTCAAATTTTAGATTAATGAATTATTTTTTATGGCATCACAATTGTGGTAAGCATCTCAATTATAGTTAATACTAATTATTGTGTGTATGATTATTTTTGCTAAAACTATTATTATTATTATTAAAAATTTTGCTTCATAAATCCTTTATTTGAGTTTCTTTCAATTTTATTGTAGGATATATTTGAAATGGAGCAACAACAATATCATATCTCTAATGACACAATGGAAGGCAATGTACGTTGTAAGATCCAAATTTATTAATATCCTAATAATATCTACAATTATTCAATTTACATGAAAATAATTTAAACATTAGCAATATAACATTGTATATTTTTAAAAAAAAAATAAATTCAAGTTTCCACCTTACGAGTGCGACCCCAATCGTTTGCACCCCCCCGGCAGTTAGGCGAGCGTATCACCCCATATTTGCATCAATGTAGATTATACCATGTTACCCGCCTACCACATATAGATATTGATTGGAGTCTTATCACTTCTTTGGTGAAGCGATGGCAATCTAGTACCCATACATTTCACCTACCTAATTATGAAATGACTATAACTCTACAGGATATAGCAATCCTTACAGGATTGCCTATTGATGGCAATGCAGTGTGCGGGCCAATAAATTTGAATTGAAATATAGTATGTCGTAATTTACTTGGGGTGACACCACCTGTAACAGCATTGAATTTTGGTGGCCTTAAAATAACATGGATAAGAGCCAAAGTATATTGCATTGCTGCTTTCTCAAGTTGTTAGACGACTTTGGTGAAGCTGGGGAATATAGCTAGGGTAGTGCTACACTTGCTTACCTTTATAAAGTGTTGTGTACTGCTGCTATTAAAAAAAGCACTGAGATTACAGGTCCTGTTTTCATATTACAATTATGGGCGTGGAAGCATCTTCCATATCTGACCCCAATTCCCATAAATCCAACAAATTTAAATGACGACGACTCATACTGTTGCAGGTATAATATTTACTTTTTATTTCTATTTTAATCCTTGATACTTCCAAACCCTAAATATTGTATGACAATTATTAATTGTGTATAGGTGGGATACCAAGAGAACATTTACTCACACACCAACGCATGTTCTGCGTGTGTACCATTCTAATCACGACACACATAATAATGAACAGGTAATATATCACAATGCATCAATGGTTAATTTACTAGTTATATTATTGTCTTGATTGATTATAACACAATCATTGTAATTGGAATTGCAGGTTGTTTGGATACCATACGATAATTATTTGTATCCATGGTGTATTGTAGAAAAAAATATATGGACTACAACAGCGACATTGCTGTGCTTCCAAATTGTAGAGTATTACCACCCAGAAAGAGTCATGCAACAGTTTGGGTTGTTGCAAAGATGTCCAAGGTGGCCTACTGACAATTTGGATAAATCTATGCATTGTGTAAAGTTGACAGGAAAGTCCACTGTCAATTGGAAAACGCAGCATGAACAATATTACCAGCGTTAGAACATGCGAGCTGAACTTCTAGTTAGGGATGATCATTTTGATTCAAGTGTGGACTACACAACATAGTAACAACAAAATGGTCACCTATTCACGACACCAGAGGCGGCTGCCCATATGTACCAGGTTATTATTTTAGCTTTTTCAATAATACTGCACTAATATTGATAACAAATTATTTTCACCAAAATACTGCACTAATATTGATAACAAATTATTATTTTTGCTTTTTCAATAATACTGCACTAATAAATGTTATTTTCCTTTTTCTGCGGCAGCAAACTGAGATCAATAATGTATTAAATTTAACTGTTGCAAACCAACAGAAGAATGATCTCACAGCACAACAAGTCCTTCCACCAATAGTAGAGGGTCTTACCTAACTAAAGTTATCGATGGAAGCAAATATTTCCTCCGTCCCTACTGAGAGGGTGACAACCTTTGGGCGACGACAAAGGCACTAAGGAAGACAGCCGCAAACCTATACTGAAATGATGATGCCGAACCATCCACATTCGCACAACACAATATGTATAGCTCTACCCAAGCTGGGCCGTCAATATTTGCTGGTAATGAGCTAACCACCTTCAGTGAGTATAATGCTGGTAATGAGCTAACCACATTCAGTGAGTATAATCCAATTAATGTCAACGAGTATTGTATAAATTTATATCAACAGATTGGGTCATCTACTTCCATAGGACAAGGATTTGAAGATTTGTTTAGCTATGACCATTATCCCCAACCTAATTCAACACCTCCCTCCTATCACCCATCGCCACCTCTATCTTATGCCGAACAATACAATTATGGCCAAAATAGCCAGTACAACTATGATTTCTGCACACCACAACCTTCCCAACCACCCCTTCATATTGGTGATTTTTGCACGCCACAAAATACATGGACATGTGCTCCAAACTCCGAAGAAGAGGCCTCCGTAACAGACTCTGAGGAAGATACCTCAAATGAGAACAGTGGAGAAGATGCAGAAGATAGCCAAGATATGAAAGTGTCTTCAGATAATGAAAATGACGACTGTGGTAATTATCAAATAAAGGTTGATATTAGAACACAGTCAAGGCGCATGGGGAGAAGTCCTGTGCAAGCACGAAGGTACTCACGAGTAAATGGGCATCCTCCAAGTTGTGGAACACAACAAAAATTGAATGTATCCCATCGCTGCAATCACTGATCAATGTAAAATGACTGTTTATTAAAAATATATTAAAATATTATCATTATTTATGCATCATTGTAGCAAAAAATATTATATCTAGATAGTATACATAGCACATTATACTACTAACCGTAAGACATTTGTGAAAATAAGAAATGTGTACTTCTTTTTTAGCATTTGAAATTAGTTCTCAATTAATCTAATCATACATCTATTTACTATAATTGTCCATTCCTAATCCAACATAGAATCTATATGTGTAACCACAACTGTAGGCGCATAATAGGCGGAATAAAAAATATGTCAAACTTCTATTTTTATAGTTGATCTTTTTTGCTTTGCATAATGGCTACTGTGATGTACTTTTTTATTTTCATTCTCCAAAGCCTCTCTTCCAAACCCTAATAAAAGTGTCAAAGAAAAATAAAACTTTCACTATCTAATTTTCGTCCAAATTTACAGCAGCAACTTGTGATTTAATTCCGGCCAACAAAATTCATGAATTTCAAAAAACTTAAAACAAAAAAGTTGTAGATATTTAAATCACAGTTTGTCAATTAAGTTCAAACAGTATCTATAACGCAAATAAATTTTAGATTTATAAATATTAAGTCAAAAGACTCTAAGAAGTGAAGGTAATTTTAAACTGAAAAATTACCTTCTTTCCAAATCCTTCCATTCCAAAATAAGCGTGTTCTCTTCAAACTTCCACCAAATATAACACGTTGGCTTAGGAGTAAACATTCTTTATTCCACCCCCTCCCAAACTTGAACCACCAGTCTTTGCTCTTTATTGCCCAATCCTTCAAAAAATAAAAGTTTAAGCAAGCACTAATTAGCTAAATATTAAGTGCAATATGAAACTCCAATAATCAAAACCTTTATAACTAAAATATTAATACAAATTTAACATGATTTTTGTTGACGAAAAACAAGTTTAAAAATTTCGTAACTTTTGAAGAAAGAGCAAGGAACTTTCTTATGCAGAATCTAAAGGGAAAGCATCAAAAATTAATAAAAATTTGGGTTAAACAATAATACACATGCTTAATCCCAAAAACAAACCCAATAATAGATTCTATCTAAACAAACACTAAATATAGATCCGACAAAAATTGAAGCTTTTGGGTGGTACAAATTCTAGTGCATCATGGTGATGAAAACAACAAAAACATAACGAAACGGCCCACAGATGAGTATCTTTTCGAGCGTTGAAAAGGCTTTACCTTTCTTCATATTGCACAATCGAGCCTCACACATATGAAGGCTCTTCCTTCTCTTTGAGGTTATTGGAGTGTGGAAGATGAGAAAGTGTTAAAAAAGAGTATATAAAAAGAGTCAAGGGTCCATGGTAGAGTTTATTTCGCTAAAAACTGATATAATATAGCAAAATAATTTTTAAATGAATAAATAGTCTCAGACTTTTTTTTTTTTTTTTCTGAATAAAAATTCTAGTGCATCAAGGTGATGAAATCAACAAAAACATAAAGAAACAGCCACAGATGAGTACCTTTTCGAGCGTTGAAAAGGCTTTACCTTCCTTCATATTGCACAATCGAGTTCGAGCCTCACACGTATGAAGCCTCTTCTTCTCTTTGAGGTTATTGGGGTGTGGAAGATGAGAAAGTGTTGAGGAGTATATAAAGAGAGGTGAGGGTCTGTTTTTGATGTAGTTTTGATGTATAATGTCTCTTAGGTGCGTAAAAGAATAAAAGTAAATAAAAACAAAAAAAGAAACATCCGGATCCAAACATTTACTCAGGCGTGAGAGGTCTCATCAGTGAATAGGTGAAAACTGAAAAGCACTGAAGATGATTAAAGAGGCTGTGAAGTGAATGATGAGAGTCTACAAGATTCGCACGGACTGAAACAAATGAGCGGGAGAACACGTTACAATATACGGTATAGGCTTTAGGGGGCTGTGTAAATGATGTTTCTTCTGTGCATCCTGGAGCTATTATTTCGTGAAGGATACCCTCTGCATGGAGTTATCAAGAGGGTTTAGTGAGAAACCAACGGGCAAAATTTGGCTTTGAGAGGATAGGTGATTTGATGTTTTTCTGTATATGTCTTTATTTTGGATGTCAGGTTAATCTTTGTAGTCCTGAATCATCTCAAGACCCCTTTCTTTACTCTTTTACATTTCTTATTATTATAATATAAATTCTACTCATTCAGTAAAAAAAAAGTAATTTAATTTCTTATTACTTTAATTTTACGACTAATCCAGTTTTTTTTTTTTTTTTTTTTTCACTTTAAGAGAATAAGAATGGCAACGGGTCAGGTTTTTTCATACCCAGACTCGATCTGCGGATCTTAGTCCGAAACCTGAACCCGACCCGTTTACTAACCGGGTTTTTTTCCTGGAGCCTCGAACCCGCCTCCTCCGAGCCCCACAGGCCCTGCGGGCCCCATTAAGCCCTGCTAGATTTGGGCCCAATCCGCACAGGCCAACCAAAAAAAAAAAAATTTTGAATGGCCATCTGCCATTGCCCATTTCTCAGTGTATTTTTTTCATTTTAGTACATAAAATATAAATTATGGAGATGAGTAAATAATAAAATTTATAGAATATAGTTTTAAACTAATTTTAAAAGGAATACTCTTTGGCCTAATCAAATCTATGATTTTCCCTTTCAAAATTACAAACCAAACACAAATTTCAGATCTATGATTTTCATTTTTCCCTTTCAGAAATCATAAACACAAACACAAACACAAACTCATATGATTGAGGCGAACTGAACCCAGAAAAAAAAAATGGAGAACGAGGTGGAGTGAGGCCGTGTCACACTTGTGGCCATGGGCAAGGAAGATGAGAGGGGTAGAGGACTGTGCGACAGTGTGAGATCGGCGACGGCGAGGATGAAACGGAGTTGAGAGAGTAGAGAGCTTGGGACCGGTGACACTGACAGAGCTTGGGACGGCGGCGAAGGCTTGGGACGGCGGCTAGAGTTGGACCAGCCGTGAGAAAGTTGGCCGATCTCACACTGTCGGAGTGAGGGTGAGGACTGAGGGAGGGAGGGAGGGAGGGAGGCGTGGGTTCTGGCTTCTGAGTTGGTGGTGAAGAAATGGGAGATTAGATTTAGGGTTAGATCATAGGTGTATATATATATAGGAGGGGTATTTTTGTAATTTTAGAGTATCGGGTTTCATCCGGGTCGGGTTTCGGGTCGGGTCTCGGATTTTTTAATAAAACCCGGACCCGCTTCGGTTTTTTTTTTAAAAACTCATACCCGACCCTATTCCTAATAGGACCGGGTAAAACCCGACCCTTTAGGATCGGGCCGGACCGGGCACCCGCGAGTTGGACAAAAATTGCCATCCCTAAGAGAGAAAAGATATATTGGGTTTGAAACTCTGATTCGAGTCATTCAACCTATATAAGAGGAGATAAATAAGTTATAAATCTCATGACGGTTCAAGATTATTAAGATATTTAAATTAATCAAATTTTCATATAAAAAAATTTAAATATATCGAGTTACAAAAAAATGAAATTTTATAATTTTCTTCGACCAATTTTCAAAACTGGAAGTTATTATATAATTTATATCTATATCTATATTATAGTGCGGTTTGGATACGTGTTTGCGTTTGTGTGTCTGCACGTTTTGCATTTTCTCTCTCTTCTTTTTTTTTAGTGCCTATGAACAGTAACTGGCACTGTTCATGCATGTGATTACACTATGCAGGAGACAAAGTTACTATTCATGCAGTGTCCACACATTGTTCATAGGACCCACCGCCACTTTATTCAGAAAAAATATTAAAAATGGGTCTCACGGCACTATTCACACATTTAAAAATTATTTTGCTACAGTGTTTTCAGTTTTTAGTTTTTAGCAAAATAAGTTATATCTAAACGGGCCCTATATATAAGAGGATTCTCCTCTTTTAACTAGACTTTTGTATGGTTCAAAAATATCTTCATTAATGAAGAGTGACTTTATTTAGAAATATGGTCATAAATGTCAAATAACAAATTTCATTTTGAATTCAAAAATAGAATTCCTAAAATTTTTGATTTTTTTTCCTTCATGCTCAAAAAAGAAATTATGGCTTATCTTTACAGTTTATCATTTTTATTTGTTTGAAAAAAAATATATATTTCTAAATTATAATAAATGCAAATTATTAACCTTTATCCAAAAAAATAGAAAAACCTCTTGTAAAATGTACTCCCGCCTAAATCGAGAGTTTTACATGAAGTCGTCACTTATTTAATTTAAAAGGAAAAATAAGAAAACCTTCAATAAAAATACTTCTGTTGTATTAATGTATATGACAATTTACATCAAATTTTGTAACAAAAATTTACAATGGTTTTTTGTCCTAGATACAATCTAAGAAAAGTAAATTGCATTGCTTTATTTCCTAGTTACATTCTAAAAAATGTAAAATTACATATACAAGAACATAGTCTAGAACCCTTGATCTTGATTCGGATGCTAATTTACGAGATGGGAAGAGATTAAGCACCCATCTCGCCCGGTAAAACCGGTCTCCTAAGTTAAGGTGGCCAATATCATGTCATGTCAAACAATATGTCATATAAACATATTAATTTGCAGGAATTGTAAACAAATATGTGTTAGGGGAGTTAGATATAAAAAGAAACAAAAAGTGAAACTTGTTAGATAACAATTTTAATGTAAAGAAATCATTAAGGTAATGGCATATTCATCAAAGAAATCAATGTAAACAAAGAATTCCTAGTTTAGACATGTTCATCTAAGCATGTGAAGAAAAAACAAAGTTGTCATGTTATTTGTCATCAACATAATTGCAAAGAGGAACAAATAAAAATAAAACATTTGAGCATATTTGATCATCCAAGCAATTATGAAAAGAAGTAAAGGAAAATCCCTAGACATGTTTATCTAGAGAAAATCAAAATACTTTGACATGTTTGTTCAAGCATTTAAAAAAAGTAAAACAACTACCTAAACATGTTCATCTAAGTATTGAAGAGAAAGTCGTGTTTTAGCCTAGAAGTGCTTATCTAAGCATTCAGGAGAAAATTGTGTATTAGCCTAGAAGTGTTCATCTAAGCATGTAAAATGAATATCAATGAGACATATAGGCATATTCATCCAAGCATATCATGAAAGAAACAAATAACAACTTGTTAAGCATTTATTCAAGCATGTGTAGAAAGTTAAGAACATAATTAACTACTTACCAGCATAGAGCATAAGTTAAAAAGGGGAAGTGATCACTTAAAGGGCTAGGGAGAAAGCACGGAAGTACTAAACTACAGCCAAAGTAAGAACAATGGTTGCACAACAATTTTTCTTTTCTGATTTCTCACTAGCTCTTTAGAGGGAATGAGGGTCCAGAAAATGAAAATGGTCTTCTCTATGTATAGGGGAAGAGATGGCTTAGCTTTAAAGCTAAGTTATTAGCTTTCTTTTGAAGATAAGGGAGGAGATAACCTGTTTAAATGAGCTAGAACGGATTTGGTGTTGATTCCCATTTGAATTTTGAAAGGAAGTTGATGATGATGCTGCACCTGCTTTGTATTTTGGCTCTAACTTTCTGCTCAAAATTCCAATTGATTCAAGATGGTGTTTTTTGAAAGGAAATTCAATTATCTACAACTTTTTCAGAAATAGAGAAAACCAAATTCCAACGTTTTCCAAGCCAAAAATGCATTTCAAATTGCTGCTGAAAATAATAATCTTTTTTGAGCATTTTTTGAAATCCAAATAAGATGCCATAAAGGAAAACATTTTTTATTATTTCTTAAAAAATGAAATAAAATGAAATCCAATAAAAAATCACACTTAATTAATTTTAAATTAATTCTTGTGAGAATCAATCAAAATTAAGTGTTGAAAATAAAACGTGATCAGGCCCATTGTATAGGTGAGCCATGATCATTGAAAATTGTTTGTATGATAATTTTTGATCAAGTGGTCCGATCAAAACCCATGACATACTATTATGATCGTTAGAGCATCAAGATTTGTTTTGTATAAAAAATCTAAAGATCTACCGATTGGTTAAATGCAAGTTGTAAAATTGGGTATCTACACCTTTACGCACGCACGTGAGTAATACTATAATAGAGTGTAGCATAACTTGATTCCAATTATATTATATTATATATATATATATATATATATATATAATTTGTGCTTATAAGCCAATAAATAATTATCAAGTACATTTTATCCTTTGAAATATGTGTTGTGGGAGGATGAGAATCCGAGAACAGGGACAAGTAAAGGAAGGCCAATGTCAAACAAATAGACCCTGGAAAGCACTGACAGCAAATCCTCAGGAAAATATAGACAACTCATCACAAGCACAAGGAGACTACAATACCTGAGGACCCCAAGGATATTGAAGTGTCCTCAGAAGGACCGAGGACTAGTTTTGAAGACCATCGGGCACAAACCGAGGAAGAGGAGGAAGATTTGTCGTCAAGTAAGAAAGAGAAGAATGTAGATAAAACATCTATCACCTCTGCATTCAATACTCTGAACTCACTTAGATGACTGTATTAATGAGGAAATGACCCCTGAATAGTGTCATTACAACTTATAGCCTAGTGTAGAAACCTTCTCTGATGGAACAAGTATCAAGGGAAATGAACCCTAACCCTACAAGTGGAAGGCCAAGATACAACCTAAAAGACTATATAAGGTAGAGAGGCCACTGTGAAGAGGGGAGAAAAAAGATCTAAGAAAAGATAGAAATAGAGAATCATCATTGTACTCTTAGAACAAGTGTACTTTGTATCTCGAACCAATTTCGAAGGACATAATATAAGCAACCTGAGGATATTGTTGACCAATTCTCATGTCTCATACTTGTACTTAGCATTTATCCTTTCATTTATAGCTTAGTTCACTTAAATAAGAGTATCAAAGGTTGATTGACATCTCATCTCTATAAATTAATAGTGTGAAAAAAAAAAAAAAAATTGACTTGTTTTATCCCGCCACATACGCTTTACAACTAATGATTGGATATCTATTAATTGTTAGAAGAGATTGGTTAACAAGACTCTTTATTTAAAGGAAAATGATAGTTGTAAATTTTATTTTAAAAAACTTTTAATTTTTACAAAATCTTTAGTTTACCTTTAGAACATTTTATCTTTTTTTTTTTGTTAAAAATATTGTAAATAAAAGTGAAAAAGGGTGTAAGAGAGAGCATTCAGGAGAATTGATTCTCTTTGCCAATTAAGATTCACATAGACGTGAAGGTAGAAAGCAAAAGATAACGTGGGTTGGAAAATTATCAGGCACCTCTTAAATATAGAGAAATTGTGCTTTATCTTTTCATATTTATATAAATTTAATTAATAGACCACACCATGAATATAAAAAGAAAAAATATCATTCTGCTTACTCTCCCGAAAGTACATAAGAACTATTCGTTTGGGCATGAGAGAATTTGAGTCCAAATTTGTTGAATGCAAAAGAGCATTGAAGACTTGAAGTGGCTGAGGATGCAGGGTCACAGGGTGAGTGAGAGAGCCTTTGAATTGACTCTCTCTAGCACTGCTTACCTTATGAAAAAGCAAAATCCCAAACGCAAGCAAAGAAGATTCGCGTATCACATGAGATAGAGAAAAAGATATGGGTTTGAACTTTGATTTGACCGTTGAGAGGGGAAAGGTTGCTTTCACCGTAAGTCTAATTAAACCTTGCAAAGCAACAAAGGTGAACCCGAAAATCAAGAAAGCCGTTTACCAAAAAAAACATAAAAACATCAAGAAAGCCTTATTTGTAATAATTGATTCTCAGCTATTCAGAGCTTGTTTGGATGAAGAAAGTTTTGAGTGATATCACTCAGTTTTCTGTTTTTATCAGCCAAATCGCGTCGGTCCCACCACTTAGCACTTGTTTGGATTAGTTTTGAATCACGGTTTTCATCACTCGACTCAATAAAATGGATGTGAGTGACCAAAACTGAAAATAGGTTTCACCTATTTTCAAAACTCAAAAACTGAGTTTCAGTGGCAAGTCAATAAATTAGATGAAGTTGTGGGCCCCTTCGCCAATGCATTGTCATATCCGAAACAGGCTTGTGCTTATTATCATTAGAGCTCTGTTCCATTTCAGTTCTCCCCAAATTTTTTGCTGAAAATTTTCCCTCTTCTCACTTCTCTCTTCCCAACCTCTTCTCATTTTCACTTCCCTCTTCATTCCCAACGAGCTAGCTCCACTGCCGAACCCAACAACCCCAAACCCAGCATCCCCAAATTAGCCAAACACAGACCCAACAACCCCAGCCAACTCCATTAGCACAACCAACCCAATCACAACCACCCACCACTCACTACCACAACTCAAATTAAAATAAAATAAAATAATTATCACCACCACAAACCCACCTCAACAACAGTCATCCACAACACCCATCACAGGCCACAACCAACACATCACAAGCCACAACTAGCCACAAACCACACGCCGATCTAACCCATGAAACCCAGCAAACTGATCTATACCCACACACCAACACGCCGATTTGACCCATGAAACCCAGCAAACCGATCTGACCCATAAAACCCAGCAAACCAATCTATACCCACAACCCACACACCAACACGCCGATCTGACCCATGAAACCCAGCAAACCGATTTGACCCATAAAACCCAGTAAACCGATCCATACCCACAACCCACACACCAACACGCTAATCTAAAAAAAAAAAAAAAACGAAAAGAAAGAAAGAAAATTAAAGGGAGAAGAGTATAGGGGAGATCGATGGCGAGTAGAGCAAGAGATGGCCGGAGCTGGACAGTCCTAATGAGGCAAGCGAGCTTCTGAAATTTTTATGGGTTCGGGTTTGGGTTTTGGGAGAGGCACTCTGTTGAAGGGGTGAAGGGGAAATGAGAAGTGAAGGAAATGAGAAATGGGTTTCGCAGGTAGGCTAACAGAAAGGTCTGACTTGGTGATCAGTTATGGGTCCCACAAAAAGGTTGAAATATTTGAGTTATGTGAAGTGAAAATAGTGTCCAAAAGGTGGGTTGTGAAAATTGAGGTATTTTAAGTGATGAGTAATGAAAACTGAGTGACGAAAACTGAGTGATGAAAATTGACTAACCAAACAAGCCCTCAACTATTTCTTATGCAGAACTCATAGAGTCATCATTTTATTGGGCATGTATTTGGCATAATATAAGAGAGGGTGTTTGGTACATGTGTTTAAAAATATGTGTTCTATTATTTGAAACTATGTGTAAAAATATATGTGGGTGAAAAATTGTATAGAAATACGTGTAATGTTGTTTAAAAACTAAAAATGTATATTTGAGTGGGTATACCTAACACCACCTAATAAGCATGCATATATTAACAAGCACCGTGTGGTGCATATTAATGCTGCACTAACGTGGGTCCTATTTAATAAAAAAATTTAAACAAAAAGAAAAAAAAGACATAAAATCGATCCCACAATTTATTTTAATATTTTTTTCTCTTTATAAAGCTAGTCCCACAATTTAAAAGCTGCAAAAATATAACATAAAGCTGGAAAAAAAAAAAGTACAAAGGGCTGTAGTTAACGGGCACCGTGGATGTACACACACACACACACATCAATAATTAGGGGAGGGAAATTTGAACCTAGGTGGTGTATTAACTAATTGAGCTATTAGATTCTTAAACGCCCTTTATATTAGTGGCTTTTACCTTCTTTTTTTTCTTTTTTCTTTTTTCAATATTATTATTCATTGATCCTTCCATCTACTTTAGTCAACTAAGCTCAAATTATGTTCCCAAAATGGTATAAGTTTATTTTCTTTTAGCTTTTACCAAAACCCAAATTACTTCAAGCAATATAATAAGAGCATTCCCATTGGCAATTGTAAAAGGGAAATATAGGGAAAATTTAGCATCAAGGCACAAAAAGAACCCAGCAGTGGGACTTGTAAAATCTGAGAATTGCAAATTTTATTGTAATTGTGCTAGAGTACCATCCTAAAGCAGGATGGCATTGTAGCACAATTGTAAAAATTATAATATATTTTAATTCCAAAAGATCACTATAGCACTGTAGCAGCAGCACAAAAATTATATATTAAATTATTTTAGTGGGTAATATATATTATTTTAATAAGTAGAATAGGAAAATAAAAGTTAGGATGTTGGTTGTATTGTAAAATAGTATGGTATAATTGATAAAATAGCTTTTTGAGATGATAAAATAAAATAGGATGGAAGTTGCGAATGCGAATGCTCTAAGTAGCAAACCTATCAGTCAAAGATTCAACCAAGAATTGTATTACATAAATCAAACTTAGCTTGACTAATAAATCAATCTTAGCTTGACTAATAAATCAATCTAAGTGCAAGATACTTGAATTTTTGACAAGCTTGAGTAGGACATGAACTTTTCATTCTTCTTTATGAGTCAAACTCTTATCATTCACTATTATTTGCTAACTAAGCTCAACTTAGAGTCATGCAAACTACCCTCTTGGGCAAGTAGTTCTAAGCACTGGGGGCTCCACGTTAGAGTCAGGGTGGTCACAGGACCACCCTGGCCTAAAAAAAAAAAATCATTATATAGATAATTTAAAAATTTATGATTTTTTTACCTTAAAAAAAATGTGTGACCAACCTAAATGTTTTTTAGGTCCAATATAATTAAACTTTGGACAAAGTTTAGCAACAAACTTGGTTGTAAATTAAGGCTACAACTCCATTAAATATTTTTTTTATTTGATATGAATTTTAACAATTCCACAATTTGATTACATTTTTTTTCTTATATCTTTTATACTCGCAAAACTTTAAGAAGATTAAAGATAAAAAGCTTATATCATCAATCAAATGTTTAATTTTCGAGTTTTTGTAGTCTAAAATTATACTCAAAAAATAAGTTTATGGATCAAATAGTAAATAATTTTTAATTGACATGAAACTTAACATGTGTTTTAAGAACATAAAAAAACATACAATTCAATAGTTAGATTTTCAAAATATGTAGTTATGTTAATTTGTTTAGTAAAAGTTGTACTCTTAGACTACAATAAGTTTGTAGTCAAACTTTGGTCCTTTTGACAATATATTAGGCCTTTACTAACAAAAATAAAAATCCAAAAAAAAGTTTATTTAATTAAAATTTTGAAAGAGATATAACTTGGAGCATTGATAATGAGATATAGCTATCTTTTTTATTAAATATTGTATAATTTAAGTTTTTTAATGATCATTCTGAAAAAAAATTCTGCCGCATCATTGGTTCTAAAGTAAACACTACACCACTAGAGACTAGGGTGGACTTGTTACGAAAAGTGGTAATAAAATCACGTATTTCTCACTAACCACTAAATCTCGATTTCTATGGTTTTTTTTATTATGTGCTTGATATATTTATCTTTAAAACTTGGTATATGTAGGTTCTTGTGCATGAGCTCAATCTCAAAAACTTGGATTTGAGATTCAACTGGAGCGTGGCTTGACTAAATAAATCAACCCCAGCTCAAGCTACTCAAATTTTTGGCAAGCTCAACTACGAAACATTTATGCGTGCTCAACTCCAGCTCAAGTAGAATATTATCATTTTATTATTTGTCTCAAGCCAAACTCTCATTCGCCATTCAACTTGGCTCAACTCCATTGAAACCCTGCACACTAACACGTATATTTTATCATTTATAAATTTATGAGGTTTACAGCCATATCTCTCTTGGGCAAAAGTAGTTTTAAGCAAATATTTGTAATCTTTCTAATCTTGTGGTAGTTGAAACTTTCAATTCAACACCTTTATCTGCCAAAAATGCAAATATGATTGTATATTTATCACAGTTAGAGACGAATAATTGCCAGGGGAATGAGATTTTTTAAAATCAAAGCTGCAAGGGTCCAGCCATCTTCAACATCTATATTTCTTATAAGAGAGTAAACAAACTAGCTAAGAGTGCACCACACAGACCCCTTCTAATTTACAATGTTCTCAACATTCAGAATACTGTAGAATCTATCGATGGAACTAAGTAAGCCCAAAACAAAGAAATAACAGACTGAAAAACCAATTAGCACGACCCCATACACTATAAAATATGAGTAACTTATAATCCAAAGGAAACAAAGGCAATGCCAAATGAAATAGAAAGAGCAATTTATCAAAACAAGATGTAACTCATCAGATTTACCTTTGAACTTGTAATAATATTCAATTGAACAGACATGGTCTCTAAGCAGCACCGTGCCAAGGAAATGACATTTAAGTAACATACTCTAGCATCTTCCAAACCATGAACATAATAGCAAAACCCTAGACAACATCGGAAGCCTTCTTACTTATCTACAGCATGCCAACAAGACTCAGCTTGGGAGATTGGGCATATCTCTCTTCTGGGCAAATTTCAAGATGAGTAAGGGTTTCCACCAGGCCCCATGTTTGGAGGGTAGCTATTCTGGTATTCTCTGTTAGGCATGTTATTAGACCATCCTGGATTAGGGGGTCCTCCTCCCATGTTGTTTGGGGGTCCTCCTCCCATGTTTGGTGGCACTCCTCCCATGTTGTTTGGAGGCACTCCTCCCATGTTGTTTGGTGGCACTCCTCCCATGTTGTTTGGTGGCATCCCATTGTAGTTGGGTGGCATCCCATTATAGTTGTTGGGCGACATGTTGGGTGGCATCCCATTATAGTTATTGCCGCCCATATTGTTGTTAGGTGGGATATTGCTGAAGCTGTTGTGAGGGACTCCGCTCATATTGTTGTTTGGGGGTATTCCAGACATGTTGTTGGGGGGAGGCATTCCCATGTTGTTGGGGGGAGGCATTCCCATGTTGTTGGGAGGCCCTCCAGCCATATTGGGCACTGGATTCTGCATAGACTGATTAGACATAGGAGGCCTGTTTTGAAAATCAGGCACGCCAGCCACAGCAGGCCCTGGATTCTGCATAGGAGGCCTATTTTGAAAATCTCGGTTCTGCACGTTTTCCCTCCTCCTGTCAAAATTTCTTGATCTATCAAAGTTACGAGGTCTATCATTGCGCCTATTTCTCTCATTTGCTCGAGCATTGTTTCGTATCCATTCCTCGTGGTACTTAGGGTCGTAAGGAAGTGCTTGCCCGTTGATGAAAGGTTCGCCTGCAAAAACCAAAGCA
This sequence comes from Quercus lobata, assembly GCF_001633185.2. Lineage (NCBI taxonomy): Eukaryota > Viridiplantae > Streptophyta > Magnoliopsida > Fagales > Fagaceae > Quercus > Quercus lobata. The sequence continues at coordinate 56,779,657 of NC_044914.1, forward strand.
AAGACCAGTTAGCAGAAAATCGTGTTTTATGTAAAGCTCAACCGAAAATTTATGCAAAACCTACTTTGCATTTTACTCTTTCTCATGGTCCTAATAGAGATGGTAGTCAACAACCAACAAAATATTTTACATCATTAGATGTGTCCTTCAATAAAACATGGATAGAATTCAAAAGACACTGTTCTAGTCACTTGTCCAGGGAAAAAAAAGAAAAAGAAAAGAAAGTCCTAGTCACATAGACAGAAGAAATGGACAAGATTTTAAAATCATGAGAACTAGGCCAATGAAGTAAGTTTGCTTCTTAAAATTAGGAAAAAAAAAAAAAACTTGCAATAACAGCAAGTTGATTCAATCAAATTCAATGGGCAAGGAAATTATCGTTCAAATATTTCACTACAGACAATAATATGAGTTCCTTTTGAAATTTTGATAATGCCAAATGATAAAAAATGCACTCCCTGACCTCCATAATCTTTGTTCTTAACATCCAAATATGAATCAGGAAGAACCCATCTGACTCCTGGCAATTCTGAAAAATTCAAAAAGAAAACACATGAGAATTTCCAGCTACCAAACATAATCATGGACATTAAAAATTCTTAAGCAACAGCAGAAGCAGAGCAATTTTGAAGATGATCAACCTTTGATCTTGTACGAAAGTTCTTCGGATACAAGAGCCCCAAATGCATAGTAGCATCGTGTCGAAACGGAGTATATCTTCATCCTTGCTTCTTCCTCACTGTAAGACATATACAATACTTGACAATGAATAATATCCATTCACTTAGGTGTCTTAAATGTAAAACAGTGTCCCACTTAAGTTATTTCATATTTTTTCTTTTCTTTTCATTTTTAAGTAGGGTTTTGATTCTATGATTCTATGACCTCACCCTCCACCCATTCTTGGACAAGGATAAAATGTTATTTGAGCTAGAGCTCATTGGCCTCATATTACTTAATTATCAACATTTTCTACCAAGTACCAACTCAAACCAGAAAAATAAAACCCTCCAATGGATGCTTACATAGAGCCTGCCTGTTTGTACGCAAACTTTAAAAACTCTTTTTTGGAGAAAAAAGGTGTATAGAAACCCACTAAAAAATAACACTAAAGCTAGTTTAAATTTGGAACTTTTGAAGCACAATTCGCTATAATTTATAACTCCACATTCCACTGTTCATGCTTTAAAGCACTACTCACTGTAATTTGTCAAACACTCAAAACACTAAAAAGCCTGTTAGTATATCATAAAGGCTCTACTTCCTACCACAAAGCCAAACTGTCACATAATATAAAATGTAAAGACTTACTTCAAAAACTAGATACATAGTATTCTCATCGTTCACAACACCAAGAATCAACTTATGTCTGACTAACAATCATACAGCCACTTCTAGCCACAACCTAAAAATCTTTTTTTTTTCTAAGAATCAATCAAACAATCATTTCTAGGATTTTTTTTTTTCAATGTAAATCCACATTTCTGTACCAAACAGAGCTCAAAATTTATCTTCTTCTTTTTTGTTTTGTTTTTCGAAACCCCTAAATCAGTAAAAATATTAAACCCTAGCTAGGGTTTAAGGGGAAATGGGAAAAGGGAGATTACCTTCCAACGACCTTGGCTAGGGTTTTGATATAGCTATCAATGATCTCGTCTCTGGTGGGGTCACCCTCAGGCTTCTCCACGACGACGAGCCAGTGCTCGAAATCGCAGCCATCGAGCAAGATCGTCTCCTTGGGTGGCCGGTTCGACCAGTTGGGGTTTGGGTCGTTGAGCGATGAAGAAGTCGCACGAGTCGCCAACCCTCGAAGCGCAGAAGAAGCCGGGGGTATACGGCGGAGAGCGACGCCAGCTGCGGCGAGAGGGCGGAGGAGAGAGAGCGTAGAGCGAGAGGAGGCGGCAGTGGCGAAGGTTGTGGTGGTGGTGGTGGTGGTGGAGAGAGAGCGGGAGAGGAAAGATAGGGTTTTGGGGAGAGAGCGAGAGAGAATCGCCATGGTAGAAGATACTAGAGAGACTGTGAGTGGCGGTAAGAGAGAGATGTCTAAACCCTATGTAGGGGTTTGTGGTTTGGGTTTGGGTTTGGGCTTGGGTTTGCGATATTTTTCATCTTTGGATCAACCCAATCTAGCAGCCCATGATATCACTTCTTTAAATCGGTTCAACCCAATCCATGTACTCTTTAAGGTTAAAACTTACCAAGTATTTTTTTTTTATTTATATAAAAAACACACACACAAAATGAGAGGGAAAGAAGTTTTAATATAAAAGCACACCACACACCTGAGTGGAGGCCATAATAAACTTGAAAGATGTATTGTAAATATAAAAGTCCTAAATTTTATTTACCACACTATTAACTCATGTGATTTTCACAATTTTTAATGGATATAGAGTAGAATAATTTGGTCAAAATGTTGAGATACTACTTTCTTTTATATATATATATATATATATATATATAGTGATAGCGTGCGTTGGGTTGCTTGGATTTAATATTTTACCAATTTGACCCAACCTAATCTTTAAATAATTTTATTGAATAAAAAAAGAAATTCAACCCAACCCATGAAAAATAAATTGACCCATCAAGTTGGGTCTAGTGGATGAGTTGGGTTAGTGAGTTAAATTCACACCCCAGCTCTCATATAACAGCATGATTAGGGCTGTAAACAAGCAAAGTCGAGTTGAGTATTAAAAATTAAAGCTTGTTCATTTAACTTTTTTTAAAATACAAACCGAGCTTGAGCTCAAGCTCGAGCTCATCATCAAACAAGATTTTATATTCAAGCTTAGCTCATTTTCTTGTCAAGCAAGCTCAAGCTTGTTCACAAGCCACTCGATTAACTTATTATTTTACTATATATTTTGAAACCAAAACTAAAATGTTTTACCTCTCCACAAGTCTATGAATTTTTATTACAAATAGACTATTTATATCATCGATAATTTATAAATAATAATTTAATATCATATGAACCTATTGACAAAACTTATACAATCAAATTTCAAGTCTATATAAATATATTTTTAGACAAGTATACATATAAAAATATAATACTATATAGAGTTAAATCGAGTCCTTATGTTCACAAGTTTGTTCATGAACACATTATTATGTCTAAGTTTTGTTCGTTTAATAATTGAGCTAAAAAAGTTAAGACTTGGACTTGGCTTGTTTTATAAACAAATAAACATAAACAAGATTTTTCCTAAGTCGAGCTCGAGTTGTTCACAAATAGCTTGATTCATTTACAATCCTATGTATGATTAACATTGATCACACTCATAATTGATAATGACTTATTTTTATAGGGAAATAATTGTTAATTGATAATTACTTTAATGTTATTTAAGTGTTTTGTTTGTTGGTACTAAGTCTAATAAATAAATAAGAGGGCTAAGCATCCAAATAGAAGGAAGACAGAAAGGTGAATAATTCTTGATGTGGTCAAGCTTTAAAATGTTTATTTTATTTTAAGAGTATGAAGGTTTTATGATGTTTATTTTTATAGTATATTTCCTAGGTTTTGAGATGGGTTTTTCATGTTCATAAGGGGGTGAATAATGAACAAGCAAGAGATAATAAGTTGATCCAAGTTGAGGAAACGAAAAAAAAAAAAAGTAGAAAAATGCAAAAAAAATAACGGTAGAAGTAATTAAAAAAATACATGTCAATTAGGGAGGTAACATAGAGCATGACTTAATATAAAATAGAGTGAAAAAAATAATTCATGTAGCTAACTCAATTTAATCTATCGATGACTAACTGACCCAAAGTTTGTGGGACTAAGTTTTTGTTGTTGTATAAACCAAGTTCTTTCCCTATTTTTTTTGTTCTGAGATTAAATTCAATAAGGATGTGGAGTAAAACTCAAGTTTTACCTCTCCAATCCCAACATGCCACATCATCATGTTTCATATTAAAGAATAAACATAACCACACTCAATCAATTATAATATCTATTTGAGAATCCAATTTAACTATGAATTTATTGTGAGATGTTATTACGTGTGGTAAGATGTATTAAATTTTAAGTAAAAAACTGATGTGGCAATCTCTTAATGGATGGTGTAAAACATGTTTTATACTCCATTGTTACCAAATTTAGATTCTTTTGTTTTACTTTTATATTCGTCACTTATGAGTTGTCAACGAATATATTATTATTATTTTTTTTTAATGATAGAAACAATAGATTATTATATATATTTTTTTTTTGATGCATAGATTATTATATTTAAATTTGAATAGTTGAAAATTTTTTTTTTTAGAATCAAATTTGAATAGTTGAACAAACGTAAATTTAGTTGTAACCTTGGTCATTTGCCAAATGAACGAACATAATAAGATTTTTTTTATCAAATTAAGCACAAGTTGTTCATGAATAACTCGGTTTATTTAGTAATGATATTTTAGTAAAATAGAGGAAGTTGGAGGTGAAAGTGAGGAAGCTGAGACCTTTCAAAATCTGTCCTCCAAAAATCCTAACTTAAATTGAATCCCTACATTCATGGCCTCTTTTCCTCTCTCTCTCTCTCTCTCTCTCTCTCTCTCTCTCTCCTCACTCCTCACTCTCACTAACTACTCACTAAAATAGAACGTTCCCTCTTCATCATTAGTACTAGTTGGATTTGCTAATGTAATTTTGAGTGTTTCTCTTCCTGCCTATGTTGTATTTGGATTGTGTGAGTTTACTTTGCATTTTTCACTTGGGGCATGCGTAACCGATTATGATATGCATATGAACTATTTGTTGAAATGCCTCAATGAGTATAGAAGCGATTCAATTCTGGTGGTGACACAACAAATGAGGTGCACCATTCACCTGTCTCAGAAGAAAATATCTCCACTCGTAACATAGTAGTATTATTATTGGCTGATGAAGATTTAGATGGACAATGAATGCCTTATAACTAAAATTGGCATCGCATATAAAGCCGACCAATGGAGTCGAGGCAAAGGTCATGAGGAAGTGTAAGCCAATGTTTGGTATATGGATTGCAGATGTAGTAGTCGAAGATGCTTGTGTTCTTTAACCAAAACCGTGAATCATTGCTGCATACCAACAATAAGTCATTGAAAGTTGCCTCAATATGTAGTTCAAACATAGGCAGAAGAAATTTGAAAAGATCCACTACTTTGACACCGATTTTCTTATCCAACTTAGATGGAATAACCATGATATTACCAAAATGCTCTAAGAGAAGAGTAAAGGGTTGTGTTGCATTACCATTGGTGTGGTGGTGGTGGCGAATATAGCCGGGAATAAAGTAAAGATGAGAAATAAGAGAAAGCCAGTGTTTTCATTGAGACGGACTTGCATTTTGCAGCTGATTCGCAAGGCAGTCGACAAAAGATCTCGAACAACATATCATCAAAAAGCTGTTGTATTGATGTCGATGTTGATGTTTTGCGAAATGGAAATAGAGACACCACCGAACTTGAACTTTCTTCTTTTCTTCGTTTGAGACGCGAAACCATCATCACCGTGGCAAGAACAAAAGCAGAATCGCAAATATTTGTTGGGAGTAAGATAAAAAAACTCGAGCGATATGTTTTTTTTTTTAAAACATCAGTTCCATCGACATGCACATGTCGGTTTCCGTTTCCTTGTTTATGTCTCACTATCCAATCCCATATATTTATTTTAATTTAATTTTGGGTAATTGTTAATGTTGTTGTTTGCTCACTAGCCATCTGACCCATTTATTTTAATTTTGGGTAATTTCGGTTTCCCTATGACTATGATCGATATAGTACAATTTATGTATAATCAATGTTCTCTCTCCCCTGATGAATTTTCTCGATAAATTTGTTCTTTCATACTAATGATCAAGACTAATTTCAAGTCAATGAGAAGCTCACACACTAATAGAATTTTCCCTAATAAAATTTATCTTCAAATAGTGATCAAGGCATGAGAAGAGTTCTTTTACGAGTCCATGTTATGCATGCTGTAGGTTCTTGAAAATAAGCATTCACTTTCATAGCAAAAGCAGAGTAATTTAGGTAGTTGGAACCAATTTATGGTAATCTATCACAGTCAAATAGGGGTGTTCAGTAAATCGCTTAAACTGCAAATTGTGTAATCCCTTCTAAATCGACCAGGACTACCTACAAAATGGTGTAATTGCACCATACTGCACCCTATATATTGATGAGCAATTAAAAAAAATGTTTATTGTCTATATGAGTCATCCACTAGAACAAGGTTCGTCCAAAATAATGATTTGGAAGGAAGAAGGAAAATAGTAACACCAAGGAGAAAGGTTGTCTAAGGAGAAACGTCGTCTAACAACAAGAGACTGTAGATGACCAATGAACACTTGGTAAATTCTAAGGTGTTCTCTGCAACCCAATAACAGTTGCACTGTAATCCACTATTCTAAGACATGGGGTGAGTTTCCCGAAATTCGCTCCACTCTCTTCACTAAGTCCACACATCTCCCACAATGATAGTGACACCTAACAAGTAGACCCACTCCAAACTCTCTTTAAAAGGGACCAAGCCTAATCAAGCTAAGGTATGCACAACTATTCATCCACTTCTCATACTTGAGTCCTTGAGAGAAATACTGACTTAACTGTTAGAGGGACCTTGGCCGATTCCACCATGGTCACCTTTGATAGTCTTTCTTTCTTTCTTTCTTTTTCTGGTTTTTGATCCACCATTGAGTTCAGAGCATACAATATAACATCACAGCACTAAAAAAAAAAAGATATGGTTAGATTTTTTTTGAGACACACACATGACCCACCTACCCCTTTTATTTCCCCACCACACATTATCATCTCACACTCTCACTCTCTTGGCTAGTCAAAAAGGACCCATTTGTTTTCTTTTTCATTTTCTCACAAATACAAACACTCCTATCTCACTCTCTCATCCTCTCCTACCGGTGTACCTCCTTCACCATCATTTTACCAGTAAGATCATCGAAAAATCCTTAAGAACTTCTAAGCATCTTCATCCTTTTTATTTGAGGTAAAAATTTCTAATCTTTTTGGTGGGCTTATATGCTTTTGCTAGAGGCTTTCTTTATCTAAGATTTGATAATGATCGTCATTTGATTTATGAGCTTTGGTAATGATGCGAGAACTAGGTGGAAAGAATTAGTGGAACTAAAAACTTATTGTGATTTCTATGCTGCTCAAGTCCTTGATAGCAAAAGGAATGGAGGATTTTTGAGAAGGGAAGGGGTCGATGCAGTGATTAAGCAATTAGGTGAATTGGGAAAAGTGGTAACTCACATATAGTTTAAAAACAAATGGGATCATCTGAGAAAACCATTGTTATGAATTACGTTCCGTTCCGGTCGGAACGGCCGGAATTTCTCGTACCGGTATATAATCCGGAACCGGAATACCCTTTGTTCCACCTCGGGTCAAAATCCGGTCAGTTCCGGGGGATCTCGGTCATTCCGGTGTGTTTTGGCAAATACCAGCCGAAACTAAAGATTCGGCCAGGATGTGTTTTGGGTTTGCTTCACACTTCACAGTTCACAAAGATTGAAAAAAAAAAAAAAAAAAGAAGAAGAAGAAAGATAAGATTCACATCAGATCGAAGAAGAAGAAAAAAAAAATTCAAGTCATGGACAAAGCCACTGTTTCTAAAATCAAAGCCACTGTTTCTCCTTCAGCTTCATCCTTGTTGCTTTGAGCCACCATACTTCACTGTTGTTGACATTTCCTTTGCTGGAGAACACTTACTTGTTGGGCGTGTTAAGCTCCAGCCTTTGTTTGTGTGAGGAAGAGTTAAGACTTAAGACTTAAGGATGCATTAAAAAAAAAAAAGAAGGAAAAAAAAAAAAGAAGACAAAAAGCGGAGAAATTTGTGAAGTAGAACTGTAGAAGAAAGGAGGAGATCAAATGAAAGAGGAAATGATAAGTGGAAAAAAACGTGTGGGCTAATGGAAATGGTAAGGAAACTTCTAGGAAATTTCCTACTTAAAAAACTATTCATAGATACTTAGTTATTTACAACAATGCCACAAGTAAAAAGTTAAAAAATATTTACATAATTTTTTTAATCCACTTCACTTAATTTTTTTTAAGGTGAAAGTTTATACACTATATTTATTGTATTATTTGTAGAAAAATTATAAATAAATATTTTTTTAATCCCATTTTATTTAAGATTTTTTTTAAGTAAAATAAAATTCATTACTTTATATAATAGTAATAATGTCTAGTTATATATACCCACACACACACACACACATATATATATTTTAGGAACCCGAAACACCCTAAAACGGTACGCCGGAATAGGCCGGTACCGAAATATTTCGTTCCACTGGACAAATCGAAACAGGATCCTAAACGGAATTAATAACATTGGATAAAACAGTGGAAGGCTTGGAAGGAGTGTTTTGAGCGTGAGACCGGGTTGGGTATGATTCTATAACTGGGAAGCTTGAGGCCAGTGATGAGTGGTGGACCCAAAAGCTTAAGGTTAGTTCACTTTACATAATTGTGAAAAACTCACCTGTTTACAACTATATTGTGTTCTAACTACTGGTTGTACATATGTAGGCATGTTCTAAGGCAATAACCTTTAAAAAAAAAAGGTTTGCCGAATGTTGACTCTATGGAAAACATGTTTGAAGGCACAGTTGCAATGGGAAAAAATGCATTCTGCATGAGTGGTGAAATACCAAAGGAAAGCATCGAAGGGTCTGGGGACTTTGTTAATAGCAAAGAATTTGTTGACCCCCAATGTCAACCCTCTGCAAATGTTGACCCAATGGAGGTTGAAGGCCCATCATCGTCGAGGGCAGGACCAGCAGTGAATAAGGGGAAAAGCTTGGCAAGCGGTGTCCACCTGCTCAGGGGAATTTGCAAGAAACCAAGAAAAAAAATGTTCAGTTGTGCAAAAGATGTTCGACTCTTTAAAGAACATCTCAGATGTTATTGTTAAAAGTAGAAGTGTAAGTACTCATACATCATTTGCTTCCACAGCAGCTACTGAGTTTCAAGCAATTTTAGACATGGTGTTGAGTCTTCCTGGGGTGCAATCGGGTGATCGCCTTCATCTATTCAGCACCTGCTTCTTTATGGGAAACCCAGAGGGTGGGATCATGTTTGCAGCACTTGTTCATCAAAAGGAGGTCCAGCTGAATTGGCTAGAGATGTAGTACCAAATGAACCCTCAATATCATTTTTCTCGAAGGAAAATGGATTGTCTTGATAGGGTTGCTTAGGCTTGGTGTTGTAGTAATCAGATTTTCTTTATGTACTTGTTGCACTTTTTTTTTTTATTGGCAGAAACTATGCTTACCATGGGTGTGTATGTAAGACAATGGTTACTAATTAATTGTCATCTACCTTTGCTTACCTAATCCTTTTTCTTCTGCTAGTGTTTATAATTGTCATCTATAAGTAAGACAATGGTTACTAATTAAACCATAGTTCTAATTGCATCAATGTCTACCCTATAGTTTAAAGTAAATTTATTACAATCTGGATCTTGAATGAGTCTTTGTTTTCATTTTTGTCACAATAAAAATTAGTGTGGGTGAAAATACCATTAACATTATGGTAATTTTTTTGTGGGGACCATAACTGATGGTTCACAAACTTTAATGTAATACCATTTTGTTTTATGGTGATTTATTGTTGGTAAGCAGAATTGATGGCTCACAAAACTTGATTGTAATACCTTTGATTTATGAATTTGTATATATCATTATATGTGAAACTCATGGGTATTGTAACAGTAGATTTCAAGCTTACAAGGGACTTCCGAATAGACTCCAATCTTATCTGAACAATAAATAAACTCAATGGATTTTAAGATTGTAACAATAATCTGCCAGAAATTTTTTAAAAATAAAATAAAGAAAACAAAATCTACTCTTAATTTGTTTTAAAGACACCAAGAACCCTAACTACCAATTGCTGGCAAAGTGTATATATATATATATATATATATATATATATATATAGACACACATATACAACAATAGAATTTACAATCGCCATCAACTTAGCCATTAACATTATCTCCATCAAACGTCTCCACATTGTTTTAAGAAGTACAACTACATATATATCATAAATTGTTACTTGCAATAGTACGATTAACATACAAAACAAATGTAATAATACAAGTCTGTATTATTACATACATACACATCCCATTATGGCAAACAAATCTACTTAATTTTGACTTCCTCAAACCTAGTAGATAAGATAAGTAATACTAGAAACATGACCCAGGAGACTACTAGAGCTATTGTCAACCTCTTTGCTTTCTCTTCAGAAATCGTGCGTGCAGCCTTGGCTCTTTTAACCTTTTGTTTTGCAACTCACTCTCTTTCCAATGTTGCGTCTATCAGGGCGTGTGCTTGCTTCAACTCTTCATTGGCAACTTTCACTACATGCTCCAATCGCTTGAATTTGGAGCTATAGGTGTTGTGGCTGTGCCATGCGTACAACAAATGTTGGTGTCTAACCACTTGAAGAACTTGCATGCACGGTCGTCATCCTGCACAATACAATAAAACACATAAACATGAATATAACGAATTAGTTCTTTAATGCACAATACAAATATTTTGCTAATACTTGGATATGGTTCTTACTGGTGACCAATAGCGACAAGATTAAAACCTCCTACCAAATGTATGAAGTTTCAGGGAAGTCCTAATGATGTAGTTGTCAACGTCACAAAAATGGTTATCATAACTAGAGAGATAGTTACTCGTTTCCGACATTGACATATCTTGGGCTTGAAAAAGAAAAATAGAGGATAAGGTGCATATGTAAGTAATCAATATAATGGAAGAAATAAGAGAGCTAAATAATATCAACCTAATAAGCAACTTCATTGGTAACAAGTTGAACTACTAGTTTGCTGCAACAATTGCCACAACTACAAAAGGAACAATCAAGCAAACCAAATCAAGCCCAAGAGTAAGTAATAATCCAAAACACAAACTAGTTTAATAAGATAGATACCCTCATACCCCATCAACAAAGAAATACTGAATCAAAATCATCTAGATAGAACCCTAACATATCAATGTAGCACATGAACACATACCATTATTGAGGTATTTACTCAGCTTCCTTCTTATAATTCTAGTATATTTCTTCAAACATAAGCATATCCTTCTTACATAAGTAATCAATAATAAAAAATTAATGCATAATCCCAGCTTTGTCCTCAACTTAATTTTCATTTTCTCTGAATGCTGGTATAGTAATGAACTCCCATTATCATAAGATACAAATTAATTATAGCCCTATTGTTAACCGAATAACAATAGCAATCATAAGCACAGGTTATTGTAATTGCCATTCATCGATAGAAATACATTACATAGTACATTTATGCTTACAAATCAAAAAGAAAAATTAATTATAGATAGAGAGAATAAGATATTTTCCAATCTCAATCTACACAATGTAGGTCCATAAATATGTAAATACATTAACCAATCTCATTGCTAAACAAAAAATAAAGCTGATCATAAAGCTAAGTCTGAATCTTAAGCAAAACTAACAAAAAAAAACAAACCCAGTAGATCCACATCTCCGTTTATAGCTTTGATCATCACATGTTTCAAACAACAATCAAAGTATTGAAATCCAATTCTCAAAATAGAAAGAAACAAAGAGAAAACACACACACAAATCACAGTAATGAGAATATTGTGAAAGTAATATGTACCTGTGATTTAGAACACGAAAGATCCACACAAAAAAAAAAAAAAAAAAAAAAAAACCCAGAGAACTTTCTGTGGTTTATGTTAAAAAACAAAAACACCATTGGCTCCATAGTTCTCATAGCAACCAAACTATACTAAAAGGGGGGGGGGACTTCATGATTCATGAACCTTAAGTTTTTCCATTGAACATACAGATCAATAAGACAATTTTTTATTTTTTATCGTTCTTCGGCATGTCCAAAACACAATATTATGTCATTCAGCCTTGCAAATCAAACTTCACTACCATCAAATCCAAGAACTTAAATCAAAATCTCTAACATTTACTTCCTGGACGACGAAATTTATTAATATTCTCCAAAAAAGGTACTGTTAATAAACCCGCGGGGTACTAAAACCATTAAAAGAACCCCCAATAACTTATTGGGCACTGCACGAAGTATTTGAAATACGGGAAAGAAATACCATTCGGGCAATATTTCTAAAGGAGTTGCAAATGGATCCGCAGGTTCACCAATCATTGGGGAAAGAGGATTTATTTAAATAACTAAAAAAACACGCTTTTTTAGTTATTTAAATGAGATGGATATGTCTCGATAAAAAAAAGGCGTATGCCATAACATAAATTGTGCAAGAATATATGGTTCTATTTTTTTTTTTTTTTAGTCCATTTACTTTACTGGAATAAAAAAAAAAAGAATAAAATAATTAAGAAATGACACTCAGATTCTAAACCACGAAATGCTCGGTTTCCATTTTGGTTGTAGGTGTAACCAACCTGCTATTAAAGATATGACAGAAAGAAATAATAGAAAAAGCGCTCCAATATAAAGATCTCCATCAGTCCGTATCCCGATTGTATACCACCATTTTCATTGTTACTGTACCCGCAGTTAAAATTAGGTCTGCCTGTTTAGGACTCGATCTTGGTACCAGCCCATAACGGTCAAAGTCGAATCGTGAGCCTATTAATGAAGCAAATTTAATGAAACAACAACTGGTACCATATAGAAGCGGCCACAAACTGGACAGTCTTAACCAATTTGAAAGATTAGAAATTGTTGAAGAAAGAACAAGATGTTTCTTTTGTCCCTTCCAGGCTATCGGAATATAAAGAAATAGTTAATATATTCAAGATAATTACTTATTTACAAAATACCGTCTCAATTCATCCTATTTCATCCGATCCGGGATGTGATATGGTTCCGAAGGATGAACTGGATATGGACAGTTCCAATAAGATTTCATTCTTGAACAAAAATCCATTTTTTGATTTATTTCATGACCGGAACAGGGGGGGATACTCGTTACACCACGATTTTGAATCAGAAGAGAGATTTCAAGAAATGGCAGATATATTCACTCTATCAATAACCGAGCCGGATCTGTCGTATCATAAGGGGCTGTGGAAGTAAAAGTAAAAAAGGATCTTGCAGACGAAAGCAAAGAGGTACTCTTTTTTTATTATTTATTTAATTTTAATTTATATATTTATTATTACTTTCTATTTACTGTTTATTAATTCTATAATTTTTTTATATAAGAAATTCATTGCTATATAATTTATAGTTTATAGTTTATATAATATATAATATTCTTGGGGCATTAGGTGGGTATATTCTTAGACACCTAGATAGATAAGTATCTATCATGATATAGACTAGTAATGAATATGTATGTTGACCCATATCAATTCATTTGTAAAACGGATACTCATACAAATAAATCATGTGCCAGGAACCAGATTTGAACTGGTGACATGAGGATTTTCAGTCCTCTGCTCTACCAGCTAAGCTATCCCGACCATTATCCATGCATCGTCCTTATTTTAATAGATAACTTGAGTTTATGTCAATTAAAAAGACAAAAAAGTCTTACTTTATCCAAACCCTGTAATTTCTTGGATCTTCAAAAAGGAAACTTTATAAGTTTTAATACAGTACAAGAAATGATATGTATTGTTAATCATTCAAATTGGAAGTGGGGATACCTTCCTCAAAGATGTTCATTTGTACGCGTATCATATATATCACAAATATTGTAATAGATCCAATCTTTAGCGAAAAATTTAGCATAATAAAATGGAACAAAAACCAAAACCCCAACCAAAACTCAATCTAATAAAACCCACGAAACCAAACCAAACAAAACCCACTTTGTAATTGTAACCAGTAAACAAAAACAAAATGAAGTGAACCAAGAAAAAAAATATAAAAAACAAAACTTTCAGATCTCATTACCTACAGAAATGAGTGAGTCACAATGAAAGATATCGAGAGGCTTTTACAGACTACATACAAAATGAAAATGCATTATGCTTGTTTGTGTGAGAGAGAGAGACATCATCACAAACCAACGACCTCTACAGCTGAAACCAACGACCCTGCCACAGAAACACAAACACAAACACACAATTTAATAACTAAACATATTCAATTAAATATCAAACACCATCATAATTCACAAACTCAAAAACCCATTTACCCAGAAATTAAACAAATGGGTTCGCAAGTGAAATTGGAAGAGGCGTGAAATGGGTTTATGGGAAGAGAGGTGTCATGGGTGGGAGAGGAGTGAAATTGGGGAAGAGGGTGAAATGGGTTTTTGGAAGGAAGAGTACACTAGAGGGAACCTGATCTTCACTAGCGTCGGACTGGGTTGTCTTCCTCGTGGATTTCTCATCTAAGCTCTTCGCCGACATCAGACCAATGTAGGTCTTCCTCGTGGATTTCTTTGGTGGGCGTGGAACTCTCTTCTTGAAGACACAGGCGTTAGCTAGGGTGGGTGAGGAGTGAATAGAAGAAAAAAAAAAAGAGTAAAAAGGCGACCCTTAAATAGATTCAGCTGAGCTATAGTAAATAGAACCAAAAATAATCAGCACGTTCTTTTCACTTATTTGTTACAGTGTTTTCAGTTTTCAGCAAAATAAGCAGTATCCAAACGGACCCTAAGTCTAATAAATAAATAAATAAATAAGACAACTAAGCATCCAAATAGAAGGAAGACGGAAATGTGAATAATTCTTGATGTGGTCAAGCTTAAAAATGTTTATTTTATTTTAAGGGTAGGAAGGTTTTATGATGTTTATTTTTATAGTATATTTCCTAGGTTTTGAGATGGGTTTTTCATGTTCATAAGAGACTGAATAATGAACCAATAAGAAATAATAAGTTGATCCAAGTTGAGGAAATGATAAAAAAAAAAATGGTAGAAAAATGCAAAAAAATAACGTTAGTAGAAGTAATTAAAAAATACATGTCAATTAGGGAGGTAACATAGAGAATGACTTAATATAAAATAGAATGAAGAAAATAATTCATGTAGCTGACTCAATTTAATTTATTGATGACCCATAGCTGACCCAAAGTTTGTGGGACTAAGTTTGTGTTGTTGTATAAACCAAGTTCTTTCCCTATTATTTTGTTTTGAGATTAAATTCAATAAGGATATTGAGTAAAACCCAAGTTTTACCTCTTCAATCTCAACATGCCACATCATCATATTACATATTAAAAAATAGACATAACCACGCTCAATCAATTGTAATATCCATTTGAGAATCCAATTTAACTGTGAATTTATTGTGAGATGTTATTACGTGTGGTAAGATGTATTAAATTTTAAGTAAAAAACTGATGTGGCAATCCCTTAATGGACGGTGTAAAACATATTTTATACTCCATTGTTACCAAATTCAGATTCTTTTGTTTTACTTTTATATTTGTCACTTATGAGTTGTCAATGAATATATATATATATTTTTTTTTAAATGATAGAAACAATAAATTATTATATTTAAATTTGAATAGTTGAATTTTTTTTTTGAATCAAATTTGAATAGTTGAACAAACCTAAATTTAGCCGTAACCTGTGTCATTTGCCAAATGAACGAACATAATAAGATTTATCAAATTAAGCACGAGTTGTTTATGAATATCTCGATTTATTTAGTAATGATATTTTAGTAAAATAGAGTAAGTTGGGGTAAAACTGTAAAAGTGAGGAAGCTTAGACCTTTCAAAATCTGCCCTCCAAGAATCCCAACTCGAATAGAATCCCTACATTCATGGCCTCTCTCTCTCTTTCCTGACTCCTCACTCTCACTAACTACTCACCAAAACAGAACGTTCCCTCTTCATCATCGGTACTAGTTGTATTTTACTATATATAATATAATATTACCGTATATACAATAAATAATAAAAACCAAAACATTGAACTTAAACCCAGAACCCAGAAACCAATCCCACAGAAAGAGAGAGAGAGAGAGAGTCTCAAACTCTCAAACCCTCAATCCCAATGGAAGAATGCATGAGAGAGTGTATGAAAAAGCTAGCCTTGTGGTTCACCAACACATTCAAACCCATCATGACCCACGACGAGCTGGAGCCAATGATGGCCACTCTGGGCTTCGTGGGTCTTCCTCCAACTCCTCCTCCGTTGCCTTCCAACGGCTCCCCCGTGGCATGGAAGGAGTACGTGTACTCCGCCGGAGGTTCACGGCTCTCGGTGGAGACAACACCGCCTAGGCCGAGACTGCCTTACCCGAGGATCGATGGACTTCATATCTACACCTACAGAGCTTTCATCGACGCTGTTAACTTCTACCTCGACATGTCTGAAATCTCCGATCTTTTCCATATCAGGTTTGGTTTTCCCATTCTTATCTGAATTTTTAAATTAAAGAGAAAAAAAAGAAAAAAAGATTGCTGCTTTTCCAATACAGAGTAGTATTTGTTATTATTACGTATTTTTCTTTTCTTATCATTGTGTTTGTTAGATATACGACACAATTTATGAGTGGTATTCTTCTTTCTTGAATTGTGTGTCAGAAAAACTTGTTAAGTAGAGTTGTATTCTTGTTTTTCTTTTATTTTAATAAAAAAATTAGCAGTAATTTTTATTAACCAAAAAAAAAAAAAACAAAAGAAGTTGCTTGAAGTAAAGATGAAGGAGTCAGGTGCAGAAGTTATTGACAGAAAAGCATTAGTTTGAATGTCGGTTTAGTCAAACTTCTCGCAGAAATATTGGGAAAAAGATTTTTGTTGGATATTTTTTTATTATATATTTTTTAATTGGATTTTTTGCTTAATTATCTTTTTTTTTTTTTCCTTGGATACTTCATTGACTAATTGTGGACTGATTGATGTGAAATGCAACAAAATTAATGGTGCAAAATTAATTGGGTTTCATATGCAATCTCTGTACAAAAATAAATATTGGTAGTTGTCGCTACTACATATTATTCTTGACTTTTGCCCTTCCCATGTTTATTTTATGTCCATATGCATCAGTTTTCACCACATTTCTTGTGCAATACTTCTAAGTTCCCAACAGTTTTTTTATTTTTATGTGTTTTTTCCCAACAACTCTTATATATTTTTTTAGGTCGTTTTCCTGGCTAAGAAATTACTTTTTCCATTAATAGTTGTTTTTATTAGGTTTAATGCTAAGGAATAAATTATATACTCAAAAGAACATAAATAAGTATAAAATAAATAACAATGAGAACTATTTGCACAAGAAAGAAAGAAAAAAATAAGGATTAAACTAAGGTAATGTTTTTTTTTTTTTTTTTGGAGGTAAAGCGGCAATTTTATTTCTAAATAAAAATAATTACAAGAGTACATGTTGAAAGAGGCTAAACTCTAGAGAAAAAAAAAATAGAAGACTACATGCACAAAGGTGCTAATGTGCATTGAGAGCTTTTCTCTCTCTATTAAGACTTAAGAGTTCCAAAAAATTTTGTCAAAAAAAAGAAAAAAGAAAAAAAAAAAAGAGTTCCTAAAAATTTATTTACTTATGAATAATGATAAAATTTAGTTGCAATTATTTAGATGTGTAATTTAGGCTTAAAAGTTAAACACATATATGTATTTATCGATGTAACATAATTAGTGTTATGTTCTCGAGGGACAAATTTTTGCTTGCAACAAATGGTGGAATTTGAGTCCAATCACAAGACTCTAACAAAACACTGTAACTATTATATTCAATCATATTGTGTACTATGTTAATATGGTTGAATTTAATTGGAAAAATTAAAATACAATACCTAATAAATAATTCTTTTAAGTTTTGTCCAATAAATTATACAATAACACAATTTTTTTTTTTTGGTTGAGAGGACAATAACACAATATCTTCCACTTGCTATGCCTTTCTCATTTATTTGTTACACTGCATATCCATGGAGTGGGATATATATGTAAAGTTGACTCAATGAATAGGAGAGCTATTTGCCTATTTCACTTTTTTTTTTTGGGGTTAATGGATGCAAAGCAGGTTACCACCCCTGGCCCTGAAAATGATTAATTCACTTTATTTTTTGATTTCTGTTTTTATAAAAGTATATTTTTTTTTTTATTTTTTTTTTAAGCTTATATGCATAAATTTATTTTCTCTGGACCAGGCCTCGGATTTAAACGATTGGCCCAGTTTTTCTAGAGCGTTCTTCTTTTTGCCTTTAAATTAAATGCCACCATAAATAAAAAATAATAATGGTCTGACTGTGTTCTTCTGCCTCGTGGTCCAATAAAAAAAGAAAAGATTTTTTGATGGGTCATAGAAACTCGCACTCGAACCTGCTTCCGGGTCAGCTATGGCTCATTACTCAACGCTGTTGTTACTGATAATTTTATATTTGTGAAGGCAGAGTAAGAAGATGAGGGGGACACATGCACTTGTATTTCACTTTACTGTTTCTTCTTTCTGTTTGCAGTAAGTGCGATAATAAGTTTCACAATTATGCGTAACAAAATTAGTGTGAATAATGAATCTTAAAAGTAAATAATCAACCAATCATATCGAATACTTGTGAAAAATATGTTGTCATAGTATTACTCTTCTGTTTTCATTGTGTTAATTCCTTGAGCTCCAATAGCAATGAGCTCCTTCAGTCCAATCTTCTATGCGTGTTGTTTTTTATTTTGTTATGTGTGCCATTCTTATTTATATTTAAACATCTTGCTAATAGGGTAGGGCTTTAAAAAAAAAAACACTAAATTTCTTTGTTTGAATTAGTTATCCTTGTAACTTTATATATTTATACACATCCAGTTACCGAGTATGAAGAAGCAGCTGTTATCTCTCAAGTTTTTGATAGTTTAATCTTGACAAATGCTAAAATAATGTATCCAAAACCTTTAAGCATCTTTACTGACATGTTTATAGACGTGGGATCATTTTTTATTAAGCTATCTCAGATACTATATGCCTTCTTCATTTTTTTTTTATTTACTTATTTTTGAATAGGGGAATGCCACTCCATCGAGTACATGACCGAAATAGGAAGTGGCGTCGCATGGAAGAAGATGAAAGTATCTTTGTTTACAGAGAAGGAACACTGGATCAAGCCACATACAATTTGTATCACTTTGACAAGAACATCAGCACTAATAACAGTGGTAATGGTAATGGATGCAACGCCATCATTCGGAATAAGGTCAACAATGCTCCAGTTAGCAGCGTTGTCTCTTTAAAAGATGTCATAGTAATTTAGTATGATCATCAAGAAGGTTGACATTCATACATAAATTTCTCTGATAAACCCTTTTTTGGATTCTTCATTGGATTTTTTATGTAAAAAACGAGAAAGTTTTGTTTTCTTGGTCTAGGAGATATCATTGTTTTTTTCGTTTCAAATTTTAGACATGGATCTGGTCCCTTTGTTTATATTCTTTGGGGTTTTAAACCATTAAGCTCATTGGGCCTTTTCTGCTGTATCTCTTTTTAGGCTTTACGAGGCTGCATGACTAGGATCTGGCATGATTGATAACTTGTTTGATGTAATGTAAATAGTGATTCCAAGAGAAGCTGGGCCTAATGAACACACCAGCAAGGCTGCAAAATGCAAATGGACCTTCCTGTAGTAGCTGAACTTAATTTGTGTATTAGGATTCTAGGGATTCCAGCACCTCTCCTCTTGTAATGCCTGAACACCTAACCAAAATACAAAGTGTAATTTGTCCGGTGAACTAGGCTATGGTGGAATCTTTAGTGGTCTATGGTGAGATCTTTAGTGGCACCGCATTGAGCATCAATTAATGGATCTGTCAAAGTCTATGTTCAATACTTCAAGTGCGCGTGGCAAACCCAAAGCACCAGTTTTTTATTTTTGGCTTTTTGAGCTTATTTCAGCTCTTTTTCTACCAGTAAGTAAGAGTGTAGGGTCAACTTGTCATATTGCATGGGCTGTAATTAAATTATTATAATTTTAGGCATGTCAAGATGACTCCTTGGACACAGTCTAAAAGATAAAACCTAGTTAACAAACATTATAATCTTTGGTATCAACTAAGAACGTAAGAATTTCCAATAGTTTTTAGCTAAGTAAATTAACAATTTCCAATTTCCACTCCCCTGTGGGGGGGGGTCCCCCCGCAACATTATAGTCTTGGTATCTGCTTCCTATATTAGAATTTTCATTCCACGTGGGGTCTTTCCTTTGGTTTTTCTTCTCAAAAGAAGAGCCCATACGAAAACCATGATTTATGCAAATAAACAGAAATGTATCCAAGCGGCCAAGCTCCCCAATGAAAATATAATTTAGATTTTGAATTTTATAATGGCTTTCCGCTATCTCTGTCTGCCACCAACACAAAGCCTCAAACCCTTTTTCTCTCTCGAATATAGCCAAATGCAGCAGGCAACAATTTTCCTTTGCCCAGTCCCCAATCCCAGCTGAAAAGAACAAAACAAAAAAAATTCAAAGAAACAAAAGAAAGCGTATCCCTATTTTGTTTTTCTATACACCAACACGCGCTTCAGTCTTTCCCTGCTGAAAGAGGCAAAGATCCCACAATGTGAACCAAAGGACTCCCAAGTTGGTGGCTCTTTGTCAAAGTTTCTTCTTTTTCAAGGTTTCTACAAAAAAAAAAAGAAAAAAGTTAAGGCTTTATTCAACCTTCAGTCCCGCTAAGAGCCCCAAAAAGGAAGAAAGAAAACATTGTTCACTTAAGCCTCATTATCTTATCTCAAATGGGTGCTCTTCAGGCCACAGTTTTCTTCCTGTTTCTACTGAAAGCATGTGAGATTAATGCCCAGAATGAAGACTGGAAGACTGCAACTGCAACATACTCCAAAGAAACAAATGGGTCTATCACAACAGGTACTTTTCTTGCTTCTATAGTTTCAAAGTTTGTAACTTTACTGTCTTTTACTACATAATGATGCTGCACGTTTACAAGATATAAACTTTACTAGCAAGTGAGCAAGGGCTACTGTTTATTAATGTTGCAGAAGGGGCTTGTGGTTATGGAGATCTCCACAAGACTAGCTATGGGAAATACAGTGCTGGACTAAGCACCATTTTGTTCAACAAAGGGAGTACTTGTGGGGCTTGCTATGAGCTCAGATGTGTTGACCATATATTATGGTGCCGGCAGGGAAGCCCCTCTATTGTTCTCACTGCCACAGATTTCTGTCCTCCAAATTATGGGCTTTCAGCTGATTATGGTGGCTGGTGCAATTTTCCCAAGGAGCATTTTGAGATGTCAGAGGCTGCATTTACTGAAATTGCAGAGAGAAGTGCTGATAATGTGCCAGTGCAGTACAGGAGGTAACAAATCAAACACAGAAATAGAAATTTTATTGGAGTTCTTTCCTTTCCTATGATTTCTGTTTTCTAGTATCTTGCAATTGAGGGAAACATTGTTTATGTCAAATTTTGTGCAGGGTGAAGTGTGCGAGAAGTGGCGGGATGAGATTCAGTTTGAGTGGAAATTCTCACTTCTTTCAAGTGTTAATTACCAATGTAGGTTTGGATGGTGAAGTGGTTGCTGTGAAAGTGAAGGGATCAAGAACAGGGTGGAATCCTATGGCAAGAAATTGGGGACAACTCTGGCACTGCAATATTGATATTAAAGGACAGCCTATATCTTTTGAGGTGACCACCAGCAGTAGAAGAACGCTTGCATCTTACAATGTTGCTCCAGCAAATTGGCAGTTCGGCCAGACATTTGAAGGGAAACAATTCTAGTTATAAAAGCTTTTGCTGCAATTCTGGAATATGGCTTGCAAGTTGCAACTGGAAACTTTTGAAGTCTTAATCATGGTTTCAGTCTGTATTGGGGGAATTAACCTCATCTTTACACTTAGATCTAGTCACTCAAAACTTCCAGCCATCCACAAAGTTGAGATTATGGTCAACAAATTGATGAGAAGGTTGTAGAAGAAAGTTAAAAAAATAGGAATTCAAGGTCCCAGTTTTGTCTCTTCATGATATCTTGATTAGAAAGTATTACAGTAGATGGAATCTGTAATTATTAAAAGTAACAGTTCATGTACCTTGTTTTCCTTCTCTTTATCCTGGCTTATACAGACAATCCTTGCTTTATAAATTATGTTCTTTTTGGAGATAATTCACACAGTATTTGCTTCTACAAGAAAGATAACCAAAGAAAATAAAAATTAAAAAAACAAAAAGGAAGGAAGACAATCAAATATAATTGCAAAACTCAAATGACAAGCAAAAGTTCTCACTTCTCAGTTCTCACCTACAAGAGAGTGCTCAAACATGGTATTTATGTAACTAAATAATTGCAGACACAAGAAATGGAAACAAGGTAACAAATGTTGTTCCATTTTTGCCATCCAAATTATGCATTTTTGGAAGAAATTCAAGTATAAATGAAAAGGTGAACGTCAATGTCTGTTTGCCTCTTGTTGAAACAGCAATGGAATTAACATGGACATATAGGCAGCATAAGCTCCCAGCTAGACGCTCAATTTTGCAATTATCACCACCTCCAATACACAAGCCATTTTATACAAGGCAAACTATTTAAGAAATTTTCATCTCTCTTATTGGTCATGACAACAGGGGATGGCCATAAATGACACATGTAAATAGCAAGAACCATGATCAAAATGGATATTAAATAAAATAAAAACTCATAATTTGTATTGTTTCAATGTAAGTAAGATAACAGCTTCTCCTTATTCTAGCATATAGTTGTTAAGCATGTATTAAGTGATTGATTCTTTTAGTCAAAAATAAAGAGTGATTAATGCCAATCTGGCCGGTCCTTTTTGTGAAACTTCAATGCATCTCCAAAGGGTTTTACAGATGAGAACTATATTTCAGTTGGTTTCGCCATAAATGTAGGCAGTACTTTTCCAGCATGTAAAAGTTGCGGTAGCACATCCTCTTACCAGGACATAACCATACACTTTATCCTACAAAGTCAATTATTGCTCACCATAATCTCTTCCTCCTCAAGAAACTCGAGACATTCACCATAATACATTTGAGCGTCTTGCCTTACCATAGCTGAAAATTTTGTTTCTCCATTTGATTCTAAGCCAGTTATAATTATCTTAAAGGATGACTTGTCTGGTTCACATCCAACTTCTTTCATCAGGTAGTAACATTCCATTGCAAGTTCAGTGCGGTTAAAGCTAATCAAAGTTTTGAAGAGAGCATTAAAACCTTCAATTTCAGGATTTAAACCATGTTCTGCTTTCAAATATGAGTGAAGTAATTCAACATCTTCAAACAATCCATTGCTAGCCAATACTGTGATCATCTCAGCATACAGTGACACTCGAGGCTTATACCAGTATTCCTTCCGAACATCTTCAAACACCTAGATTTAGCCAAAACAAAAAGTAGTTAAGGCAATGAAATTAAGCCAACAAATACTAGCATTGGAGTCCATTCTACTTGTTACCAAAAATAATAATAACTTCATAACAAGAAAAAAAAACTATTAATTGCAAAATGACCAGAAATATAAAAGAATTTTAAAAGGCAAATAATGTTCCATAATTCATTAGACAAATACGAGTCAGTTTTCATGGATAAGATATTAGAGAGCATGAATGTGACATGTTGTAAAAGGGTGTATACAGTTCATTCAAGAGCTCAATTCCTAGCAATGCAAGAAATAGGAGGGAGGGGATACGCTTTGGTAATATGGATGATACCCTTTGGCAAATTGAGCCTCTCATTTATGATGCAGTAAATACTGTTAGATTCTTCACCAAATCTAGTTTTGAATGGATTAGGAGAGTGAAAAACTCTGTAGCTATAATTTAGCTAAGTTCTCTTTTTAATTTTAAATGCTGTTTTACCTGTAATAATATTTCCATCCCCCCTTTAGTATGGGATGCTTGAAAAGCTGATGTTACTCCGTTTTCTCAGTAAAATAAATAAATAATAAACAGGTGTATATTTGAAGGGGAAAAAAGTGCAAAATCTCTAAACTTTAGCTCATGAGCATTTTAGTCCTTGGAGTTGAAGGTCATTGCTTTTATTCCCTAATAACTTAAAATGATCGCTTTTAATTCTTAAGAACTTAAAGCGATCCTTTTTAGTCCTTAACATACTTAAAGTGATCACTTTTTTATGTCCCTAAAGTATCTAATGGAGTGATAACATCATCTTTTAGTTTTAGTGTGGTCATGTGATCATGTCATCCAAGTAACTTAAAATGATCATTTTAAATTCCAGGGACTAAATTGCCAGTGGGCTAAAGTTAAGAAATCAAGAATATATTTTTGAGGGGAAAAAAAAACTTGCATAAAAAAAAAGACCAAGAACCCATTTGACATAATGGTTGTTAACAAATAATTAAGCCTTTAGACATTGTATACTAATCCAGAGATGCAATTTGAATTAATTCACAAAATATAGTTTGCAAAGAAGAAAACTTAAGTGGGTCTCCCTCATATTGTATCATAATTCCCATAACATAAATTTTTGTAGGATTTAGCAATTGCAGATAGAAATGAAAAAAGTTATGATTTAAAGTATGAACCTTGAGGGCCAACTCGCATTCATTCTGACGGAGGAGTTCACGAAGAACAGCAATCAAATCGAGCTTGAGAAGGCGGCTGAGCTTGGAGTCCCAGACTTGGTCCAATAAACGTTTGTCTTTCTTAATATTGGCTCGCTTCAAGGCTTGTACAGTTTGAATTGCTTCGATGCTGGGGTTCCTACCCTTCTGCAATGGCCTCCGGTTCTTGCTTCTAACGCTGGTGCCCACTATGACACAGCGCCTTGAAGGTGTAGTGGCAGTGGCAGGTTGAAGCGACCACCTTGTTGTTCCATTTAGTTCAGTGGTTTTGAGGAGGAGGGAAAAGAATGGTGCACGAATTGCAGACAAGCTCATGCTTCAATCTCGACTCCGCTCTCTCTGTTGTAGTCTGTTTAATGTTTAGTTTGTACTTCATACTTTGTTTTCACTTCTCATTATAGGGAGCATGTGAGGATAAATGGCAACGGGTCAGGTTCGAATTTGGATGTTGGATCAAATACTATCTTTTGGACTTCTGCTTTCAAGAGTTTGAGCCCATATGCCAATGGGCCTCCTAATTCATATATTGGTGCTTGATAATTTAGTTTTTTTCCCCTTTGTTTTGTTTTAAAACTTGAGATAGGATACCTTGGTCGAATGATGTGAGGAATTTATTAAATATTCGAATAACACAATTTTGCACACTTGTTTTTTTTTTTTCCTCATAGAGTAATTTAGATATTGTAGGTAGGAATTCAAGTGACGAGAGATCGATACCGGCGCATACTAAGTATAGCAACCCTAATTGGGGTGATGATGAACACTTCAAAAATCAAGTTAGCATTAAAGAAAATTATTAATTAGTCATGAATTTTTGAATAAGGAATTGCATACCTACAAAGATTCTGTAAAGAGGGTATTTATACCCTTGATTGGTATGTACTTAACTTAGGAAATCCATCATTGCCTTCCTCATTACTTTAAATGGATGTGAATATGTGACAAGCTCTTGCCCACTTTATTGGTCTAAATATGCTTTTCAAGAAAGGGTTGGGACTCTCGTCAAATGGAGAAGCCATATTGTATTAAATGCTAGTTGGGTAGTTGGATGTAATTAATGTGATTGTGATTGATTCGACCTCTTGTACTACTTTTTTAGGGATGTTATTGGACAAACTATTGTGAATGGCATGACAAATTATGTGCCACCTCCAATAAATCATTCTTTTAATGACTTGATACGTGTAGAACTAGAAAATTATACACACCTCAAATACTCAAAGAATTCTTGACACCCAAATTAAACCCCTCAGAAAAGGGGGGACGGGGGGGATTTTCTCCATTAGCCTATTAGCCCACCTATACTATATGTAATTGGATTGTACATTTACAACTTTATAGCCTTGCCTTGCAAACTATTACTCCTGCCTTCTTTATTAACAACACCTTAATATTTATCATCCATCTTTGTGGTCATTTAGTATCTCTCATATTTTAAGAAGGAAGTCAAAAATTAGCCCAATGTTTAAGTGAGAGGAGAGGGGAGAACCTTTTACTTTTCTCTCCCTTCCATTGCTAACATACCGTGTTTTGCTGCCTTGGGATAGTGGATTTATCTATATTTGTGAAAGAAGGTTTTTAAAGCCAAGAAAAATAAGTAAAACTGCACCTGTAAACTTGAAATATACCATAATATGGAGAAAAATGTGACAAGTACTTTTGCATAGCAATGTTTTATTGGTACCTTATCTATTTTTGGAGAAACGAGTTCAGGAAGTCAACATTGACAAGTGATATGGAAAGGATCAACCATCAAACAATACTGTGCCCTGTTGAGCATTAGCATACATTCCAATGTTTCTGCAGTCCAAGCTTATTGGCATAAAGTCAAATCTCTGATATCATCAGTTATATATACTATCTACTTAAATGTAGCAAACCATTTGAAGGATTTGGATGAGAGCATGCCCTCTTCCATTAGCCTTTGTTGAAAAGTAAAATCAACAAAGAAATTTACATCATTGCATAGAGAGGATAGCACAAGCAACTAATGTAAACTTAAAGTTCAATTGGCAGCTAAAAATTTAAATGCTTATAAATGCCAAATGGCCGGGAGAATAGCTTTCATGGAGCCCAACAGATTGAAAAACATTTCTCAAATCACGAAAGCTAACTGTTCTGCCCTGCTACTTGCCATTTCTGCACTTTGTTTCTCCTCTTATTTTGGGATTTCATGGTAGCAAAACCATGAAAAGTAGCCAAGCACACAAGCCACACATCTGTTATATAAATTAAAAAAAATTAAAAAAAAAAAACCACATTTAGTGCCTCGTTGAAGTAAGATAAATAGACAACAACACAACACAACACAACACAAATGAGTAGAAATGACTTTGAAGTTATTGCACAAATTCGCAATAGCTATACGGAATTCACCAGGAGTCTGATAAACATACTGCTCACCTATTTACATTTACAAGAGGGATTGAAGAACCAAAAGAAGGCTTCCTCCTTTCATCTCAGTAGCTCCATGCCAACACACGACATTTCTAGGGAAAACCACTTATCTCATAAAGGCATTAATTATCACTACTATGCCTCATGTTTGAAGTGGCTAACAAGAGTTCTATGATTCAATTATTCATTGGTTTCATACCCATGAATAATAACAGGTACTAATAGAACTAACTCTGTTCACAGATACAAACACACATGAAATATTCCAAGTCATACTATCAGTTACCAGAAATATAAGACAAACACTTTTACTATTAGCACATGAAAATATGAAATGAACTTGAACCGTTGTCAATTAAATTGATCCCTTTTTTTTTTCATCACAACATTGAAAAAGTTTTAAATTTAGCTGACAGGAATGACAAAACACGATTTCTTAAACTGAACCAAGAAACAGATGGTAGCTTTTTAAAATAAGAACAGCAAAACTGATACTAAGTTTAAAATTAATTAAGAAATTTAAAAACACCAACCAAAATAAGATAATAAAGAAGGAATTGGTTATGAGTTTCCAGACTTTCAATATTTGGTGTTGCAGACTTGCAGAGGTTATGTGCTTTTCTGTTGGGAGGAGTCATTGGGATGTTCAATTTTGTCGTTCAGTGCATGATTGGGAGCTGGAATCGTTGGTTTTGTTTATGGACATTACATTGTCTACTCTTCATCTGTGCGGGGTCTTGGTCCTGACAAAGTTTGTTGGAAGCTAGCAATGAATAGAGGTTTTGAGGTTTTGAGGATTTTATCTTTCTTTATACCCTCCTACTATCATATCTTTCCCTTCGAAAATGGTATGGCAATTGAGGGTTCCTCCAAGGGTAGCTTTCTTTTCATGGTCTGCTTCTTTAGGTAAGATTTTAACAATGGATAACCTTTGGAAAAGTTGTATTATTGTTCTTGATTGTGGGGAGTCGGTGAATCATCTTCTTCTTCATTGCTCCATAGAATATGAACTGTGGTATTTGGTGTTTTGTTTGTTTGGAATAAGACTATTGAGTTGTTCAAGTCTTGGCAGGGTAAGTTCAGGCGACATTGCAATATAGTTATTTGGAGGCTTGTGCGACAATGCTTGATGTGGTGTACTCGGCGAGAAAAGAATGCTAGAATCGAGGGATGCAAATAGTCTATGCTAGAGCTTAAGTCTTTTTTTCTTTCATACTCTCCTTGAATGGAGTTTGGGTTTGTCTCATTTGTAATGTTTTTCCCTTCTTGTTTACTTGATCATAGTAATTTGGTTCCTGATTTTTGCCCCTACAGTAAATTCCCAATGTACTTGGGCTGGCTATGATTTTAAATAATATTTTATGTTACCTATAAATAAAGACTTACAATATTTGGTGACACCATAATCTAACATCAAGTTGGAAAGATATTAGTAGTGCTAAAGGAAAGATATTAGATTATGGATATCATGAGACCTTAGGAACCACTAAGCCAACCACTAATATCAAGTAAGAGACATGATATAGAACAAGCGGATTGTTCACAAATTAAAAAGAGCCCATGAAAGATTTTAAAGATAAGGAGACCGAAAAGATGCAAGTTATGAATAAAGTGATTTAAGGATAAATAATCACTGAGTTGCCTAAAATGAAAACACATGCTAACAGGTCGGCTACATAAGCAAACATAATACATTGCATGGAAAAAAAAACACGTTTGAGCGTTTGGCTCTTGCCTATTTTTGGTAGCCTTTTTGGATAGTGTTTATCATAGATATGTTTTTGGGTAACTTTCATGTTAAATGTATTACAAAAAGCTAAAAGTTAGTTTATTTATAATAATTAAAAAAAAAAAAAGGCTAAAAGTTAGACTATTTGCAAAAAAGTTGAGACAAAAAGCAAAAAGAAAATCCCTTTGGTTTTTCCCAGGGATAAAAATAAAAATTACTCAATTTCCAATTTAAAGTTTAAACAACACAATGAAATTTGTTGTTCATTGTGCTACTTATTTCATCAAGTTGCATTTCATAATTAAAGGCTCTAAACTACTGTTATCACCTTTTAATGTTGCCATTTTTAAACACCCAAAAAAATTGTTTCTATGGAAAAATTATGAATGCTTCCTTTTGCTCAGGTTGAAGACTTCAATAAGTTCTGGAAAACACCTGAAGAGTAAAGGGTGAAGAGTGATACTTATAGGATTAATAGATGAGTCAGAGTTCTAAATGACAAGACAACCTTATCATCTCCATAGTTTCAAATAAGTTATACAACTTTGAAATCACACTCATTCGGCAGAATAATAACTAGACTACTTCACAAAAGAGCAGATGAAACAGAGTACTAGACACAAGGAAATGAAATTGTACCTTGTAGGACTGACAAATAGCTTATAAAATCATTAAAAGTAGATGAAAGGAAAACATACCTCTTCAACCACGAAGAAGAGTGCAAGTGAACCCATCGCCTACAAGCTCATTAATTGCATCCCGGAACTTGTGATAATCATCGACTTTGTTGTAGACTTGATAAGAAATCCTTGCATAGCCAGTTACCAAATCAACCTCCCCATCTTTCGGTGCCCTGTAATAAATAGGCACTTCCACACCAAACTTATCCCTCAAATGTGTTCTCAACTTCAAAGTATCCAAATCACTTGAAATCCCTAAACAAGCTGGCAACCCAACCATGATCATGCTGGCACACATCTCTGGAGGGCATCCAAGATTCGTACCCCACACTTTTGCCAACATCTGTCCCATCTTCACAACATTCTCATGATTCCTCTTCTTGATCCCCTCAATACCACCCTCGAACCTATCAACAAACTCAAACACCTTGGGAACCACCAACTGAGCACTATAGTCCCTAGCCCCAATCCAAGCACTTTCCACGGCCAACCCATTTCCATACTCGTGAGTCACGACCGGATGGTGCAGGTCTAAGCACTGGGACGACTTCCTACAATACAAAAATGCAATGGAAGGCGGGCAAAAGAACCACTTATGCAAATTACTAGTGTAAAAATCAGCACCAATGTCTTGCATATCAACATCGGTACACCCAATCCCATGAGTTGCATCCACAAAAACTTGATCCACACCTTCCTCCCTACAAATCCTAACCAATTCCTTAACAGGTATAACTACAGTCGGCATTGAAGTTATATGATCAATCACAGCTAACCTCACTTTCCTACCATTCTCTTTTCCTTTCTCTAAAGCCTTCCTAAATTCAAACACAATCTCTTCATTAGAATTTACAGGAAAAGGCAAATGTACCTCAATAACATGCCCGCCAGCACGTGTGAGATAGGCCTCAATGGACTTCTTTACAGCACCATAAGCATAGTGAAGCATAATGGCAACATCTCCTTGATTGAATTTTCCTTCGGCGAAGCTCCAGGCGATGTTTTGGAGGACGATAGCAGCTGCAGTGGTGGCATTATCGACGATGGAGATTTCGTCGAGGTGTTGGGCATTGATGAGGCTTTGGAGGAGGGTGCGGGAGCGGAGAATGCCGGGTTTGAGGTGGGAGAAGTAGAAGTGATCGGGCTGGCTAAGGAACTGGAGTTGGAGGTGTTGCTGGGAGTTGGAAATGGAGGAAGGGCAACAGCCAAAAGAGCCATTGTTGATGCGAGCTATGGTGGAGTCGTGGTGGCTGAATTCTGATTGGATTTCAGCTTCTGTGATGAAAGAAGAGGATAAAGATGAAAGCTTTGGCTTTTTTGGGATGTGGGTATTGGAGTCACCATTGAGATAAGGGTGAGACTGAGAGGCCATTGGTGATGGAGGTTGTAGCTGTAGGGTTTGGAGTTTGGAGAGAAAGGGGAAAGGATCAGGAGTGAGATAATAAAACCAGGAACAGGTTACTAGTGGGAGTAATGGGAAGTGCCTCATTCCATTAACTGAATAAACTAATTAGCTTGAGACATATACCCTCCACTCTGTTGTCTCTCTCTATTTATTTATTATTATCTTTTTAAGCTGAGTTTGATTGCACCGAAAACAACCCACGTCCGGGTTTGACCTTTTTTTTCTTAGGTTCATTGCACTGTTTATAAGACTCGTAAATATTTTTTTTGGGTTAAAAGGAACTTTCATAAACTAGAACGACAAAGGAGGAGTAGGGCAGAGCCTACTCAAATACAAACCACTCAAGTCAAAATCAACTAAACTAGAAATGTCCACAGGCGGACTTTCAAAAATCAAAAAACCAGCAGCTTGGCAGCCACCCTTGCGAGCTAACGCATCCGCAAATCTATTCATCTCACGATAACAGTGCCTGAAACACGTCCGGGGAATCTGAGAAAGCAAAGTCCTACAATCATCCATGATGGCCGAAACAAAAAGGTTGGAATACCTTGGGTTATTCAACGCATCCACGATCGCCTTAGCATCAATCTCAACTTCAACAACATGGAACTTACGGCTGACACAAAGGCTCAATCCATCCCTAAGAGCCCACAGCTCAGCAAGGAAGCAAGAAGTCACCCCTATTCTGCGAGAAAAGCCCACAATCCATCTCCCATTATCATCACGGATCAACCCCCCACCACCTGCAATACTCGGATTGCCAAGAGAAGACCCATCGGTATTCAATTTCACCCAATCCAAATCTGGTCTTGTCCAACGGACCGATTTAGGAACACGAGTAGAAGCTTCCCTGGTAGAAGCGGCACAGAAAGAGAATTCTAGAACACTCCGCTTGATGATGTTTGCAAGCTGAGGATTAGGCCCTTGGTTTTTAAATAAAAATTGGTTCCTGTGTTTCCAAATACTCCAAATAGCAAAAAGAAAAGTTGTACTCCAAGGAATATTATGAAGATCACGGACCTAGTGGTTAGTGCCATTTTCTTCTAGCCAAACAGAGACGTTGCTGGTGAAGAACTGATTAGAAAGCCTATTACTACCCAGCTGGAACCACACGGGCTTCACAACAACACAATCCAGGAGTGCATGGATAATGGACTCGCTGCCAGAATAACAGAGGGGACAACCACTCTTAGTCACAATACCTCTCCTCGCCAAGCACTCCCTCACCCCAATGCTATTATGAAGGCATAACCACACAAAGTATTGAATCCTAGGCAAAATCTTCACCTTCCAAATCCAGTTTCCCCCAAAACTGATCTGCCTATCCTAGTTCATTGATATCTTGTATGCTGACCCAAGGGTAAACATACCATGCTCCGAGTCTTTCCAAGCCAACTTATCACACCCCCGAGAAGCCACAGCAAATGGAATGGCTTGTAATTCCAGCTTTAAATAATCTGGAAGCTCAAAAGAAGTTGCAGCCCAATTCCACCCATCTGCTGACACCACATCCCTTACCCTTAGGTCCACACAATCACCTTGAATAAGACCTTGGATGACCTGCTAGAGAGGCCCAAACTTGGTCCAGTTATCCTCCCAGAAACTAAGGTTACTCTCTCGGCCGATTGTCCATCTCACCCCTTTTTTGAAAACTACTGACCCCTTTTTCATTGCCGACCAGATTCTGGAACAAGGAAGCTTATCTCCGTTTCTTGAGCTTAATCTCCGAGCATTACAATATTTCCCCTTAAGCACTTTAACCCATAAAGAGTCGCCTTTCGTTTGAAATCTCCAATTTAGCTTTGCTAGCAAAGCTAAATTCCTACCCCTAGCTGTTTGGAGACCCAAGCTACCTTCCTTCTTTGGCTGACTAACTTTATCCCAGCCCACCCAATGCATCTTCCTTACCGTATCCGAAGAACCCCTCAAAAAGTTCCTATTAACTCTATCAATCCCATCAATGATTTTCCCTGGGTGATGATTGCATTGCATAACATAATTGGGAATAGTTGAGGAAACATGCTTAACTAGCACAGCTTTACCAGCTAAGGACAACAAATTTGCTTTCCAGCCAGACATCTTTTGCTTCACACGGTCCAGAATAAAATTAAAATCATTAGTCGAAGCCCCCGGATGCTTTAAAGGAATGCCAAGATATTTCCCAAGGTTAGGAGTCAATTGAAAACCCAAAATATCACGAAGAGACTCCCTATCATCTCTACCAACATTTGGGGAAAAGTAGACCCTCGATTTTGCCCCACTCACAGATTGCCTGGATTTACTACAAAACTCATTCAGCACCTCTCTTATCACCAAACAATTAGCTTGATTAGCTCTAGCGAAAAGAACAAGGTCATCCGCAAAAAAGAGATGAGAGAAAGCCAAACCACTCTTAGATGCCCGAACTGGATTCCATCTTTTCTTGCTACATTCTTCTTCAATAAGCTGCCCTAGGAAATCCATACAGAGAATAAACATATACGGAGATAACGGATCCCCTTGCCTTATGCCTCTGGAGGGAAAAATAGGATCCAAAGTCCCCCCATTAACCAAGATCGAAGTAGACACAGTAGAAATACAACTCATAATCAGCTTTATAAGGCTTTGCGAAAGGTTAATCCTGTTGAGCATAAATCTGATAAAGCTCCACTCAAGCTTGTCATAGGCTTTCCCGAGATCAATTTTAATTGCCATGAAACCAGACCTACCCTTCTTCCTGCTTATGGTATGGATGAGCTCTTGGGCAATAATAGCATTATCTGTACCCCTTCGCTCTGGAACAAAAGCAGATTGAAGAGGCGATATAATATTACCAAGCAAGGGTCTTAATCTGGCAACCAAAATTTTAGAGACTATCTTGTATATCGTATTGCACAAACTAATTGGGCGATAGTTGCTGAGCGTTTCTGGACCAGGGATCTTGGGAATAAGAACAATAAGGGTCTTGTTAACTTCCTCCGAAACTTCCCGGTTAGCAAAAATTCTTTTTACTTCCTCCTTCACAGAAGAACCCACTGTGAGCCAAAAACGTTAGAAGAAGCCTGCATGAAGCCCATCTGGGCCAGGGGCTTTAAAGGCTTTGAGAGACCAAAGACCATTCTTAATCTCTTCATCTGACACAGCCTTATCAATACTGTCCCGATCCTCATCAGAGAGCCGATTTTGCCAGGCAGACACTGCATTAATCTCAAGAGGGGAGAAGCTTAGAGAATATGTATAAAGCTCAGAAAACCCGTCCCTAATAACTTCCTTAACTGCCATCTCATCATGCACCCATTCCCCTTCTTTGGACATGATAGAAGTCATGGAGTTTCTTCTTCTCCTCACCAGAGTGGACACATGGAAGAAAGACGTATTCCGGTCACCAGAAATCAACCAGTTCACCCTAGACTTTAAAGCCCATAACTCTTCTTCCTGCCTTAGAACACAATACAAATCAGCCTGAAGCTTCCTTTCTAACTCGACTAGGGATACCAGAGGTCTCAAGGCTAATGCCCTTTGAATGCCATCCAACCTGGCCATTAATCTCCTTTTCCTAGCAAAAATATTTCCGAAGTGAGTCCTATTCCAGTCCGAGGCATCTCGAATAAAAGCCTTGATAGCTTCCTGAAGGTGAGGGGCGTTAGTCCACGCCTTCTGAACCACCCGAGGAAAGGAGGGGTCCGAGAGCCAAAAACTTTGAAACTTGAACAGATGAGTCCGTCTGGTCCACCCACTAGGGGCAATCCGTAGCAAAACCGGACAATGATCGGAATGGCATCTAGTAAGGTGGGAGACCTTGGCTTCGGGATACAGAGTGCACCATTCCGGATTGACAAAGAATCTATCGATTCTCTCTTGAATGAGAACATGAGCATCCCTTCGATTAGTCCAGGTAAACCGAGACCCCGAAAATCCCAAATCAATCATATTACACTTATCTAAACAATCTTTAAGGAGAAGTGATCTACTAATGCTCACAGGTCTACCCCCTAACTTATCATCACTAACAATAGGCTCATTAAAATCCCTTACAATAATCCAGGGAAGACTATGCAATTCTGCAACATTCATCAAATTATTCCAAAGAATAGACCTCTCAGCAAATCTAGGACTGGCATAAACTGCTTAAAAAAGCCAAGAAATGTTAGAAGAGCGTACCTTTACAGTAACATGAATTTCCTGCTCTGTTTTAGACAAAAGAATAACTTCTACTAAGTCTGAGTTCCATAAGAGCCACAACCCTCCAGACCAACCAATAGTATCCGTGTGAATTGCAACGGTCTGTAATATCCTTAGCTCTCTCCCCTCCAAGACGGGTCTCCATTATCACAAAAATTGCTGGATCATACACACGAGCAAGCTCTCTAACATGACTCTGAAAGTTGGGCTTCAGAGAACCCCTGCTATTCCAAATGATGTAATTCATCACACTGATAAAGAAAGAAAAGAGAACCTCTTCAGAGGTGGGAAGAGGCAGCCCCACCTCATTCCACTTCCATCCCAACATCAATAGCTTCATCGCTGCCTGCAAAATCCTTAGCAAGCTTAACCGGACTTCTAGAAATCCCAACCCCATGCGTAATAGCACTTGTACCGTCCTGGGTATGGACTTGCTGCTCTTGAGGCAGCGTACAAGTATCCCGGCTTCCATAATCAACATCACCACGAGCCACATGGTCATGAAACTCTTGCACAGATCCGGTACCAACGCGATCCCTTCTCAGATCTCCCTCGCCTTCTCTTTTCCCCTGATCTTCGCACAACTCGATGTCACCATTATCTCCGGCCACACTATGACTGCTCCTACGCACATTAATACCCACCTCGTCATTTGCTAGAGTGTTGAACTGGAAATTCTCATCCCATCCCTTTTTGCTGTCAAAAGAAATTTTTGAGGAAGGCTGCTCTAAAATAGGAAGCTTCTAGTTGCTAGTAACATCTACTGCTACGTTGCCCAGGGAACTTAGAGCCCTATTTCGGGCTAACTCTTTTTTACTTTTCACAGAAGTGCAATGGGCCAAAGGAGTTGAAGTTCCATTGGAAAATTGGCCCAAATTACTTAACTCAGCTTGAAGGACACCTTCCTGATCTGATTGCACATGCTTTGGGCCTGTATAGTGCTCTTGGGCTTTGAAGGAATGGGCCTTCAAGGACGTAGGAGCCTCTTCTGGCTTTCTTTTGCCAGCAACACCAACATTCTGCTTATGACCCACACTTAGAAAAGCGTTGCCACCACTCACTCTGAGGTACCCAAATCCACTAGTGTTAGACGTGCTCTTTGCTGCTCTATTACCTTGTCGTTTTCTGGTAACCACCACCCACGGACCATACGTGTCCTTTTGGTCAGGGGACGTTGGCTCCACCCCTGCCTT
Organism: Quercus lobata; assembly: GCF_001633185.2. Taxonomy (NCBI): domain Eukaryota; kingdom Viridiplantae; phylum Streptophyta; class Magnoliopsida; order Fagales; family Fagaceae; genus Quercus; species Quercus lobata. The sequence continues at coordinate 56,815,700 of NC_044914.1, forward strand.
AGGGTCCACATGGTCACATTCAACGTGTGTACTGCCTGCTGAATCCTCCTTTTTGTCACTACCGTCCTTGTCGCTATCGTCCTTGTCTAGCTGGGCATTACTACGGATCAAATACGGACAAGCCTCCTTCCGGTGACCGATCCGTCAGCATGAGAAACAGAGCTTGTGTATACCTTTATAATTTACTGCCTGGTGAATACCTCCAAGGAGAACGGTGGTGACAAGCGGCTTATCCACGTCCACCTGAACGCATAATCTAGCAAAACAGCCCCTCGCTTCATTTGCCGTATACGTATCAATCCTGAGAATTTTTCCAACTAAGTTACCGATCTGAGAAAGGACCTCCATTTCATAATACTCAATGGGCAGCTCATTGAGCCTTATCCACACAGCAATGTAAGAAACATTCGTGGACGAAGGTTTGAAATTTGGCTCCCATGGCCGTATCGAGAGAAAATGTTCTCCCACGAACCACAGACCTTTTCTTAGAACCATTTCATGGTCTTCCTTACATCTGAAGCGAGTTAAGAAAAACTCCTTCCCCAAATCAATCACATCCATCCTCCCCGTGGGTTTCCAGAGCGCATTAAGTTTAGACTGAATGAAGTTGAATCCCACTGAGCGACCATAGACCTTCACAATGAGTGATTTCGCCCAAACCGTTCAAATGCGATGTTTGACCTCCTTTGATAGCTTAATAGCAGCAAAACCTTCTCTGAGCTCTTCAATCTCATCGTCTGACTCAATGGCAGGGTCCATTTGTTCATCAAAGGAAAAAGCTTGGTTATACGCTCCTGATATCTCCCCGAGGAGCTTATCTTTGAAAGTTTGCGTCTCAGAGGGACATGAAACACTGGTTTGCCCATTAAAATGGCCGCCACCCCCATGACTAGATGAGAAACCTGCATGACGGACATCCTTTACTTTCTTGTTGCTCCGTTCAAGTTCGGCTTCCTCCTCTCTAGAGAGCACACGCTCTTTTGTACGGACCATTTTGCTCGCGACACAATCATTAAATATAGTGATAGATAAACTTTCCTTTAAAACTGGTCCTACAGTATTATTTATATATTTAAACTTATTTTACTATAGTATTTTCAATAATAAGTTTTTAGTTTTCAGCAATAAACAGTATTTAAATAGACCCTTAATATAATTATTTCACTTTTAAAAAATGGTTGAGTTGGATTTCTAAATAGTGTTTGCTCTGTAAAATTCTAAAAGCCTAAAACCACTACAAATTTTATTTATGTCAATTAAAAAAAAAAGTGTTTTGCAACCAAATGGGAGAGATTGATTTTAAATAAATACATGGCCAGATTGATTTTGAATCTGGGTGTTGTTATATACTATATGAGATTGTTGCTGTAAAGGCATTCTTATATTTAAATTTCTTTATATTTTACTTTCAAATGGAGCTAGTCTTCTTTTGTTTTGAAATATTAGTTAGAAAGCCAACGTCTACAAATTGCTCGGCGAATATGGGTAATTACCCATTAAAAACAAACTATTTAGTTACTAGGATCCGTTTACAAACTATATATATTTTTAGCAACTCGAGTCTCAAAGACTCGATTTTGGGCCCCTAAATCGAGCATCTAAGGCTCGATTTTCATGGATTGTTCCTGTCTGATGTGGCACTTTTTCCACGTGGCGTCTACATGAAAATCGAGTTTCTAAGACTCGATTTACCTTTAAAATGAAAACAAAAAAAACCACAAGGGCAGCAGGAAAACCACAACAACGCGTTCATCAGAGAAGAAAGGAAAAAAAAAAAAAAAAAAACCCAGATCGCACCGCGACCTGGGTCGCGGTGCGACCTGGGTTGCGCGGCGACCTAGTTGCGCACGGCCTGGGTCGCCGGCCTGGATCTGTCTGTGTCGCCATTCCTTCTTCTTCTTCTTCTTCTCTTTCTTTTTTTTTTCTTTCTTTCTGCCTTTTTTTCCGCTGTTTCTGCATTTTGGGTTGGGGTCATTAATATTTTATTTTTGGGTTGGAAATCGAGTCTCTAAGACTCGATTTCCATGTAGACGCCACCTGGACAAACTGCCACATCAGACAGGAACAATCCATGAAAATCGAGCCTTAGAGGGTCGATTTAGGGGCTCAAAATCGACTCTTTGAGACTCGAGTTGCTAAAAATATATATAGTTTGTAAATGGACCCTACTAACTAAATAGTTTATTTTTAATGGGTAATTACCCATTTTCGCCCAAATTGCTCTAATAAACTGATATGTGCATTGCACTTGTTTACTCCAATTTTAATTTAGATGACTGACACGTATCACACATAAAATCCAAGGGTTAAAAAACGTCCATGACATATTAAGTTTTCTCTCTCCCTATGTTCCTCTTTTTCTCTCTCTTATCTGCCTCTTTCTCCGATCAACAACACCGCCCTCATCCTTTGGTGGAGTGTGGCGGTTTGGACTGAAGATCGGATGTGATATGGATTTTTTTAAGAGTTAACACACCAACTGTTATTTCTCTTTCTTCTGTTTTGCCATTGATGTGTTTTAAAGTAGCACGTGACAGACAGCGTGATTTAGTGAGAGACAGAGAGAGAGAGTAACATAAGCATAAGATAAAGCGCTGTTGGGTGAAGCTAACGGCAAAAACGCGAGGCATAGACATAGCACATAGTACATAGGAAGGATAGGATCACAGATTCACAGAATTGAATTTGGGATTGAGATTGAGAAGAATGGCAACGACCTTAATAGGAACAACGCCGTCGTGGATGAGGATTAGAATAATCCGTGAGGTTGCTCCTCCTTCCATTTTCCGCCAATCCTGTCTCTTTTTTCACAAACGCTTTCGCAGGAGTTTCTCAATCTCGGCCACTGCAGAGGATAAAGCAGTCCGCGTGCGTTTCGCTCCTTCGCCAACAGGGAACCTCCACGTGGGTGGAGCTCGAACTGCGCTCTTCAATTACCTGTTCGCAAGGTCCAAAGGTGGCAAATTTGTGTTGAGAATTGAAGACACTGACTTGGAGAGGTCCACTAAAGAATCTGAGGATGCCCTCTTGCGAGATCTCTCTTGGCTCGGTCTTCACTGGGATGAAGGTACCCACCCCCTTCCCCTTTTCCCTTTTCCCTTTTATTATTATTCTTTTCTTCTCACTTTGGGATCCAATTTTCAGTTACTGTTAAGCATTCCCAATTCTATGCTACTTATATTGTGTAGCAGCAATACAATCAATTTGTTAACTTGTTTAACACTTATTTGCTTTTTTCACCTATGCTATGCTACTTTTATTATGAACTAAGGTGAAATTTTTTGTATCACAAGACTTAATTGTATTTATTTGTTTATCTTGCACACATTCTTAGCTATGATAGAGAGTTGGATACTGAGATAGAGTTGGAGTTGAGTGATAATTGTCTTTGTCTACTCATAATTAGCATTGCTTGTTTTCATTTGGTTTTTATACAATTCTGTCTGTGTTTTTGACTTGCCTGCTTCCTTTATTAAATTATATGTAGTAGCACATTGATGTCCTTATACTTCTGAGCAAAAGGTGAATCAATTGATTAAGATATAAACTCTTAGTAATATTCTGTTTTATACTTTGTAGGTCCTGGTGTTGGTGGAGACTATGGTCCATACCGACAATCCGAAAGAAACTCTCTGTACAAGCAACATGCTGAGAAACTTTTAGACTCTGGTTATGTTTATCGTTGCTTTTGTTCCAATGAGGTAATCGGCATTAAACTTTGAAGCTTGTGTTGGTATTACTTACGAGTTATGACAATGGAGTAATGAAAAGTTGTTTTTGATGAAAAAATGAACTTGTAATTGGCTTTAATAAAGACTTACTGTTGATAAGTTACTCATATTTTCTTTAATGTATAGCATGGCTAAAATCTTTATTTTCATTCTTAGCTCTCTCTCTCCTTCACTCACATTGGTTGAGAGCATAAATCTTTTTTTCCCCCCCTTCACCATGCTGTTTCAGCAAAACTAGTACCTTTTGGTTTTAATTGTCAGGTAGTCATTTATTTGGACTACAAGCCTTATTAGCACAATCTTTTTGCGTTCTGGAATGCATGTTTTTTGGTTTTTAGTAGTTTCCATCTTCTATCTCAACTTATCTTTCTGGTCAAAGTTTAGGGGGTTTTGTGAAAATGTATTTTCTACTTATATGTTCTTATCATTATTTTCATCAGGAACTGGAAAAAATGAAGGAGATTGCAAAACTAAAGCAGCTGCCTCCTGTATACACTGGAAAGTGGGCAACTGCAACTGATGAAGAAGTACAAGAGGAGCTGGCAAAGGGAACCCCTTATACATATCGGTTTCGTGTGCCAAAGGATGGGAGTTTGAAAATTAATGACCTTATACGAGGCGAAGTTAGTTCTTTACATTTTTTGGGCTCCCTGTAGTCTTCTTATATTACCATTTTATTTTATTTTTCATTTTTCATTTTCTTTGGGGCTTTTCAAATTATCAGATGGGCTTTTGCTCTGCCAACCATAAACTTTAAGTAAATAATCTAGTGGATGTAGCTAATAACATAATGTTAAATCAAGTTGTGTAGGATGTTAACTTTGTTTGATAGTGAAATGAAGGTTAGTTGGAACTTGGACACACTTGGAGATTTTGTAATAATGAGGAGCAATGGGCAACCTGTTTACAATTTTTGTGTCACAGTTGATGATGCTACCATGGCTATATCACATGTTATAAGGTATTATGTCCAACCTCCTTAAAATTAAGGGAAATTTGCTATTTACCTGTTTGTAAACGTAGCAAGTTTACCATCTCTAATTTTTAATTTTTCTTTACCCTGGTTGTGGTCCATGTTATGTTAAGACATCTTATTCTTTCAAAACTTGCATTTTCAGGGCAGAGGAACATTTACCAAATACTTTAAGGCAAGCACTGATATATAAGGTACTGTTAAAAATCTTAATCTTTTTCCTGCTTTTCCATGTTTTTTTATTTATTTTTTAACAACAGAGAGAAACTGATTTTGGTCTCTATACATTATTCTACTACAGGCTTTGGGATTCTCAATGCCTTCTTTTGCACATGTTTCCTTAATTCTTGCACCTGATCGGAGTAAGCTGTCAAAACGGCATGGTGCAACTTCTGTGGGTCAGGTAATTAATCTTTATTGGTTGAATTTGTACTTCATGCAGAAGTTGGATTATGAGTTGTTCTTGTGCTCTCCTTTTTGGTCATTAGCCTTTTCTTGTTAGCCTATATTTTTATAAGGATAAACATTTCGAATTTTACTACCATCTAACAGTTCAGGGAGATGGGATATCTACCCCAAGCAATGGTGAACTACTTGGCACTTTTAGGTTGGGGAGATGGCACTGAAAATGAATTTTTCACCCTTGAGCAACTTGGTTAGTGATTTTGAATCCTCTTTCTCCCTCTCTCTCTCTAGAACCATGCTAATAGGCTCATGTGGATAAAAAAAATATAAAATTTGTGTGTGCATTTATTTTTCTTTTGATCAATTTCTTACCTGAATATATTTTTGCAATTTACAGTTGAAAAATTCTCAATTGGTCGTGTCAACAAAGGTGGTGCTATCTTTGATTCTACTAAGTTAAGGTAAATATGGCTTTTCGGTTACCATATGCTGAGAAAACCTATTTGTTTGTTACACCCAGCAAGCAGTCCCTTTGACTTGAAGATGTAGAGTTTAAAAAATGTTATGCAATGGATTTATCAAAAAAAAAAGTTATTCAATGGCATGTTTGTTTACATTTTCTGATGGTTGCATATATTGTGTAATATTCCAAATTTCAAATTTTGATTTCCATGATTTGATTTTGATTGTTTCTCGATAATTTGGGCTGCCTGTCACTAAAAACAAAAGATGGTTTATTATATTTTTGAATGAGCGAGACTATTTCTAAATTGTGGATGTATTGGAGGTTAACTGTCTAATAGTATGCAAGTTATTATTGTGTATAGTAGCTGCCTAATAGGTTCTCGTATATGTTCAAATTAAAGGTGGATGAATGGTCAGCATTTAGGAGCACTACCATCAGAGGAGTTGACCAAGCTTGTTGGTGAGCGCTGGAAAAGCACTGGTATCCTCACAGAGTCGGAGGGGACATTTATCCTAGTAAGACTCTTTAGTATTAAAATCTTTTGATTGCATTGAATTATAATTCTAAACTTCAAGTTAGAGAATTTCTTTTTTCTGTTTAGATTTAAGGTGATCTTGTAATCCTTGGCATTGTTGTGGATTATACTGTTTTTTAAATTATGGGATTATGTGGTCTGCTGCAGAAAGACAGGTTACTGTGGATAATTTATTTCATTTTGGTTTTATGATGTCTTAATATTCTATAATCAAGCAAAGCAAGCATGTTGTAATAGTTGAAATATAATTTTGTATAATAGGAAGCGGTTCAGCTGCTCAAGGATGGGATTCACTTGATAACAGATGCAGACAAAGCACTCTCAAACTTGATATCTTATCCTTTACTTGATACTTTAAACAGGTTATATACCTTGCACTTAATTCTGTTGTCATATGTCATCTTTTTTTCGGCCTGATAATCTCTTTCGTATTTTCTTAGTGGAATACACATTTTGTCATCTATAAATATGCTTTTCTACTGGATTTTATTTCACTTAATTATTGCTATAAGTACCGTTTGGGAGAATGTTAACTGTAATAAAAAAAAAAATGCTTCAAAATAGGTTTGGCCCCTAAGAACACAACCATATCCAATTACAAATTCTTTTGCTCTCTGCAGTCCTGAAGCTAAACCTGTCTTAGAAGATAAGCTTTCTGAATTATCAGCCGACCTCATAGCTGCCTATGACAGTGGTGAACTCCTTGGTGCTCTTGAAGAAGGGCATGCTGGCTGGCAGAAGTGGGTGAAGAACTTTGGCAAATCGCTAAAGCGCAAGGTGGTCTTTAATTAGAGAGTGATATATTTATTCTACTTACAGTATCTGGCCATGAACTGAAAATCTGTCTACTTTCATCCTTATCACAGGGGAAATCACTCTTCATGCCTCTGCGAGTGTTGCTAACAGGAAAACTCCATGGCCCGGATATGGGTGCAAGTGTTCTTTTACTCCATAGAGCTGAAACCTGTGGTGTTGTTGCTCCAGAAGCTGGGTTTGTGACATTGGATGAGAGGTTCAAAATGCTGAGGCAACTTGACTGGGAAGCATTAATAAAGGATCAGTCTCCTTTGGAATCTGCTGCTGCTATATCAAACTGAGAATTCACAGTTTTGACCGGCTGTTTCTAAAAATTAGTTCATCCATATATTTTTTCAGAATGTTTTTTTTCTGTTGTCAAGAGCAGTTGATTTGATTATGAAGGTTCCATCTTTAGTATACTATCTACCATTTTATAATGTTATGAATGCAATAAGTAAGTCTCCCTTCCTTGGATTGGTCACAGAGCATCTATTTTCTGTCATTTAAACGCATGGAATGGTTATGAATTTGAATAAAAAATATCCATCCTTAACACTCAATGAAAGATGGCTCTAGGCGATTCTGTATGTAAGCATGAAAGTGATGACAAAGATATGAGGACTAGGTGTTGAAACTAATGTTTCTGCAATAGATAAGTTTGATTTGATAGGAATTGGAATGTGAAATGTTGATACCTGTGCCGCAATATCGTACGCCCTTTCTTAGTTCCAATTCCGTATCTTTTGGATTTGAGTTAAAAGAACAAATACAAATATGTCTTTATAAGAAAAAAAAAAATGGTAGTTTAGTGTGTTGTTTTGTTTGTAACATTAGCATCCTCGGTAGATGTTTAAAAAAAAAAAATGTCATTTTGACACACCAAAAGCTTATTTTATTATTTTTTCACATCATTTTATAACATCTCACCAAAAACTTATTTTATTATTTTTTCAAATCATTTTATAACATCCCATTTATCAGATGTTTTATCATTCAATTCTCTACATTAAAATAATATTTACTAGACATTAAAATAATATATTAATTCTTCCCACCAAACACCAAGAAAGAGAGAGAAGAGAGAAAGTCAAAAAGGATATGAGAGAAATAAATAAAAAATTAATTTTTTTTTAGCATTCTTGTCTGAACCGTTCCAAAATGGAACAGTACTGTTTACATGTGACAAAAATTATGAGATTTGAAATATCTCATAAAGGAAGTTTTTTGATGTTTGGTGTGTTAAATGTACTAAGGGTCTGTTTGGATAGAACTTATTTTGCTGAAACTGAAAACTTAAAACTGAAAACACTGTAGCAAAATAATTTTTAAATGTGTGAATAGTACCGTGGGACCTATTTTTAATAAAAAAGTTGATAAAAAGTGTAATTTGTGGGTCCGTGAACCAGAAACGCAACGCAACGCAACAAGTCCAACCCAAACACACACTAAATATTTGACATTTGGTACATTTAATACATCTACTGTGGAGGCTAACTAATTAAATAAAAAATAAGTATTACTAAGCCATCTTTAGTAAAGTACTTTCTCAAAAAAAAAAAAATCTTTAGTAAAGTAGCTACCATTCTGGAATGGATGTTGTTTTTTATGGCATAGTCTAAAGTCTGCTATACGTCATTGTCATTGAACTTCTAACCACCAGTGGGGCAAATGCTATAGTTACCAAGTCATTTTGGTCAGATTGGGAGGTGATTTGATGCATAGATGACAGTCCACCGGATCCAATCACATTCATGATTGGAGGGTGTTTTTGAATACAAGCTTAGCTTTGCATCGCAGACCATACGTTTATTTTGTAGTAGAAGATAGAAGATGAGAGTCTTGATTCTACAACACTCATGATGTGGTGTGTTAACCATTGGTCTTTTGACATTCCACTCGGATTATTTTCGAACAAGCTCGGCAAAAAAAATGAACTTAAGCTTGTTTACGAGTTAATTAATTTATTATTTTCTCATATATAATAAAATCATAATTAGATTTTTTTATCACTATCTAAATATATGAATATTTTTATTAAAAATAGTCGGTTGATATTATCAATAAACTATAAATAGTAATTTAATATGAAATGGACTTATTTACACATTCATACCATCCAATTCTAAGTTTATATAATTAAGAATATTTTTTAAACAATATAAATATAAAAATATTATATTATATAAATTGAATCCCATTTTCACAAACACATTATTATATTTAAAGTTTAAACTCATTTGCTAAATAAACAAAATTTTTTTTTGATAAACAAAATTATCCCTCATTTTCATTGCATATATATCTGGTCTGATAATAAATTAACGCAATTTTCGGGTTCTAAGTGCTAGTCCTAGACCGCCAAACATATAAGCAAACGAAAGAAGAATCAAAGGAAGGAAAATGAGTTGAAGAAGTAGATGAAGAAGAAGAAATAAAACGTACAGACAGAAAGACAGAATCACCATCAAGAATGTGATGACATTCACATTCACATTCTCATTCTCATTCTCATTCTCATTCATTCACATTTCCTGACTCCGAGATCCCAATCAAACAAATAAAAAAATGTCAGCTTCCCAAACCCTAGGCGGTCCATCCCGCAGCGGCCGTGTGATAGGGCCGTCGTTAGACAAGATCATCAAAAACGCGGCGTGGCGCAAGCACTCTCAGCTCGTCTCCGCCTGCAAATCCGTCTTGGACAAGCTCGAATCCATCTCCGACTCCGCCAATCTCGACCACTCTCCTCTCTTCGGCCTCTCTTCCTCCGATGCCGATTCCGTCCTCCAACCTGTCGTTCTCGCTCTCGAATCAGGCTACGCCAAAGTCGTCGAGCCCGCTCTCGATTGCGTCTTCAAATTGTTCTCCCTCAACCTCGTCAAGGCCGAGATCGATCGCCCCGATCCCAACTCCAATTCCGCTTCCAATTCCAATTCCAATTCCAATTCTAATATTGTTTACAAGATTGTCGATTTGGTGTGTAAGTCCGGGGGGCATGGAGAGGAACAAATCGAGCTCGGCGTGCTTCGGGTTCTTCTCTCCGCGGTTCGATCTCCCACTGTGTTGATCCGTGGTGATTGTTTGATTCATGTAGTGCGGACTTGCTACAATGTCTATCTCGGTGGATTGAATGGTACCAATCAGATCTGTGCCAAGTCTGTTCTCGCTCAGATTATGGTCATCGTTTTCACGCGCGTTGAGCATGATTCTGTGGATTTGGAGGATCGAGCTGTGCCGAAAGTCTCCGTTGCCGAATTGTTGGAATTCACTGATAAGAATTTGAATGAAGGGAGTTCTATTCAGTTTTGTCAGAATTTCATCAACGAGGTAATGGATGCTAGTGAAGGAGCTGGTGATCATGCTCGTGTTCGTAATCAATTGCCTTCGCAAAATGGCAATGGCGTAGGTTCAATTAAGAAAGAAGACGATGACAATGATAATAATGGCGATAAGGTTGGGAGGGGTGAGGATGAAATGAATGATGGTGGTGAAGCTGATAGTAAGATTAGGGAAGATGGGTTTTTGCTTTTTAAGAATCTGTGTAAATTGTCAATGAAGTTTTCGTCGCATGACCATCCTGATGATCAAATCCTATTGAGGGGTAAAGTTTTGTCCTTGGAGCTTCTCAAGGTTGTCATGGAAAATGCCGGTCCGGTGTGGCGCGCCAATGAGAGGCAAGTTTCATTTTTGAGCTCCAAATGAACCCATTTTTTATGAGTTTGTATGTAAGATTTGAATTTAGAGCAGAATTGCTATTAAGTATGGTGATTACACATGAGAAAGCTTTTAACTTTAATTTTCAATTTTTGGTACATAATGTGATACATAATATATTGAATGTGTTTACATAATATAGCATGTATTTTAGTCTTTAGTGCAGACTCAGATTTTCAGCGCATACAATGTGTATGATAAATTTATGATATATACTATGTTGCTGTTCTCATCTACGAGCTCCAATAGAACCAACTTTACAATTTATTCCACAAGATTATGTTTTGGGAAATGTGATATCATCGTTTCTGGCACAATATAATTAATATCCTTGTGCTAATCTCACTTTTCCTCAGTATGCAAGGTTAGAATCAGAATAATATCTTGCTATAAATGAGCCGGAAGTTTTAGATAGTTATGTAATATTTTATTTAGAGCAGAAATACTATTAAGTATAATGATTAGTCATGAGAAAGCTCTTGACTCTAATTTCAATTTGATACATAGTATGATGAATAAGAGATGGAGTGTGTTCACATAATATATATAGCATGTGTTTTAGTGCAAAATCAGATCTTAAATGCATGCAATGTAAATTATAAACTTATGATATATACCATGTTGCTGTTCTTTTTTGCAATATAATTTTCGATGACTTAACACATTGTAGTCTTATGGATTCTTCATGTTTGTACTTGCTTTGTAGTTCATTTTATAGGTGTTTCTGAGAATTTGTTCTGTCCTATTATGAAAAAGAATTATATATTTTTTACTTGGTGCAGGTTTCTCAGTGCAATCAAGCAGTATCTTTGCTTATCTTTGTTAAAGAACAGTGCATTATCAGTAATGGCCATTTTCCAGCTTCAATGTTGTATTTTTATGAGCTTGTTATCAAAATTTAGATCAGGATTGAAAGCAGAAATTGGGATATTTTTTCCCATGCTTGTCCTCCGTGTGCTGGAGAATGTGCTCCAGCCAAGCTTCTTGCAGAAAATGACTGTCCTTAACTTATTGGAGAAGATCTCTCAGGATCCACAGATTATTGTAGACATTTTTGTGAACTATGACTGTGATGTGGATGCTCCAAACATTTTTGAAAGGTATTTACACATCTCTTACATCTCTCCTTGCTGTTACTACTGCAATTAAAATTAGGTACTTTGCACAAGATCTCAGTAGTCAATTCTTTAAGATTTTGAAAATGATATCTGTAGTTTTTGTAGGGAGTGTATACAAACATTCTGCATTCATTATCACAGGTCGCTTCCATTTTGACTCTCTTGAAGTTATTGCTGCCTTCACCCTTAGGTGATATATTGAGGTGTCAATTTTGTAACTGTTTCTTTTGTTTCATAAATGTAGTGGCAGATAACTATTTAGAGTTCATAAATGTGGACTGCTTGTCAACAACCTTTTGAGTTCCCTATGATAATATTACCTTATTAAGATGTCATATTGAATTGATCTAGTGAGCTCATCCATCATTAGTGCAAAGAGAGTTTTGAAATGTTCATATTGTTTAGGCTAAATTTGGTTTCTTTATATTGGCACTATTTAATCATTTCTTGTTATATCTCGTGGTTAGAACTCATCAGTGGTGTGGAGTCTCTCTCTCTCTCTCTCTCTCTCTCTCATGTATAAACATGGCAGATCTATTATATTTGACAATTCATGTTGTGTTTTAGTAAAATGTATTAAAACCCTTATAATTCCATCAGATGTTTTCAGGGTTGTCAATGGCCTTTTGAAAACTGCTCTAGGACCTCCTTCTGGTTCAACCACAAGTTTGTCTCCAATACAAGATATCACTTTTCGGCATGAATCAGTTAAGTGCTTGGTTAGCATCATTAAGTCAATGGGAGCTTGGATGGACCAACAGCTCAGTCTAGGAGATTCATATCTGCCTAAGAGCGCTGACAGTGATACTACAGAGAATCATTTAACTCTCAATGGAGAAGATGGAATTGTTTCTGACAATGAACTACATCCTGAAGTAAATTCTGAACATTCAGATGCTGCTACCCTTGAACAACGTCGAGCTTATAAAATTGAACTCCAGGTTGAGTATTGCCATTATGTTTTAATGGCACTTCATTTTTAATATACACATGAGTATGCGCCTGTTATTATGATTTATCCTTTGTCTTGATTGATTTTTGTTCTATCGCTTGTTCCCTTCAACATCAATTAATGCTGTCATCTATTTTAGCAGGAATTAGTGTGGTTCATTCTTTAGTGACATCTTTTCTTGGTTAAATGCAGAAAGGTATCACTCTGTTTAATAGAAAACCTTCCAAGGGAATTGATTTTCTGATAGGCACCCAGAAAATTGGTGGTTCTCCAGAAGATGTGGCTTCTTTCCTGAAGAAAACTTCTGGCCTAAATGAAACCATCATTGGTGACTATTTGGGTGAAAGGGAGGAATTTCCTCTAAAGGTCATGCATGCTTATGTAGATTCATTTAATTTCAAAGAGATGGATTTTGGCGAAGCAATAAGGTTTTTCCTACGGGGCTTCAGGTTACCTGGAGAAGCACAGAAGATTGACCGCATCATGGAGAAGTTTGCTGAGCGATATTGTAAATGCAACCCGAACTCATTTACTAGCGCAGATACTGCTTATGTGCTTGCCTATTCCGTGATATTGCTCAACACAGATGCCCATAATAGCATGGTAAAAGATAAGGTATGTTTGCAACCTTTAATGATATTTATTATTCCAGACCACCTATATTTTAGCCTTTGCTGCTGATTTATGTAGGTCAATTTTGGGATGAATATTAATTTGCGAGTAAAGCTACAGCCACAAACTATTTTATAACATTTTTACAAACTATTGATGTGGCAAAAACTTACTAGTTCTAATATGGGCCACCTTTAACATCACATTTTTACTTACTAATAATTATTTGGAAAATATTTAAACAACATTAGCAATTTGTAAAAATATTGTAAAATAGTTTCTCTGTAGCATTACTCTTAATATGCATGTAGCTCTGTATTTAATTAATAAATAATGGCTCAAGAGCCTTGTAGCTTAATGGTATAACCTGGTCTCATTTATAAGAAGAACCAAGGTTCAAATCCCCCCTATTCCACTTGTAATAATTGAATTAAAAAAAAAAAAAAACCTAATTTAAAATAGTGGCTTATGTTAAAGGCATAGTAAAAGATCTCTCAATATATCATTTGTTATCTTTCTGGAAGATTGTAAAGTATGGGTCAAAATACTTTAGAACATGAACATCTACATAAGAAGAAAGTTTGAAAAAAAATTTCTGAACCCAATTTTGTAAGATAAGCTAATTTTGGAAAATTATCTTTTGATTAATTATAACTTGTTCTGTGTCTATATTTAGTGTCATATATTTTGTTCACAAGTGGTCCCAGGCTCAGGAAAAGTCAGAGGGTTGTGGTATGTTGAAGGCCAACATAAATTTAGTCACTTTATTATGAATGGATACACTACGGATACTCATTGGGGCGTCCCCTACTACTTTAGATAGAATAGAATGGAGTAAAAAAATACATGTGGTCGACCCTAAATAATATGTTGAGGAACCATATCAGGGACTAAAGTTGTTTGTTGTTATTGTTGTTGTATCTTTTGATTGATTATCAATGTAGAACTAATTATGATTCTCATCTGATTTCCATTCTGGATTGTTTGGCTAACCAGATGACGAAGGCTGATTTTTTTCGAAACAACCGAGGAATAGATGATGGCAAGGATTTGCCAGAAGAGTTTCTTGGCACCCTTTATGATCAAATTGTTAAAAATGAAATTAAGATGAGTGCTGAGTCTACTGCACCACAGAGCAAACAGGCTAACAGTTTTAATATATTGGGCTTTGATGGTATACTCAATCTAGTCACTTGGAAGCATACTGAAGAAAAAGCATTGGGTGCAAATGGACTTCTTATAAGGCACATCCAGGAGCAATTTAAGGCAAAATCTGGAAAATCAGAGTAAGCTAAAATACAATACAATTAATGATGTGACTCTTTTTGGATTGTATTTGTGGAACTTGTAAGTCATTCATGAGGACGGTCTTGCTATGACTAGAGGATTGATGGGACACAGAAAATGGGACAGGGTAGTGGTTTGGGCATATAATGTTTCTGCCTAGGTATTTTATGACCTATTAGAGTTGGATAGATTTTGATATGTTAGGTTGATAATTGAGGTCATTTCTCTGATGAATGTGTGACACTTACCTTTTGTATTTTTTAAGCCTGTTTCATTGTCCTTTATTTGAGTTTGAGCCCTGTTCTTATTAGCAATTCTTTATCATCTGTTGTTGCAGGTCAGTTTATCATGCTGTCACTGATGTAGCAATCTTGAGGTTTATGGTTGAGGTTTGCTGGGGTCCTATGTTGGCTGCATTCAGTGTGACTCTTGACCAAAGTGATGACAGGCTTGCTACTTCTCAATGCGTACAGGGCTTTCGATATGCTGTGCATGTCACTGCTGTGATGGGCATGCAGACTCAGAGGGATGCTTTTGTGACATCTGTAGCCAAGTTTACTTATCTCCATTGTGCTGCAGATATGAAACAAAAGAATGTTGATGCTGTGAAGGTAACTAAGCAATAATTTTGAAAGATTTTTCTTTACAATTTCTTAAAGATGCTTCACTGCAGGAATAGATTCAAAATGCATTAAAACGTTTGCATGTAATGGAGGAGCTGATTGGATCATTGTGCACCATATTTTTATGCTTTTTCTTTCCCAATCCTAAGCCATATATAAGGTTGTTAAAAAGAGTGAAATATTGCATTATGATCATTCCAATCAGATTCCATTTCGTGTAGAAGTGAAGATTAGTGCATCATAATCTATTACATTTGTTTGCCCTGCAATGTTCTTTTGTCTCTTTTACCAATATATTTTCTTTGGACAGGCAATAATATCAATTGCCATTGAAGATGGTAATTATCTTCAGGAAGCGTGGGAACACATATTGACATGCCTTTCCCGAATTGAGCATCTGCAACTATTGGGAGAGGGTGCACCGCCTGATGCATCCTTTTTGACTGCATCTAATGTTGAAACAGAGGAAAGGACTCCAAAAGCCATGGGTTTTCCAAATTTAAAGAAGAAAGGAACTTTACAGAATCCAGCTGTGGTGGCTGTTGTTCGTGGGGGCTCATATGACAGCACCAGTGTTGGAGTCAATACTGCTGGACTGGTAACTCCAGAACAGATTAATAACTTTATTTTAAACTTGAATTTGCTGGACCAGATTGGGAACTTTGGGTTGAATCATGTATTTGCTCATAGCCAAAGGCTGAACAGTGAAGCAATAGTTGCTTTTGTTAAGGCCCTATGCAAAGTTTCTATGTCTGAGTTGCAGTCTCCAACAGACCCTCGTGTCTTCAGCCTCACAAAACTAGTTGAGATAGCGTAAGATACTCCCCTTTTCATTAAGAATTGTTCTGCAAATTTGTCAATTTTTTAGGAGCTTTAATGTGGCATGAATAAATAATAATAACAGATCCGTGTTTCAAATGTAATTTTGATGTACCTATTTAAGTTTGAATCAATCAAATTGCTCTCAGCCAAAAAAAAAAAAAAAATTCAATTAAATTGCAGATGGCCTGTTGTAGGAGTTCCAGGGAAGCTTCTATTTTTTTTCCCCATTGGTGTATTTATGGAATTCCCCATTCATCCCAAGCTCTCAGGGAGAGGGGTGGGGTCCTTTTCATCCATTGATATTGAAATCTCCCGATTAGGAGTGATGCAACTTTGTTTGAACAAAAATGTAGTGGGAATGAATTTTATGATCAAAGCATTGTTTCTTTTGCAGGCATTACAACATGAACCGTATTAGATTAGTATGGTCTCGCATGTGGAATGTTCTCTCTGATTTCTTCGTTTCAGTTGGACTGTCAGAAAATCTATCAGTTGCAATATTTGTCATGGATTCCTTGAGGCAGCTTGCTATGAAATTCTTAGAGCGCGAGGAATTGGCAAATTACAACTTCCAGAATGAATTTCTTCGACCATTTGTGATTGTTATGCGAAAAAGCAGCTCTGCAGAAATTAGGGAATTAATAGTCCGGTGCATTTCACAAATGGTCCTCAGCCGTGTCAATAATGTGAAATCTGGCTGGAAGAGTGTTTTTATGGTATGTTAGAATTTGATTCTCAATTTCTGGTTTTATAGATAGTTTGAACCTGTTTTTATAAATAAAAATTCTTTGAAATTTTTGTTACACCAGAAATTTTCACCTAGTAATCCTTGTGAAATCATCTTGTATATTGCTGTAATGATGAGGATGGTCGGACTTAGCCATGTCATATGTTGACTCATTGAATCTACCTATTACATTGAAAATACGTTGGTCTATCCACATATCCCATTTTTTTTGTAAAGGGGAAAGGACATTCAAATAAGCAAATTTTTCATCCTTCCAAAAATGCTTGACAAGTGGGCAACTCTGCCTTTTAAATGTCTTGCTTCTCATGTGGTGCTTTTTGTTTCTCAGGTTTTTACAGCTGCTGCAGCTGATGAGCGGAAGAATATAGTCTTGTTGGCTTTTGAGACCATGGAAAAGATAGTGCGAGAATATTTCCCTTATATAACTGAGACGGAGACAGTGACTTTTACTGATTGTGTCAAGTGCCTCATAACCTTCACAAACAGCAGATTTAATAGTGATGTTAGTCTCAATGCCATTGCATTTCTCCGCTTCTGTGCTGTGAAGCTTGCTGATGGAGGACTTGCTTGCAATGAGAAGAGCAAGGTTTATGGTTCATCTAATCCAGTTGCAGGTGTGGATGCTTCAGATTTACAAACTTCCATAGAGAAAGATGATCATTCATCCTTTTGGGTCCCCTTGCTAACAGGTAACTTGTGTTCCTAGCTAAATTCTCAATAAATGCTACAGCTGCTGCAAATCAGGCATGATGGATGGCACAACCCAGTTGATAAAATCAATTTGATTTGTGCGTTTATAAATGTGCATTGTATATGTCTATATTTGTGTCTCTGTCTGTCTATATATATTAGTCAGCTCTTCTTTTAATCCCAAAGGGGAAATGACACTGATTTTATAGTTACAATTAGCAAACTATTGTGAACCGAGATAATTGAAAGATAGTGTAGTCAATTGGAGATGACCAATCTCCTGAATTTGAGAGAGGAAATGATGCGGGAGATGCAAGAAAATTATTATTTAATATTATTTATGTTCGCAAGTCAATTGTATTTTTATGTTTTAGATCCTAGTAGTTTATTGGGCTATTAGTATTTTAATTTGGGAAACAAGGTTATTTTTGTAATAAGGCAATTAGGGTTTCCTAGCCAATTAGAACTAGGGTTTAGCAATCCTTTATAAGCAACCTATTGTACTCCTTGAGGAGTTGGTTGATATTTTGATGAATGAAAAAAGATGGCCGTTTGGTCTTTCTTTGGTCTGGTGCTGACTTCAGGTGTTGACTCCAAGCAAGGCCTAGGTGCTGACTCCTAGGTCATATCTTTTATTTTTCTGTTGTTTTAGTTTTGTTCTGGTTGTCCTGCGTCATTTTTGGTATCAGAGCAAACACCGATCTATTTGAAGCATCATTGCAAGTCAATCTAGAACCCAAAAAAAAACCACGCAAGACCCATCAGCCACCGGCTGCCGAAACCCACAAATCAACACTCACCGCCGCAAGACCCATCAGCCACCAGCCGCCGAAACCCATTATAACCCTCAACCACCGCCGCTGAGGACTTTGACCACCGCCGATGCAAGACCTGCGACTAGCAGCTGCCACTCCTCCATGTTTTGTGCCGCTGCAGTCTCCCGTCTTCGCGCCACCAAAATCATCACCAACAGCACCACCGACAGTGAACGCCGATGAGTGATGCTGCCTCTTAGCTGATGAGTCCAGTGCCGCATCGTGACTGTTACTGTTTCTTTCTCTTTTAGTTGTTTCCTCTGTTTCTAGTGTCGTTAGTTTTGTGGTGTTTAATGTTTGAATTGCTACTGTGTACTGGCCGATTTTAGTTTTATACTTTATTGTATTTCACATTAAAAAAAAAAAAAAAATCAAAAGGAAGAAAAAGAAAGACCAAACGGCCATTTTTTTTCATTCATCAAAATATCAACCAACTCCTCAAGGAGTATAATAGGTTGCTTATAAAGGATTGCTAAACTCTAGTTCTAATTGGCTAGGAAATCCTAATTGCCTTATTACAAAAATAACCTTGCTTCCTAAATTAAAATACTAATAGCCAAATAAACTACTAGGACATAAAACATACAAATATAATTGACTTGCGAACATAAATAATATTAAATAATAATTTTCTTGCATCTCCCGCATCATTCTTTATTTTATTGTTGTTTCAGTTTTGTTTTGATTGTCCTGCGTCAGGAAATAGACATTTTTGGTTAATTTTCTGCTTAATTCTCATTAATGCATTTAATGTACATAAATAGCCTAAGATGAGATAACCTCATCAACAAAATCCTAAAACAAAAGAACTAATCATATCCTAAAACATAGGAATTCAATTGAATACAAATAAATGACAATACTAATCTATCTAGGAAGATTTATTCTATCACTAAACTAAATTCAAATAATTTATCCAACACCTGGGTCATAACATTCGCTTCCCCTTCAAGATGAATCTTGTCCTCAAGATTCCGAAACATGGAAATTGATACTTGCTCACATCATATCATTCCAACTTGAGAGAACTTGACCTCGAATTCTAAAGAGTTGAAGGATAAGAATTTGGACCATGCATACCTGCACCAATTCTTTAACCATTTTTGTGAATAGAATAACTTTGATTTTCACATCCTTGAACTCATCGGGAATGACAAATTCAATGTGTGAAATTAGACTAGGCTTATTTGAAATCACAAGATCCCTTTGATCTATCTTTTCCACTGCATTAATCCTTTGATCTTTAAAGGCGATTTGTATAGCAGGTGCATCCTCCAACATATTACTCTTTTGATTCTTTGAAATTTCATGGGATCCTTGAACTTTTGATTGTTCTTTGATTTCCAAAATTACATTGGATTGTTTATCTAAGACCTCTATCATTTGATCCCACGTATCTTGCATCTTTGCTTCCATCCTTGCTATGCTTTTGGACATGTCCTTGGTAATATCTAACATTCGGTTGACAATCTCCGACATGTTCTCCATTCTTTGTTTGCTGGGATTGACACTACTGATAGGTAGATGTGGCTTTTTTTTTTTGGTTGGGTGTTGCAGTGGCTGCCTGGAAGTATGGTGGCTGTTGTTTGCCTTGGGTTGTAGATGGGAGGATAGTGTGATAGTGAAGGATGAGAATACGATTGAATTTTTTTTTTTCCAAAGAAACTGGATGGATTTGTTGGCTTTGATACCAAATATTGTGAACTGAGATAATTGAAAGATAGTGTAGTCAATTTGAGATGACCAGTATCCTGAACTTGAGAGAGGAAATAGACATTTTTGGTTAATTTTCTACTTAATTCTCATTAATGCATTTAACGTACATAAATATCCAAAGATGAGATAACCTCATCAACAAATCCTAAAATAAAGGAACTAATCCTATCCTAAAACATAGGAATTCGATTGAATACAAATAAATAACAATGCTAATCTATATAGGAAGATTTATTCTATCACTAAACTAATTTCAAATAATTTATCCAACACCTGGGTCATAACACAAAGCAAGTCCATTATGGCATTGACTTTCACATTACCTGCAACATCATTGGTCTCCATCTGCATATATATTATATGTGCTGATGAACTGTATGTGAGCATGTTATCTTATGTGTGTGCGCTATTATTCAAGCAAGGCCCCTTTTGCTTCAACCACCCCAATCCCTTGTTCTTTTTTTTCCCTTTTCTTTTTCTTTGCTTAATTACCACCATAGTCCTACCTTACTCTCTCAGTTGTAAGCAAGAAGTGGTATAGTAATTTCATTGCAGTTTGAGCAGTAGGTAAATAACTCCTACAATTGTCTTATCCAACATATTTAGTCCTTTATTATATGAAGACAGATTTGATGAGAAGGTATCCTATGAGACATCTCTCTCACATGTGGGAGCGGCATATATTGTGAGAGCGATGTCTTATAAGATCATCTCATAAGATAATTTTTCGTTCGGTGTGGGGGTTCAGGAATGATTGTGTTCCAATGCAGCTAGCAACTTCTCCATTTTAAATATAACATACTCTGATGTTGTTTCAGGGTTGTCAAAACTAACATCTGATCCCAGATCAGCCATCAGAAAGAGTTCTTTAGAAGTGCTATTTAACATTCTGAAGGATCACGGACATCTTTTCTCACTCCCTTTTTGGACTGGTGTCTTCAATTCTGTTGTTTTCCCGATATTTAATTGTGTATCTGACCAGAAAGAGATGGAAATTGAAGATGAAGAGTATCCAACACCAACTTCAAGACCTTTGCATTCTGAAGGGAGTACATGGGACTCTGAAACTTCTGCAGTGGCAGCTCAGTGTCTAGTGGATCTTTTTGTCACCTTTTTTGATGTAGTGAGGTCTCAACTACCAGGTGTGGTATTAGTACTAACAGGGTTTATAAGAAGTCCTATTCAAGGTCCTGCTAGCACAGGGGTTGCAGCTTTGATGCGGTTGGCCAGCGATTTGGGCAGCAAGCTTTCACAAGATGAATGGAGAAATATTTTTCTGGCTTTGAAGGAAGCAGCCACATCAACAGTGCCCGCATTTATGAAGGTCTTGAGATCCATGGATAACATCGAGGTGCTTGGAAGTGGTCAATCCTATACTGATCTGGAAACGTCATCTGATCATATGTTGACACATGATGATCTTGAGGATGACAATCTGCATACTGCACAATATGTAATTTCAAGAATGAAGAGTCATATCGCAATGCAGCTGCTCATCATACAGGTTCCTCCCTCATCTCTATATGTAGATACACACATACACGTGGATAACATACATGTCTAATTTGTGATTGTCATGATCTAAAATATAGTATTAAATACTGATACTGAGCTTAGCTTTTTTTGCTTTTCTTACAAGAATTGAGGGTGTTTTTTGTGTCTTCATGTTATGTCCTCTCATATACTTATTCCTTAATCTATTGAATAGTTTAAATTGTTGTAAAATCCGATCAAAGTATGTGTAAATGGTTATTTCCTATTTATCTTAGTAGAATGGCATCCTTTATACACGTGCCATAACTGATGTGATTCCAACATGATAGTAACATTCATCATTCACAAAAAGTGTTCTTGTGTAGTAGATAATATCTTCATCAAATGTCCAATTACGATGAACACATTGTTCTAGAAGCTTTGCCTGTGAACTATACTGCAAAGTTTAAATTTCAGTGCATTTGTCTCTAAATTAGAATGTGACAAATTATTTATTTATTTATTTTTTACTCTTTTCATTTCAGGTTGCGAATGATCTTTGCAAAACAGACCTACAATACTTGTCAGCGGACAACATCAAGATCCTTCTTGAAGTTTTTTCTTTTATTTCATCGCATGCCCACCAACTGAACTCTGAAAAAAACCTGCAGGAAAAACTGCCAATAGTGTGCTCTATCCTGGACCTTTCTGAACCACCCCTGGTTCATTTTGAAAATGAGTCTTACCAGAATTACCTTAACTTCCTCCAAAGGCTACTTATGGATGATCCATCTTTGTCTGAGGAGATGAACATCGAAGCACAGCTTGTGGCAGTATGTCAAACAATATTGCAGATATACCTGAACTGTACTGATTCTCAATCAGCCCAGCAAAACTCAGGAAACCGGCCGGTGCCACAGTGTGTTGTTCCATTAGGTTCAGCGAAAAAGGAGGAATTGGGGGCCAGGACTTCTATAGTAGTATCAGCATTGTGCGTATTGAATGGTTTGGAAAGGGATTCATTTAGGAGGCACGTTTCACAATTCTTTCCTTTGTTGGTGGATCTTGTGCGGAGTGAGCATAGCTCGGGAGAAGTTCAGCAAGTTCTAAGCAATATGTTCCAATCATGTATAGGTCCAATTATAATGCAATGATTTTATATTTATTTTTATAATATATTGTGTTATATTATGCACAATACGCCAACATTGAACCACAAATTTTGTCTAAAGTGACTGGATCACGAGCCATGAGTCAGTTATATATTAACTCTGTAGTATGCCAAGGCTGGAATTTGTTACACTTTCTGATAGCATAAATTGAATAAGTTCTCACTTCTTTCTCATCGTCTGCCTCCGAAAGTTTTTCATCTCTAGAATACTTCCTAAATAAGTTTGGAATAAGCCAATATGAATTTTCTTTTGTTGGCTATTTTTCCTAAGCTAGGAACAGCAATGAGATTTTACATATCGGTAGAAATGGCAAAGAGGATAATGATATTGTAACCAAGTTTGCTCTTACTGTCATTACATCTTCCCTGATAGCTCGCAACCTCAGCAAGTCAGTTGAACCTTAAGATTCCTATCATTGCAATGATTAAATATTAGAAAAAAAAAAGGGGTTAAAATACTACTATATAACTAGTCAATTAAGATACCATTTACATCCCCTAAACTAAAAGATTTTTCCAAAAGCTTAATTAAGGAAAATTCCAGCTATCCTTGTTTTAAAATTTTTTTTTTCTTCAATAGCGTCTTTTTCTTTCATTTGAGACCCAATGTTAAGAAGCCGAGACTTGAAACATGGCTGCCCCTCCATCCCTTTCCCTCTTAGTAGTATAAAATATAGTAATTTTGATATACGTAGTTTAGAAGAATGACAACACTCGTGGTGTTGCAGTTATTGAGAGAAACCATCATGGTTAACCAATTCAAACTTGGTGGTGGTATCTGCTAAGTTAGCAGAAGTTGTGGCTCTTAAACTAAAAGTAAAGCTGAGTAACAATTATCGCCAAGGTATTGTGGATGGAGATGTAATAAATAAATAAAATAAATAAATAAAAAATAAATAAATGGATGAAGGAGTGGAAAAAGAATGATGGTCCGTGCATTGGGAGGTTGCTAAGATAGTTTTAGATAACATGGGCTAGAGGAGCTGGCCTTGGCCTTGGCAACTCTTACCTAAACTTTGTTGCTCTAAACAGGGGGGTTGGGTTTTTGTTTAGTTTTTTAATTATTTATTTACAAGATAGAAATTTTATTCTAGTCTAACTTAAAAATGTATATATGTGTGAAACTATCTCATGAAGTCTTAAACTCTGGCCCTTATTCTTCACACCCTACAAACACTTATACCTGTAGAGTGACCACCGCACTAAGGATGCGCGATGGTGTGAGACATTTCTAATTTCAAGGAGGGTCTTTAATATTAACATCCTTTGAGTTTGACATGCCCAATTGTATGCTTGTAGAGTCTGTTTAGATATCGCTTATTTTGTTGAAATTAAAAACTTATTGCTGAAAGTAGGGATGACAATTTTTCCCTGCCCCGCTTAACCCGCCCCTTCCTGCTTCGCCCCACGCGGGTTTTCCCTGCCCCGCAAAGGTAGTGGGGCAGGGATGGGACAAGATTTTAGCCCCGCACCATGGGACGGGGCGGGGATGGGTTTAGACTTTTTAGACCTGCTTCGTCCCGCCTCGCATTACTAAGGGTTATAATTTTACTATTTAAACAAACATATTAATATTAGCATATTTTATTCTACCCAATGTGATTCTCTGTCTTTGTTTTGTTATGTGTTATAATATGAGATTTTTATTTTATTTTTATGATTGTCTTGTTAAACACTTGGATATATTATTCAATTTTTTCTAAAAATTGATTTGATTTGATGGGATAAATTTGTAATTTCAAGTATATTTTTATTAATGAAATAAGTTTCATTAAAAAAATTGTACTAGTTGTAGAGCAAATTAACAAAAAGTAGAGTTTTATGGGATGGGGCGGGACTTCGCGGGGCCCCCAAGGGGCAGGGATGGGGTAAGACAAAACCATGTGGGGTGGGGACGAAGACCCCATCCTTCAGCCCTGCCCTGCCCCATTGCCATCCCGAACTGAAAGTATTGTAGATAAAGGTAAAATTTAGTTGAAATAGTACAGTAGGACCCATAAATAGTATTAAAAAGTGTAGTAAGTCCATGAATAGTAACAAAAATAAGTTAAATAGTAAAATAATTTATAATTTTCATTACTTTCCAAACGCACACGTGCTTGTGCTGTTCTAAGAAATGTTTCTTTATTTAATTTTTTATTTTTGGCAAATACTAATAAATAAATTTTTCTTTAGAAAGAAAGAAAGAAAAAGAATAGTAAGCGCGGAGACAACGCATGGCATTCTGTGGCTGCTGAATGCCACAAAGTTGTAGCAAAATAAATAGAAAAGTGGGCAGTCAATAAAGTACATGGCATTCTTTCTAATCCACCAGAAAAATTAATTGGGAGTCCAAGGAAGAAATTTAATGGAATATGCTTTCTATTCACGAAATTTCGTCATTTTGGTGCGGTTTCAATGTCCTTTTTTTTTTTTATATTTCACTTTCTTTAACAATTTTGAATTCTTCTACCAGTTGGTATTGTTTACCAATGGTTGGAACTTTGGAAGTTGGATCTTAACAAAAATTCACAGGGTTTCGAATTATTTAACATTAAATAAATGATACCCCATATTTGATCTGGTCACAGATCCAAAACGCCCTTACCTCTATTTTTTAAGTATTTCATCTGGGACTGTGTCAAATACATCATGGTTAAGATTAAGATACCAAATGTTGGAACTCTTCAAAGACACATCTTATCTGATCTTATCATTTCTGAATTTTTTGAGAAATGTTGTAATTCACAGACAAAGACAAAACACATTCACAGATTCGATCTCATCACAGTTTCACAAACCAAAAGCAATTGTTGACTGCCCCAACACAAGTAATAATTAAAAATAATAATTATGATTTTGTTTCTTGGAGTTCAACAGGTTTTAAGTTTTAACCAATTCCCCTAATAATTTTATAAAATTACCATCTGTTATAGTTAGATGTGACAGTAAGTTGACAAAATAATTGTGTCCAACATGAAATATTCCACATTTAATTTGTCAAAGCCATCTTATAAGAAGGGTCATGCTAAATGTTAAAGTGATCTTCTTGATTAAGAGCTTGAATTTTTTTGGCACTATTTTGGTTGGTAGTGTCCCAATAGATTGACGGCAGATATTACATAATTTCAACTTGTTAGATTATATATATATTTGATTGCAACATTTTAAACTTTTAAGGACCAAGTTGAAACTTATATTTTTCAGAGACAAAAATAAGTGTTTACCCTAACAATGCAACTTCTTGTTTCAAATATAGTATGATGATCTGCCATAATAAGGTGGAAAACCTTTTCCTTTCTAAATAAAATCAAATTATTGAATAAGTCCCGAATAAGGTAGTCAATTCAATAATTGTTCAATTTTAGTTCCATTGACAGTTTAACATGATGAGCGCTATGGCTATGATTCAGAAAATATAAATTAAGGGCGTTGATTTAGACTTTAGGTAACTAACACCAACATTGTCAAACGTCAAGTAGTTTAAATAATACGTAGCTTACCGGTGGTGGATGTTTTGTATTTGGATTCTAGTATTCTAAATTAATGAAAATTCATTGGTTCAAAAAATAATAATAATAATACTACTACGTAGTTAATTAGTAGATGATTCTCACCCAAAAAAAGAAGAAGAAGTTAATTATACAAACGCGGCCAAGAGACTTGTAACTAAATTAGTTGATATTTTTAAAATATTTTGGAAACATCTAAAGTTTAAATCTTTCTCCCCCAACTATCGAATTATAAAAAATAAAAAATATATAAAAAAAAAATACAAATGAGATGCATAAAACCAAGTGGCTTCATCAAAGTATTGTATATTTTGGAATTCTCATAATTTCCCATCTCATTATTCTATTGTATATTGTTATTTAATTTAAAATTTTATTATATATTTGAACCCTCCACTAAATTACAGTAATTTTCTCTAAACTGTGATTGAGCCAAGTGGTTTTATCAAATTTCAAAAATATTTTGAATAATTTTTTTTTAGTTAAAGACAACAACTTATTTATTCTTATCATTTTTTTTTAGATAAAATAAAAATAAATGTTAAAAAAAAATTCAACGTGCACTTTATATAAAATAACAATAATATTTTAACAAAACATGCAACGTGCATTTAAATTTCAGTTGATAGAGACAACAACTTATTTGTTTTTATCAATTTCTTTAGATAAAATAACAATAAATATTTTAATAAAACATGCAATATGTATCTAAATTTCAGTTGATAGAGATAACAACTTATTTGTTCTTATCAGTTTCTTTAGATAAAGCAATAGTAAGTGTTTTAACAAAACATGCAACATGTATCTAAGTTTTAGAAAAATTTAAATCCTACTCCAACTAAAAATCTATTATCAAAATTTCAAAACTTATATATATTCATTAATGTTCTTTCCATAGAATCCCTCTTGCACCCCACATTTTAGGTTTTTTTTTTTTTTTTTTTTCAAGTTGCAACTTACGCATATGTATTTTTATATCATAGTTTTGATTAAATAAATTCATCTTACTTATTGTTATTTGTTTCTAAATTTGCATGTATATATGGATACTATGTCAAAGGAAGTTTACTATAAAGAAGTAAAACAAGGGACACCCATTTAAGTTTTTGGTTTCTCTTAGATAAGTTTTTTTTTTTTTATTCTCAACTTTTGTATTTTTTTTTGTGGTTTAGGTTTTGGTTATTCTATGTTTTTAGTTTGTAAGTGTTTTGATTTTTTCAATTAACTATCACTACCGTGGGGGTTAAAAACAAAATTGAACCAAAGTATTCTTGAGCAACACAAATATTCGTAAAGAAGGTATGGACAATCCACAACGGGAAAGTTGGACAGTTAATTGAAGGGCAAGATAAAGATACTATTTGAATCTAATTGAAAAGAAATCTCGTCCTGAGGCACAAAGCATGAAACTGAGACTATTACAAAGTGTTTTTTTTTTTTTTCCTAGATCCCCTCCTTTATGGGCTAACTCCTCCTTTTATCTCGTCCTCCTTCCTCCTTTATAGTTGTGCATTTTCTAGCTAGATGACAGAAGATGCTTGTCCTTTTAGACAGTTCTTCTGCCATCATTTGATCATGAAGAGAGACTTTTGGAGTATCTCTATTGTTTAGGCCAGTCATTCATCATTTAGTGTGGTTGACATTAGATAGGAATACCTAATTAATGTGGGGGTAACTATTATTTTGGACTATGCTAATATATATGTTCTTAAAGGCTAAAGCATAATACAATTGGAGACATTACTCAAGTTGTATAAGTTAGGGTGTTAACCATTTGAATAAAATCAACACTAAAACCAAT
Organism: Quercus lobata; assembly: GCF_001633185.2. Taxonomy (NCBI): domain Eukaryota; kingdom Viridiplantae; phylum Streptophyta; class Magnoliopsida; order Fagales; family Fagaceae; genus Quercus; species Quercus lobata. Next base: position 56,843,638 of record NC_044914.1, read on the forward strand.
GATTTAAATTCTAAAATAAGACTTAAAAATGAAATTTCTTTTAAGTGTACAAATACAATTGATTTTTTAATCTTAAGTTTGGAATCATTTTTTTTTTTTTTTGGATAACTTTTTATATGCAAGTATTAGTAAAGATTTAAATGATTGAGTTCAAATCACCATTTTCATTAATAAATAAGGATTTTATTATTAAAAAAAATAGAAAATTTTTTATTGATCATTTTAATTAGAGATGTTATATACAAGGACAAATATACAAAATTATGCATTTTATATAATAATAATAATTCATTTACTTGGAAATGAGTTCTGAAATTATGTAATAATAAGTCATTTAGTCTCTCTCTCTCTCTCTCTCTCTCTCTCTCTCTCTCTCTCTCTCTCTATATATATATATATATATATATAAAGAAAATTTATGACTAAAGCCGTGTAACGCATGAGATTTTCATTAGTATATATATAAATTTTGATGGTTGAGGAATGAGAGATTAAACTATGGATGTCTCCGTTGGAAATATCAAGATGTGCCAACAAATTGAGATACAAGCCTTTTGGCCATTTCCTTTTGGTTTTCATAAGAAGTCAATTTTTCAACAGCAAGAAAAGTATACATAAACACATTTAACAAGCAAGAAAAGTGCACTTATTATTATTATTATTTTCCATGTTCTATAAAAACAACAAAAGGATTTGTAAAGCATGTTTTGATGTATTTAAAAAAAAAAAGGGATAACAAAAAGAATTACCAATTTTAATTTTTAAATTTTCATTTTATTTCCTAAATTAAAAAAATTCAGGGAACATAATTTTCAATTAATATTATCTAAAAATGGACAATGTTTAAGAATAAACAAGGTAAATTTCATAAAAAAGACCAATGTTAATACAATGTTTCAAATTAGGTCAAAAATTTTAAATTTTGTTAATTTAAGTCCTAAATTTATGAAATTGTTTCATTATAAAGCTTTTGTCCATCTCAATTATTCATTTTCATTATTATGTGAAGTAATATAGCAGATAATAGTAGAGACCCATTGACTAAATTTTGCATTTCACTTGAAAATCATTTCATAAATCAATATGGAAACCATTAAACAGAGTGGGTTAAAAAAGAAATCGTTGTTTATAGTGAGACAATGATTAATTGATAGAGTATTCCTAAGCCAAAGGCCTTATAGCTGAATTGGCATCTCCCCATGCACAAAGTGTTTGGGGGTCTAAGGGGGAAATGGTTCGAGTTACGGGGTTAGCAGCATGTTGTAATTATTTCTCAAAAAAAAAAAAAGTATTCCCAAAAAAAAAAAAAAAAGATTGCTAGAAAATCAAAATAGAATACTTAGGTACATGAAATATGTCCTCAAAAAAAAAAAAAAAAAAAGGTACATGAAACACAAAGTTTTATCAATAGTTTCCTTTTTTTTCTCTACTCTATTATTGCCCAAAATACTGTAGATGAATAATGGAGATGAATAGCAACTTCAAGTGACATTTAATTGAAAAAGTGACATTTAATTGAAAAACTACGAAAGCTTGTGGATTTTATGTTTCTCAAAAAAGGAAGAAGAAGAAAAATCTAGGAAAGAAATTAATAACATGAATATAACAGCATCATCAAAGACCTTAATTTCCACTTACTTTTGTGAGCATGATTGAATTTTTTAGTACTAGTATTCCATTTTGTGATGCTGAATAAGTTGTAGGATTAATTGATTATGAAGCGAAAGTCCATGATTCAGTTAGCGGTCTTCATGCTCCAACCATAATTCATAATTTCTCATTTGTCAAGCTTGAATAACTCAACGTACACTTACTCGACATGAATATAATTTGTAGATTTTTTTTGCTAGATCCAAAGCAGTGTGCTATATAATTCGGTACTATTGTAATTTTAAGTTGACCAATGCAATGAATATAAAAAATAGGTAACTACAACTTGTATTCAATAATAGCACACTCAATTTATAATAAATGAGCATTGAATTCCCACCATCTTAGTAAGAGAAAATGGCGCCAGCCACTTCAGACCTTAGCAGGCTGGCTATTGACGAATATCTTTATCATGAACAAATTCATTAGCAACAGCAAGGAAGAAAATGTTTGGATTTTTGTCAAGTAAAATGTATTGGCAATTTGGTTGCTCATTTTCTTGGTTCAATTTTGTTTTTAACCCCCCACAGTAGTGATAGTTAATTGAAAAAATCAAAACACTTACAAACTAAAAACACAGAATAACCAAAACCTAAACCACAAAAAAAATATACAAAAGTTGAGAATAAAAATAAATAAATAAATAAATAAACTTATCTAAGAGAAACCAAGAACTTAAATGGGTGTCCCTTTTTTTACTTCTTTACAGTAGACTTCCTTTGACATAGTATCCATACATGCAAATTTAGAAACAAATAACAATAAGTAAGATGAATTTATTTAATCAAAACTATGATATAAAAATACATGTGTAAGTTGCAAATTGAAAAAAAAAAAAAAAACACTAAAATTTAAGTAAAAAAAATAATAGAAAAATACACAAAGTCAAATCTTAGGTACACTTTTTGTACTACTACCTGAAATATAGGCACATAATAAATTACTAACCTCATCACACACGCTGTGTATGTGTTATGTGGCTCTTCTTATATTTATTTTGAGTTTAATGTAATTTTTCAATTTGAATAATTATACTATTAGTGAGGTTACACATAAATTTTTTTTAAGAAACTAAAATTTAGAATTTGAAATGGAGTAAACTATTGGGTTAAACGTGTGCTAGTTTTTAGGAAAAAAAAATGAATTAAATGTGCATGAGATATATTTAAATAGAGAGTGTGCTAATTTTTAGGAAAAAAGTTTCTCTGGTACTTTATTTATTTATTTATTTTTTACTTTTGTTGAAATACAATTTTAACCCTATTTTTTATTTTTTAGGAATCTAATTAGATTAGATGTATTTTTGACATTTTTTGAAATCATAACTAATTTTCTGAATCCTCTTGATATATAGAGATAAATCAATAATAACTTCACAATAAATTATAAATTATTGTGAAATTTATTATGTTTGTAGCATTGCTTTTCTAAAATTAAAAATAAATAAATAAAAATTGCAAAGCTACAATGTTTATTATTATTTTTTTTTATACAAGATAAAAATTCTACTCTAACCTAATCTAATTGTATATGTATACGAAACTCTCTCTTGGAGACTTGAACCCTAGCCCTTAATCCTTACTCCTCACAACACTTATACTTATGGAGTGACCACTACACCAAGGAAGCGTGGTGCAAAGCTACAATGTATTAAATAACCTAAAAATAGATAGAAAAAGTCAATATCTCAAATGTCTACATCATTCAGTTATAAGTATTAAGTAGTATTTGGTGGGAGATTATCGATAAGCTTTTAATAAAGTAATTAAAGCAGAAAAAGAATTCTAGCCTAATCTAATTGTATATGTGTGCAAAACTTCTTTTTGGAAACTTGAACTTCAGCCCTTACGCCCCCCACCTTACAATACTTATACTTATGGAGTGACCACCGTACCAAGGGTGCGCGGTGCAAAGCTATAATGTATTAAATAACCTAAAAATAGACAGAAAAAGTCAATATCCCAAATGTTTACATCATTCAATTATAAGTATTAAGTAGTATTTGGTGGGAGATTATCGATAAGTTTTTAATTAAGTAATTAAAGCAGAAGAAGAATTTTACCTTTTCTTCCTCTTTTTTTTTTTAAAATTTTTTTTTTTTTTTTTTTTTTTTTAAGAATCCAAACCCAAAGGCCAAGATTTATTTCATAATAACTCAAAAGGATTACAAAGAGTCTCGAGTTACTAGGGGAGCTAAATCATCAGAAGAGGAATCAATTCAAAAACCTGTAGCTCATTGCTAGAAATAGATTTCTTGGCAAGAAAATGAGCAACCAAATTGCCTATACATTTTACATGACAAAAATCCAACAGCACTTATACTTATGGAGTGACCACCATACCAAGGGTGCGCAATACAAAGTTATAATGTATTAAATAACCTAAAAATAGATAGAAAAAGTCAATATCCAAACCCAAAGGCCAAGCTTTATTTCATATTAACTCAAAAGGATTACAAAGAGTCTCGAGTTACTAGGGGAGCTAAATCATCAGAAGAGGAATCAATTCAAAAACCTGTAGCTCATTGCTAGAAATAGATTTCTTGGATCAGAAGAGGAATTGATTCCTTTTCTGATGATTTAGCTCCCCTAGTAACTCGAGACTCCTTGTAATCCTTTTGAGTTATTATGAAATAAAGCTTGGCCTTTGGGTTTGGATTCTTAAAAAAAAAAAACAAACGTAAAATTCTTCTTTTGCTTTAATTACTTAATTAAAAACTTATCGATAATCTCCCACCAAATACTACTTAATACTTATAACTGAATGATGTAAACATTTAGGATATTGACTTTTTTTTTGTCTATTTTTAGGTTATTTAATATATTATAGCTTTGCACTATACACCCTTAGTACGGTGGTTACTCCATAAATATAAGTACTATAAGGTGTGAGGGGTAAGGGGCTAAGGGCTAGGGTTCAAGTCTCCAGGAGGGAGTTTTGCACACATATACAATTAGATTATGCTAGTATTCTTTTTCTGCTTTAATTACTTTATTAAAAACTTATCGATAATCTCCCACCAAATACTACTTAATACTTATAATTGAATGATGTAGACATTTGGGATATTGACTTTTCCTGTCTATTTTTAGGTTATTTAATACATTGTAGCTTTGCACCGCACTCCCTTGGTGCAGTGGTCACTCCATAAGTATAAGTGCTGTGAGGAGTAGGGGTTAAGAGCTAGGGTTCAAGTCTCTAGGAGGGAGCTTCGTATACATATACAATTAGATTAGGTTAGAGTAAAATTTCTATCTTGTATAAAAAAATAAAAAAAAAACATTGTAGCTTTGCAATTTTTATTTATTTATTTTTAATTTTAGAAAAGCAATGCTACAAACATAACAAATTTCACAATAATTTATAATTTATTGTGAAGTTATTATTGATTTATCTCTATATATCAAGAGGATTCAGAAAATTAGTTATGATTTCAAAAAATGTCAAAAATACATCTAATCTAATTAGATAATCCTTATTCTTAAAAAATAAAAAAATAGGGTTAAAATTGTATTTCAAAAAAAGTAAAAAAAAAAAAAGTACCAGAAAATTTTTTTTTTTCTAAAAATTAGCACACTCTCTATTTAAATATATCTCATGCACATTTTTTTCCTAAAAACTAGAGCACATTAAACCCAACAGTTTACTCCATTTCAAATCCTAAATTTTAGTTTCTTAAAAAAAATTTCTATGTATCCTCACTAATAGTAGATAAATTCAAATTGAAAAATTATATTAAACTCAAAATAAAAAAAAAAGCCACATCACACATACACAACGTATGTGATGAGGTTAGTAATTTATTATGCCCCTATATTTCAGGTAGTAGTATAAAAAGTGTACCTAAGATTTGACTTTGTGTATTTTTCTATTTTTTTTTTACTTAAATTTTATTTGCTTATTTATTTACTAAAAAATTTAAGTTGTTCATTTTTATAAATTACCAAATTTATCAAATATAGTAATAAGTTTAAAAAGTAATGAATAAAAATCAACAATAAATAATCCACAGTTTAATAATAAAAATTATTATAGTAATTATTATTCTTATTATTCAGGGAAACAAGTGATTCAGTTAAAAAAAAAAAAAAAAAAAAAAAAAAAAAAAAACTCCCTAGTACAAAAAAGGATGAAATTAAATAAAAAGAAAGAAAAGATGCTATTTAATTAAGAATGAAAGTTTAACATGTTGTGAGCTGACATGAGAATGATAAAACTATGAATACTACTAATTTTTTATATATAGATGCCTTAATTTTTAGAATAAAATACTCTTCTAGAATATATTGAATTATTTTGTAATATTAAGGTATTTTTATTGTAATAAAAAAATAAAATAATATTTTGGAAAAAAGAAAGAGCCATATTTTTGGGGGAAAAATTAAATGTATTTGGGACGCCCGTGTAGGGTAGAATGGCCTTAGTGGGAAGCTACCCTTAATTAACACTAAGACTCGTATGTACAACATTTTTAAATTTTTGTGTGCTGAGATATCAAATGACTTGTTAACAGTTTTTGTGTTGACGTGTGAGTGTATTTTCTTATCTCATTTCCCTTTTCCTATATACGTGTGTGTTTCTCAAATAAAAAAAATGACTTGTACAAGTACAACACTTTTAAATTTTAAGGATCCAGCCCCCCCTACCTTGAAAATGAACTAGTAGTACAAGACTTGAAGTCATGAGTAAACTCACTTCAATCAGAAATGCAATATTCCAATGAAGTAAAACTAGGGAGATGAATTATTTTTTTACAATCGTTGACAATTTGATGATTGAGTTAATAAACAAAGTCACTTTTCATAATTCAGTCTTTTTCAAAAAAGGGACCCCCAGACAAGCAAACAGAGGTGCCCATTGTTTAGTAAGTCGGTTTTGTATCTAATTTTGTTTAATTTATGGATATATTGACTTATAGTTCAGTGCTAAAGTTAAAAACAATATTGTGATGGAGGAAGCCTCTTTTGTATCTTCTTCCTTTTCTTTCTTTATTAGCCTAAAAAAAGAGGTTCACTTTTGATTTCACCTGGCTTTTTCAGTTTCTATTCTTCTTCTTCCGTTGATTTCTTTCTTTTCCTCGTTGTGATACTTTGTATTAGGTGCATATATGTTTTGATCAATACAATTACTAGCCAATTTCTCTCTCTTTTTTTGATATAAAAACTGAGACTTATTAGTAGATATTGCAAACAAAATTCGTTAAATGGACTTTGAAGAAATGGTCGCTCACAGTATTTTTCTTATTGTCTCAACTCAATATGTCTATCTCAAGTCTCTTTCCAAGTTTTCCCAAGTCAAAATCCTATCATTTTTATGTTTTCTTTTCAAGTTTTGCATGAGTAGCGTGAAACTTTTTGTTTGTTTTTTTTGAGAAGAACGTGTTGCGTGAAACTTGTGCCACCAACTAGCTAGTTGTTTTGATATATAATTTGTCTTCCAAATGGGGGAAGGTAGCTAGAAACAAATGGTATTATTTGGCGTGATATCGATGAAACCCATATCTTTGACAATGCCAAAAACCCTCTCTTTCACACTAGCTAGTAGCTAGGGCCTAGGAGTTATAATTATTCTAAATCTTCGTCCTTGCTTAGCTAGGCCATGAAAAGATTTTGTATGAATACGCGCCTTTTGATATGAGATTTTAAAATTAATAAATTTTTATAGAATCATTATTATGTTATAAATATTTATTTTTTTCTTTCACATTAATGGTGAGTTCTACCATGAATTTAATTAATGAAACTTGCTATTCATGTGAGAGGAAAGAGTACATATTTATAATACTCCGGGAGTACACAATAATTTTCCGTTTATTTGTAGATTTTGCTCAAATAAAAACAATTGTGATGTGATGAATTTCAATTGATATTTAAATCTAGTCATTTCAAATATTAATAATACCCAAATCTGTCCATAGATTTCGTTAATTAAAAAAAAAAAAATGGAAATGTTGGTCATTTGCACAAAATTTCTTAAAAAAAAAAATCTATCCATAGATTTCCTTAACTAAAAATTCAAATATTTCCAGTCATTTGCACAAAACAAACAAAATTATATAACAAATGTATTGAAAATGTTGGTTTTATATGTTATGTAAAGGGAGTATGATTTGATTGTTTGATATTTTCATTTATAAACAAAATTATAATTAAAAAGTTAAAAATTACAAGTAAGAATTTAGATTACAAAATATGGTGAGGCTAAAAGTGCCAAATTAAAAAGGTTAAAAAAAAAAGTAAAAAAAGTAAAAAAGTCTTAGATGTAAGAAAGTGAAAGAAAAAGATAAAATTAGTGGAGGAGTTGTTATTTTCTAAATTAAATTATCCATAACTATATAATAATCGACTTAATTAATGATAGTTATGCAATTACCAATGTGAGGATGGAAGGCCTAGGGGTGTATATTTGGTCGTGGGCCTTATTCGAGGACGTTCAGCAGTCCGAGGACAGTTAGACATTAGCTAAGACATACAAATTAGTAGAGTATGGAAGGATTCTGGCCATGAAGGTTTGGCAAGGTAGTCCAAGGAGAAATGCTTCCTCGACTAAGTAGAACAGATGACAGAAAGTTTGATCTACCATCAAGAGCAACACTCCGGATGATTCTACTGATAAAGATAAACATCAAGAGGGAATAGCCCTTCAAAAAAAAAAAGAAGAAGAGGGAATAGGACAAATCGTCTACAACAAATTATCTACTGATCTTCATTATTGGATGAACTGAAGAACTTTGCAACCAACATCTTCCTCAAGTTGGTGTGTTAGTCACGTACTAGGATTTGTGCATCATTGGTTAGTCACGTATTGGAAGCCGTGCATTAAAAGGAGAGATTGCTGCTACATTACAAATCTAATTGGGTATTGGAGTAAGAGTTCAACTGTAGATTGGTATTAGGTACTGAGATTCCTTTTACTTGTAACCACTTGTTTTGATAATAGTAGATTCTCGGGAGTATTGACCTTAAATTCACCCGGTGGGGTTTTACCTCGGTAATTTTTTCCATTCGTAAACAAATCATCTACATCAAATTTATTTTCCGCTGGATTTAACTTAGTTGGTGATTTATTTGTACTACCACATTTATTGCATGTAATTGAATATAATTAATTCACTTAGCTAATTAATTGATTAATTTGCCAAAAGTGGTCAATACATTTTTGGCCTATCACCTACCAAATTTATTCACTTGCCAAAAGCATGCATATATATATATATATATATATATTGTGGGGGCCAGTCAATCAACTGGCCCATTAAGGTCAGGATCGTTGGGCTTGCGACCCATCCGAGGATACATATCCGTCCGAGGAGGCCAAGTTAGGTCATAAGGCAATTACCGAAGGGGGGTGGTAGTCAATATTACGAAAGTAGAGTTCCGTATTCGACCAAGGACACCATACTCCTCTGCAGTATGCGTCCGAGGACGATCAGGACGCGGTCTTGTTACAACCGGACCTCGGAATTATGCCACCACTGAAGATGGGATAACAGACCAAGGGTAAGAAAGAAAAGGCAAACAAATATCTATAACTACAGCTGCCTCCGCATTAATTACTTCTGAACTAACTCTCTGGCCGCATTAATGTGGAGGTGATACCTGAACAGTAAGGAGGCAGCCTTACAGCTGCCCATAGGAAGTTCCAGGAGGTGCTAGATGAGACAGAGAGAAATCCCCCGAACCCAACCTGCACGTGTGTGGTGAGGATGGAACGCAGAGGGTGGTATATAAACTGAAAGAAGAACATGCAAGAGGAGGATCGAAAGAAAAGAGAGAGAAAAAAGAGTATAGACTAAAAGAAGAAGAACGTGGAAAGAAGGAGAACGAAGTCGATTACCAGAAACGAAACCGATTGTTGCGCCATCTCTGGGCCTTTGATATACGTGAGGGTGAAACTCTTTATTCTATAAAAAAGTTAATCTAGCTTTTAACACCCACGCTCTACAAATTATATTGTCTGGGCCTATTTACGTGCGAACCCAATATCATTTTGGGTCGTTCCAAATTGTGTCCTTATATATATATATATATATATAATGGTTTGACTTACTTCTAGTACATTTTTAATTAGACACGTCCTTCTGTTTTAAATATAAAATGACATGTGGCAGTGAGTTTTAATCTCCACCATTTATTTAGTTAGTGGATAATGTGATAGTTTCTCATTAAAACAAAAGGAAATTCTAATTAAAAAAGTACTAGAGGTAAGCCAAACCCTATATATAATAAGTCTTTTATGGGTTGATCTCATGTTCAATCACCTAAGATAGATTTTAAGAGTACTATAATTAACACAAATCCATAATCATCAGCCAAGCATAGAGTGATCAGCTTTTGAATATCTCCAATATAATCTCCACCTACTGTTGACATTATTTATTTATTTATTTATATTTGTCATTACAATAAATAACTACCAAACTAATTTTTTTTTTGTTTGAAATAAGTTCAATAAAAACCCATAAGTAAATTAACTAAAAGAAAAAAAAAGTTCCCGAAAATGATAAAATGAGCTATATTTATGTATGTTTGTTTTCAATTCGATTTGTGTTATATTTTATGTCTTAAAAGTGTTTTACTAACAGAAGATGGTGAGGTCAATTACGGTTGCATAATTGTAAGGACACGATTTGTAACGACCCATAATAATGTTGGGTTCGCATGTAAAAAGGTCCAAACAATACCATTTATAGAGCGTGAGTTTGAAAGGTAAGCCTTGGTCATAAGACAGTGGTATTCCGTGGTGTTCATACATAATTAAATCGTGTTCGCTCTAGGAGTCTTTCTCCTGAAGGCGAGCTGGGAGGCTCTGGTTTTGGCCATTTTTCCCAGCCTCCTCTTTGGACTGCTTACTTCCCCTTTTATATTGGCTTGTATTCTTCATCCAACGTCCACGTGTAGGTTCGACTTTCCAAGACTGATACTTGTCCCATCAGCCCATACCTAGAGTGGTTGGGGGTGGCTAAAAAAGTTGAAAAGTATGGCTCTGTCAGGTGTAGAATTTTGAATGGCAATAATGGCAGTCTTCTCTTTGTCCTTGGTCGTTATACTATCCAGCGTCTCATCCTCTATTGACATAGATATTTTAGATTTTTTCCCAAACTATTCCTAGGCCGTTTTTGCCCTTCCTTCCAGGGGGACCTCGGATAGGCCGATGACAGAATCATCCTTGGCTGTGTCTCAAGACTATTTGGACTTTTATTACTTATCCTCGGCTATACCCTTCCTCGGCTCGGGCCTTGGATCTCAATGTAAAAATGGGCTAGGGCCACAAATTATTGGAACCCACAATAATAGACTTAGTTTTGGATGGGTAATTGATACCTTTCAAACCAAGGATAGGTAAATGAAATCGGCTTTAACCACAACTGGGTAATGTGTAGTTATCAATATCCATATATAATCCAACTAAATTGAAAATTTATTGAGATGTTATTAGGTGTGGTAGGATGTATTAAATTTTAAGTAAAATGTTGATATGACAATTTCTTTATTGGATGGTGCAAAACATGAGTTTTACACTCCGTCCTTACCAAATTCAAACTTTTATTTTTTATTTCCTAAAATTTAGTTTTATTTATTTATTTTTCATTTGAATAAAAGTAAAACACCCATAATTCAAAAAATAAAAAATAATAAAAAATAAGAGAACTCCTAAAATTCAGTCTTCTTTCTCTCACGTTCATCTTATTTTTCCTACCCAAATTTTTTCTCTATATCACTACACTACTTTCAAACACACGTTCAAAAAATAAATTATAGTTACTGCTTATCTTTAAAGTTTATTCTTTTTATTTGTTTGAAAAATAAAAATAAAAATAAAAATATTTTCAAATTATAACTGTGTGTGTGTGTGTGTGTTTTATGCTAGTCATTTAATTTTATCTTTGACAATGACAATCTTTATAACTCGATGACATAACTTACTCTCTTTTGCTAGGAGAACTAGGATTTGAATGTTCCTTCTCTTGTTATTGTAACTTCCAAATTATTAAAAATAAATAAATTTTATCCTTCGTATTTTAGTAGAGAAGAAAATTATATTATTGCTTCATTCGTAATTGCCAAAAAAAAAAAAAAAAATGTGAGCATGACCTTTTAATATTAACTAGCTTATAACCTCATGCATATGCATGGATATACTTAAAAGATACATATTAAGATGCACAGTATAATAATCTTACATATATAATTTAAATATTATTGATAGTCATTCTTATATATATATATATATATTTTTTTTTTTTTTAACTCTTTTGGTTTTTATACACAATAACTCACTTGAATAGATATTTATGATATGGTCCCACATTTGATTCCAAAATTAAGAAATAAAACTCTCTCTAAAAATAAATAATTTAGGACACATGGCGCAAAATTGGACTTCAATTATAGAATCTAATTAGATTTTCTCTAAACTTTATCTATTACTATAAATATATAAATATATATATATATATATATATATAATTTTTGTGCCAAGTGAATTGTTTTTAGTTATAAAAAATGCTCATAAATATAAAATCATTCAAACTCTCTCTTCCTCTAATTTTATATATAGCGTGCATTTGGGAGTTGCGGTAGTCTGCGTTTGCGTTTTTTTTTGGCTGGTCCTATGGCACTATTCATGGACCAACCAACACCAAAAACGCGTGAACAATGTGTTTTGGCTTTTAAAAAATATTTTGCTACAGTGTTTTTAGAAATAAGTTTTCAGTTTTCAGCAAATAAGCGGTATCTAAATAGACCTATAGTGTTAGATATATGATTTTTTTTTTTTTTTTTTATGAATTATTTATATTGGACTCGTCGTTTTCTACACTAAATTAACTCATTTGGTAAAAAAATTTTAAAAAAAGTTCGATTAGATGGTACACGTGTCGTAAAATTAAACTCTAATTGAAATCCAATTTTACATTGAACTAACTAACTTGGTTCAAAAATTTAAGAATTTTGATTAGATGAAACACGTAACGCAAAATTAGACTCTAATTGAATTTCAATTTAAAATTTAATTGGATTTTCTCTTAGCTTTACTTATTAATATATATATATATATATATATATATATATAAACTTGAATTGTTTTTAGTTCTACAAAGAAAAAGGCTCATGAATATAAAATCATTCAAAAATTATGTTTTTTTTTATTTTTTTATTTTTTTTATGGTTTACTTGTATTGGGCTCCTCGTTTTTTATACTAAATTAACTTATTTGGTACAAAATTAAAAAAAATTAGATTAGATGGGACATGTGTCGCAAAGTTAAACTTTAATTGAAATCCAATTTTTACATTGAATTAATTCACCTGGCACAAAAATTTAAAAACTTAAATTAAATTGGACACATGGTGCAAAATTAGACTATAATTAAATTTTAATTTAAAATTTGATTGGATTTTCCCTCAGTTTTACCTATTAATATAGTGGGGTCCAATAATTTGTGGCCCTGACCCATTTTTACATTGGGGCTCAAGGCCCGAGCCGAGAAAGGGTATAGCCGAGGATAGGTAATAAAAATCCAAATAGTCTTGAGACACAACCAATGATGATTCTATCCTCAGCCTATCCGAGGTCCCCCTGGAAGGAAGGACAAAAAGGGTCTAGGAATAGTATGAGAAAAAATCTAAAATATCTATGTCAATAGAGGATGAGACGCTGGATAGTATAACAACCAAGGACAAAGGGAAGACTGCTATTACTGCCATTCAAAACTCTGCACCTGACAGAGCCATACTTTTCAACTTTTTCAACCACCCCTAACCACTCTGGGTATGGGCTGATGAGACAAGTATCAGTCCTGGAAAGTCAAACCTACACGTGGACGTTGGATGAAGAATACAAGCCAATATAAAAGGGGAAGTAAGCAGTCCAAAGAGGAGGCTGGGAAAAATGGCGAAAACCAGAGCCTCCCAGCCCGCCTCCAGGAGAAAGACTCTTAGAGCGAACACGATTTAATTATGTATGAACACCACGGAATACCACTGTCTTGTGACTAAGGCCTAGCCTTTCAAACACACGATCTATAAATGATATTGATAGTTCCCTCTTTATCAGTGGGTTGACAGGACTCGAACGTTGATCTTCGGGATGATTTCCTGTAATACAAAGGACACAGAATCAGAGGGGACCGGTGGGGACCGGCCAAAAATCCTCCGATGATCAAGTTAGTTACTTTGAACTCTCTGTCAAGAAGAAATGTTCTCTCAAAAGTGAAAATGTCTGACCATCCCCTTACCCTTCATCGAAGAAGCCTTATATAGTGTGTGTGTGGAACGATTATCTGTTTAGTAACCGTTCCCAACGTTGAGGAGTCCGGAGAATTGGGAGTAACTTCCATAACCGCTGTGGAAGTTACCTAGGTCGGGCGGGCAGATGAACTCGTCCATCCGTAGTAAGGATGGACGAGACCTCCAGGATGATTTCGTCCATTTTTAGTGGAAGATGGACGAGATCATCTTGGAAGGCTTGACGTTCATAAATGATAAGTAGATCCTACGAGATATTGCTCGTCCATGTATGGACGAGATTCTCCAGTACACGCAATTTTCACTGCCTATTGTAGCTTCTTTAGTTGGACGAGACATATGGACGAGTTATGGACTTGGATTATTTATGACACCATCAAATATTGTTTGAGCCTTTTTACGTGTGAATCCAACGTTATTATGGGTCGTTACAAATCGTGTCCTTACAAAAAAAAATATATATATATATATATTTATATATATATATATATATAGATTAATTATAAGTAAAAAAGATAAATTAATTGCATTAATGAAAAAAATCCTACATCAAGATATTGTATTAATGAAAAGATCTGACATCAATATATAAGTAATAAATGAGGAGATTTCTCCAGGCAACACTATGCATTCAACTTATCGTTTTACCCTTAAATCAAAATCATTAGTTTTTTTTTTTTTTTTTTTTTTTTGAGAAACAAGATGATCTAGATCTTTTTGAGTGTATGATTACTTCTTTAGACATATGTAATCCCTATTACCTCGCGTGCACACACGAAGATATTAGCACGAGCAACTTTGTTGTAACTAGGTGTTCGAATCAAATTGATATTCACCTTAAATTATTATAAGTTAAATATAATTATCAGCAAAAAGAAATTATAAATTATAAATAATAAAAGTGAAAATAAGGAGTAGCTTTGAAGTTTGAACATATTTCTTTTTTTTGTTCACCAAAAAGAAATGGAAAACAAACATGCTTTAATTTAGTTGTATTTGTAAGGAGAAAAAAGAGGAGGAGGATGACGATGACGATGACGAGGACAAAAAAGAGAAGCGAAGGGAGTGAGAAAGAGAGAGGGAAAGGGAAGAGACAAAATTGGGGTAAGAGAATAATGAGACGATTACACTCAAACTCCTCAATCGACGTGGCGGTGGTAGGTGGGAGGGGAGAGTTGAAGAGACTAATTGCAATTGCAAGGCTTTGAGTCAAACACCCCCCAATTTTCATTCTGTGTTAAACACGTGAGAAAAATAATGTAAACTCGTTTTCGAAGTAAGTGCTACTTCCTAGTTCCTACGCTACCATATCTCTCGTACGTGTGAGGTCTACACATGACCTGACAACACGAAACCAAGCAACAACAAAAACACCCAATCAATTCTATAAATAACTCATCCATTCTTGTTACCTGAACATACGCTCATCCATTCAGACTCAACTACTACTCTCATACTCTCATCACAGAACAAAACCAATCACTCCTCCCTTTGGATTCGCCGCCGGCGGTTTCCTTTTCTATTCTCCTCCATTTTGAGATGGATTCCCGCCGGCGATCGACCTCCAAAGCCACCACCGCCCACCCACCACCACCACACATGAAAATGAAAATGGGAGTGGGTCTACATCAACATCACAATGATAAAGAGCTCAAGGCCTCAGACGCTTTGCCACTCCCACTTTACCTCACCAATGCTGTCTTCTTCACTCTGTTTTTCTCCGTGGTCTACTTCTTGCTCACTCGCTGGCGTGAGAAGATTCGTAACTCCACCCCTCTTCATGTCCTTAACTTGTCTGAGATCGTCGCCATCTTCGCCTTCATCGCTTCCTTCATCTACCTCCTTGGTTTCTTCGGAATCGATTTTGTCCAGTCGATTCTTCGACCTTCCACTGATCTCTGGCCTAACGAGGACGAAATCGACGATGCCCAGAACCCAGACGAAATCGTTCTTAAAGAAGACTCTCGTAAAGTCCCTTGTGGTGCTGGCCTCGATTGCTCACCTCCTCAGATCGTAAACAAGGAAATCGTCTCTCCTCCTTCCCTGGTACCTACGGTATTGAGCGAAGAGGATGAGGAGGTCATCAAATCAGTCGTGAAAGGATCGACACCTTCTTACACTCTCGAATCAAAACTCGGAGATTGTAAAAGAGCCGCGGCGATTCGACGCGAGGCGCTTCAGAGACTCACTGGCAAATCATTAGCTGGGTTACCTCTCGAGGGGTTCGATTACGAATCTATACTTGGCCAGTGCTGCGAGATGCCAGTGGGTTATGTTCAGATCCCAGTTGGTATTGCTGGACCACTTTTGCTGGATGGGATTGAGTACTCTGTTCCCATGGCTACCACAGAGGGTTGCTTGGTGGCAAGCACAAACCGTGGGTGCAAAGCTATTCACTTGTCAGGTGGGGCCGCTAGTGTTTTGTTGAAGGATGGTATGACCAGAGCTCCTGTGGTTAGGTTCGCTTCAGCTCAAAGGGCTGCTCATTTGAAGTTCTTCTTGGAGAACCCCAACAATTTCGAGAACTTGTCTATGATCTTCAACAAGTCCAGCAGATTTGCTAGGCTTCAGAATATTAAGTGTACTATTGCTGGCAAGAATCTCTACATGAGATTCACTTGCAGCACCGGTGATGCCATGGGCATGAATATGATCTCCAAAGGTGTCCAAAACGTCTTGGATTTTCTCCAGGATGATTTCTCGGACATGGAAGTTATTGGCATCTCTGGTAAGTCCAAATTGGATTTGTAAAGTTTGCACCTTTAGTCGTATGATTGATTTATTTCAGCTAAACTTAGGTACAGTATAATTATTTGGTTGAATTCAATTGGGTCTGTATCATTATTGAATTAATTGTTTTCAACTTGGGTTTTGCAGGAAACTTCTGTTCGGACAAGAAAGCAGCTGCAGTGAACTGGATTGAGGGGAGAGGCAAGTCTGTGGTTTGTGAGTGTGTGATAAAGGGTGAGGTGGTGAAAAAGGTGCTCAAGACTAATGTGGCGGCCTTGGTGGAGCTCAACATGCTCAAGAACCTGACTGGTTCAGCTATGGCTGGAGCTCTTGGGGGCTTCAACGCACATGCTAGTAACATTGTCGCTGCCGTGTACATAGCCACCGGCCAAGACCCAGCACAGAACGTGGAAAGCTCTCACTGTATCACCATGATGGAAGCTGTCAATGAAGGACAGGATCTTCACGTCTCTGTCACTATGCCTTCTATTGAGGTAAATTTCATTTCACATCAACACCATTTCCATCACGAGGTCAAATTTTTAGGCTTGCATAAAGGAAAAGATGGTTTTTCTGATTTTTCACCTGATTTCAAATCTGAAAGACAGAAACAGTTCTTTATTCACTATCATGGATTAGGATTTTTGGATTTCCAAATATTATAAGTATTTCATTCGTTTTGAGAGAGAAGTTGTTTCCCCATATATATATAGTAGCTTATGGAATCACTTTCAATCACATATCTTGCCCTTTTTTTTTGGTATTTAGGTGTTAATAGTGCTGAGAGTATGCTGGTCAATAATATTTGAGACCTCACATGGCTTTCTTCTTTGCAGGTTGGTACAGTTGGTGGAGGTACCCAGCTTGCTTCTCAGTCAGCATGCTTGAATCTGCTTGGGGTGAAAGGTGCAAACAGAGAATCAGCAGGATCAAACGCAAGGCTACTGGCCACCATTGTAGCTGGTTCTGTGCTGGCTGGGGAGCTCTCCCTTATGTCTGCTCTGGCAGCAGGGCAGCTTGTTAGGAGCCATATGAAATACAATAGGTCTAGCAAGGATGTTTCTAAAGTTTCCTCTTAAAGGGAACAGATGTAAAAATACCCCCAACCTTGAGGCTTAAAAGTTAAAAGGCCTCAGGAACATGGAAAATTAAGATCGATACAAATCAACTGTCAATTAGGCATGGAGACTTGGAGGGACATGATTGGAAAATTGAACAGCATAAAATATATAGCAGACCCAAGCAGCAAAGAAATCTGTTTGTTTGTTTTTTTTTAAATTCTGTTCCCCACCCTTTTCTTTTCTTTTTTTTGTTAATTTCAAGTTATGTAACAAAAGTACCTGCAAATTGTGTAATATGATGGAAAAGTTTAGTATCATTTCATTCCTTGAAGATTATACTCAGTTCTGTTTTACTTGAGTTTCTTGCACCATAAAATATTCATAAAGGAACAGAAAATTGTGTGATATGACGAAATTTTTTTGCTGTTACTATGAGTAAAGGTTATGTGTTAGGTGGACTACATCACTTTCCACAATTCCATCGAGAGACTCTCATCTATTTAATATTCTATTATGAGATTCCTTGCTCAAAATTACTGAGTTATTTTTCTCAACAAAAAATAAAATAAAATAAAATAAAATAAATTTGCTAAGTCATTTTATGATAAAAAAAAATTTAAACATAAATTAACTAACTGTTAACTTAACAATTTTAAACATATGAAAGTTTTTTAGTGAAATAGTAGATAAGTGACATGATCTACTATCATAGCCATATAAATCAACTGTCAATTAGGCATGGAGACTTGGAGGGACATGATTGGAAAATTGAACAGCATAAAATATATAGCAGACCCAAGCAGCAAAGAAATCTGTTTGTTTGTTTTTTTTAATTCTGTTCCTTCTTCCCCCCCCCCCCCCCCCCCTTTTTTTTTGTTAATTTCAAGTTATGTAAGCAAAAGTACCTGCAAATTGTGTAATATGATGAAAAGTTTAGTATCATTTCATTCCTTGAAGATTATACTCAGTTCTGTTTTACTTGAGTTTCTTTCACCATTAAATATTCATAAAGGAACAGAAAATTGAGTGATATGTCGAAATTTTTTTGCTGTTACTATGTGTAAGGTTATGTGTTAGGTGGATCACATCACTTTCCACAATTCCATCACCGTCACTTTCCACAATTCAAGGGACTCTCATGTATTTAATATTCTATTAAGAGACTCTCATCTATTCAAAATTGATGAGTCATTTTTCTCAACAAAAAAAAAAAAAAAAAAATTGCTAAGTCATTTTATAATAAAAAAAATTTAAACATAAATTAACTAACTGTTAACTTAACAATTTTAAACGTATGAAAGTTTTTTAGTAGAATAGAAAACAAGTGACATGATCCACCATGATAGCCATATAATTTCTCGTGTTACTTCATGACAATTCGATTGTCTTGAGCTCTTGTCTGTTTATCAAGAAAGATTAAAAGAGAAAATTGTGTCTCTGGCCAAATATGAATTTCTTGTAATATTGGGCCAATTGGCAAAAAATATAGGAGAGTGATAGCTGAGGAAGACTTTTATATGCTATTCTAATGCAGTGAAAATTTCTTGTAATATTGGGCCAATTGGCAAAAAATATAGGAAAGTGATAGCTGAGGAAGTTTACCAAAAAAAGATAGCTGAGGAAGACTTTTATATGCCATTTTAATGCAGTGAAAATTTAGTTAAACTTGTACGTCATAATAGAAAGCAAAATTGGCTGTTCACTCTCCAGGATTCCAGGTAAATGAATGTCGTTTTCTTTTACTAGTTTATTTCTTGTTCAACTCTCGCTCAAGTTCACTGTTGTGTCTATCATTCATCTGATCATGTGTGATTGTCCAAAACCCAACCCAGGTACTAAGAAAATCATTTCCCCAACCCTATTTGATTCAAGCGAAACTATGTGTGTAACTGTTCAAAAGGCGCTTAATTTTCCAATAAACCGAGAGTTTCACTACCTAAAAGTATGCTTTTAACCGGATAGTACCCCCCTCGTGCTTTAAGTGCATGGTGGAGTGCGGGACCTTCGGTTCGAGCCCCGGAGGGGCAAAGTGGGATATTTCTGTAGTAATATCTTTAAGAAGTTAAAAAGAAAAAGATTTTCTTTAATCTTCTGTTCTCAAAACTGACTCAAATATTATTCATTTTAAAAGGAGTGAATTGGATTTTATCCAATCATTAATAATTTAAATTAAAAAAAAATCTAATCCTTTTATTTCAAAAAATATATGGATTAGATTTTAGTAACTTTAAAGTGGAGCTATCCTTTGAAAACTATTATTTCCAAAGTGTCTGCAAGATTCCAGATTCTGCACCTACCACTGATCCCGGCATCCACTGCAGATTCAGGTCATGCCATGCTAATAACACCGCAATAACCCACAATACTTTCAAATTGGGTCTTGCGATTGATACATGATCAAAATAGTGTCAACTGAGAGCTCATGTGAAAATAATGTTACTTCCATTACAATTTGTCACCTTAGTATATTGTGAAAAAAACGGTGTCTTTTTGGCACTACTCATAATGCAATATTTGTTATTATAACTTCATGATGATCCAATACGTTTACACTTGTTTTTAAGGTAGCCCAGTAAAGTTAGAAATTGCTTATACCAAATATAGCTAAAAAGCCATTCTCTAGCTCCTGAATTAGGTTAGGGTGGCAAAAACTAAAACTTTAACGCAAATTTTAGTGTCTATTTGAGACCCGTTTATTTTGTTGAAATTGAAAATTTTTTTCTAAAAATACTGTAGATAAAGGTAAAAATTAACTAAAATAGTACAGTGAAACTCATAAATAATATCAAAATATACAATAGGCTCATGAATAGTAACAAAAAAAAGTTGAATAATAAAATAAATTGGTTTTTTAAGTTGGAGCCTAATGGTTTGATTAGGGGTGTCCACGGGTCGGGTCGGGCCAGGTCGGGTTTGTGCCCAACCCGGACTCGACCCGACATTATCGAGTGGGGAAGATTTCGACCCGCAACCGACCCACCGGAAGTTTCAGATCACCGGGTCGAGTCGCATCGATTTTCGAGTCTAAATCGGTCGGTTTCGGGTTTTCCGATTCGCTGGTTTTTGGCCGAAATCTGGCCGGATCTAACGAGGGTTGGGCGAGATTCCTTTGGATCTATGAAAATTTGGCTGAGATTTGGCTGAGTTGGAGTAGGGCTTACCGGAGTTTTGGCCGAGTTTGAGTAGATTTGGGTTGGATTCGTCGGAATTAAGCATGTTTGAGTTAGGAAAAGACTAGATCTTGGCCGGATTTGAGCTGATCTAAGTGAAGGAAGCCCAAACGTGGCCGGATCGGAGCTACTAAGCGCTAGATCGTCGCCGGATCTTGGTGATTTTCTGGGTTCTTTGAGTTTTTGTCGGGCGGGTCGGGTGGCTCGGTTCCTTGAGGACGAAACCCACCACTCGACCCGCCGGAGTCGGTTCTGACAGTTTCAGACCCGTCATCGACCCGTCGGAGGTGTCAACCCGGCCGTGACGGGTCGGTTCCGGTCGGATTGGTCGGTTCCGGCGGGTCTTCGGTTTGCATGGACACCCCTAGGTCTGATAGTTCACATGTGCAGGAAACCGGTTAAATGGGGCCTGAAAAAAGAGAGATTATATTGATTTGTAAAGTTTAGAGAAACATTCCAAATAGCAGCGATATAGTAATTTTACTGCTAATTTATGTAGACTTCGAAATTTGAAATTATACCCCTCAAATTTTTTTTTTTTTTTGAAATTATATAGGAATTTCGTTTTCGTATGGAGGGATCCTGAAAGCGTTGGTCTACCAGATTCAGGCATTACTTAAAAGAGTTGGTAAAATTACAAATCGAGAAAATGCAAGCGAGCGATGGCCAAATCAAAACAAAGAAGAACAAGTATCAATATTCAATAAACAATAAACAAATACATAAATTGTTTATCGTGTGGGGCAAAATGTCAGTCAAGGCTGCAGACTGAATCAAAAGAAAGTGGCATCCACCAATTGTGACCGTCCTTATAAATTTTACAACCACCTGTTTGACTATACTTCGTCTACTCAACTTTTTTATTTTATGACTTTCGGATAATGCCCCAGTTTCATAAACCTGATTTAATGACAGGGAAAAAAAATAAAAATAAAAAATCATAACTTTTGTTATATCTCGTCACGTGATGAGTTAAGTTATAACTTGTAAATAATTGAGTTAAAATGATTGTCCATCCCTCCAGCATTTACAACTCATCACAGAGTAAGTTATGTAAAAAATTGTGGGATTTTTGATGTTTTTAGCACTGCTCGTCCTGTACATACGTTAGTGACAGCGTAACGACTAAAACGTTTTACACTGTCAACAAAGCTCTCACATCTACTAAAGTCAAAAGTGATATGATATAGTACTAATAAAGTAGTTGTACAGTATGAACATACATGCAATAGGAAACATCTCTGCATCCACATTCTAACGAGTAATGGAATCGCAAAAGGCACAGAGAACACTGATCAGTTGCTATCTGTGTAAAGGTTCTTGTTAGTTAAAAATCCATTCTATATGATGAAATAGTCCAAACCCTCATTTTATGGCCTAGAATTTGCTTTCTGGTCAATCCCTACATGTGCGAAGCCAGTCAAATATTTACACCTATGCGTCCTTTTGACTTTGCTTTTCTTACACCTATGTTCCCATTGTCAATATAGATCCGGCAGAGTTTCCTGCCAAACTCGTAAGCTCTCATGTATCGCTTATATGAAGGTATGTGGATCCCACATGAACCTTACCTCCTTAAGAGGTCATGGACTTCGTCAATGTGTAAACATTTGTATTTCACAATGCATGACATGAATTTGCAGCTTACCGACTTGTGAGTCAATATATTATGCTTCTGCTTCTGATTGGACTTACAAAAATATCATTTACCTTGATTAGGGCTCTCTGGTCTAGCTTGTTCTCATTTACGCATCTGAACTGAACTCAATGAAATATAGGATTAGGGGTTAATATCTTGGTCTTAGACTATGTCATTTTTTAATTTTCCTTTTTGGCTTACCTCTCACTATTCTAATGCCTTGAGTACAAAATGTGTGTTTGGATACCGTTTATTTGCTAAAAACTAAAAACTTATTATTAAAAACACTGTAGCAAAATAAATTTTAATCGTATAAATAGTGTCGTGGGACTCAAAAATGCATTGATATGCGCGTTTTTGTGTTTTTGACTGAGTCGTAAACAGTGCCGTAGGATCCAACCAAAATCGCAAACACTGAAAACACTGGTATCCAAACTCACGCAAACTATCAAATTCTAAGAATGTCAGTAAAAATTATATATGTAGAATTCTTAAGCAAGTGTGAAGCTTTTAAACATCAGTTTTGTTTTCAGTGTGCTTGGAAAATAATTGCATAAAGTAGGTTGATTTATCTGTAATCCGTAATACCTAATAATGGCTAAAGGCATAATGTATGTTTATTTATCTGTAAGCTCTTGTACCTAATCTGCTATATGTATAGTACATAAATGGCCGAGATATAGACCAAGTAAAATTCTTACCGACAGTTTGTGAGATATTTTGATTCTTTTATTAGTTAGAAGTTAGTATATATATTAATAGGGAAATGCTAACGAGCGCCCTAAGGGCACTCGTTAATAATTCAGTTAAAAAAAGTTTTTATGGAAAAAGAAAAAAAAATTAATTAATGTTTTGACAGCTTTTTTCATTTTTCATAAAAGTGATGTCAAAACTTTCCTAAAATGGATTGCCTACAGTGTACTACAAGGGTGTATTTATTTATTGGACTTTGTTAACAGGCCAACACCTTTTAATGAACCAACTATGGTTCATTTATGATCTATCACAAATCCTACTGCATAGAAAATTGGCAAAATTTTACTTTTCAGCTGTGATTTATCATAAAATGATTTGACTTTTTCCATTTAAATTGACACACATTTAATACATATTCAATTTTTTCCATATTCCTAAAAAAACATGAATAATTTATTTTAAATTTTATCACATTAACAGGTGCTGTACAGCACCCTTATTTATTTATTTATTTATTTATTTTTGATAGGTACAAGGGTATATTTATTGTTAGGGTTAAACATGTGTATGACGGCCAATCCGAGTTAATACACATTTTTGTTGTAATTGAGTGTCCAAGAATGCATTAAAGAACTCCATTGAGTGCACACAAAAAAAAACCTGCTAAAAAAGAGTGGCAAATCTACTGCCACGATACCATTATCAACTCCATATGTTCAATCAATAGTTAATGAACCTCGACTCCAGGAGAAATTATAAGGTCCATATGGTGAATAAGTGATGTAGTCCATCATTCCATTAAAAGACTTATATTTGTTTAAAATTATTGAGTTAGAAATTTTTTTTTAAAACAGAAACTGATTATTAACTCAGCAATTTTAAACAAGTGAGAGTCTTTTGATGAAATAGTAGACAAATGACATGGTCCACCAGAAGACTGTATAATTTCTCCGACTCTTGGGAATTCTATTGTGTCTCATGATGATTTCGTTGACTTGGGAATCATACACTAGGCTACCCAAAGGTATAATAGCCTATTTTTGTGGTCATCATTAAAGAGAAGAACACCATTCACTTAGAAAAGTAGTTGAGATATTATGCCCCTAGGGATGAAGTGTTCCTTATTGCAAAGACACTTGTACCGACACCTTCAACAACCAGAATTATTTATTGCGTGAAGTTAGTTATGGATTGGAGATTTGTGCACACTGAATAGATTCACTTAGAAGAGTGGTCCAACTAAATTAGAGCTGCGCTTGGATAACTCAATTGGGCTATATTTCTTGTACTTGTATCTTCAATATATTTTTCAAGTTGGTGGTGCCCTTCAAACCACCCATTGGGTTTTTTTACTGTCAGGATTTTCTCCATCGCAACCATATGATCTGTGTTTAAATTTACTTTCTACTACATTTAGAATTGGCAATATGGTTGTACCTGTCACTAAATTTATTGGACATTTGCATAATTAATGTAATTAATCAACTTGTGTAATTGGTTAATTTAACCAAATCCATTTAATCCAACACTAATAATTTCTGCACTTCATATATTTTAGTTTTAAATAGTTATACTAAGGATTTTAGCTGGCCATTTGTCTATTTGCCCTTTCTCATTCTTATCTGGTTTAGTCTATTCAGCTTCAACCTTACCTGGAATTAATATTAAAAAAAAGAAGAAAAAATTCTAGAGATTTATTCTTTTCTTGGCAAGAAGAAAGGAATTTGTTAAAACATTTCATTTCAATAGATTTACAAGAAGGATCGATATTATGAGGTTATATCTATATATGGCATTGGAAACACATAACTAATTACACATAGGTAGGTACATTGTATTCTTGGGCAGTTCTAGTGCACACCATATATATGGTAACGCAGGGAAAAATAGGCAAGAGTACAATGCAAAATCTAGCCTAACTTCAAGGCAAATGGTAAAAAATTAA
Organism: Quercus lobata; assembly: GCF_001633185.2. Lineage (NCBI taxonomy): Eukaryota > Viridiplantae > Streptophyta > Magnoliopsida > Fagales > Fagaceae > Quercus > Quercus lobata. The sequence continues at coordinate 56,868,776 of NC_044914.1, forward strand.
AAAATAAAAATAAAAAAGAGTTCAGCTTCAGTCAATGATACTAGTCATGCCTTTTTTTTTTTTTGAGAATGATACTAGTCATGCCTTGTTGTCTTGTTTTGGGGGATTTAATAAGAGCCACATACATGTGCTTTGCACGCCTTACCATAATTGTGTGTATTAGACAAGGTTTGCATTTATTATCATTGACCCTGCAGTGCAGGATTAGGATAATAAAATGATCAGCTAGCTCACGTACGTTGAAAAAGAAGAAGAAGAAATTACTCTTTAATTGTCTTCTCAAATAAAGGTCATCGAGGGCGAGGCACCCATCTCTTTTTCTTATTCACATATAAATGAAAAGCAAGTTAATTAAGGGATCATTAAATTAATATTGAACACGATTGAGTTCAAGAACAGCCAACCAACAGGTATAACATGGCCTTGCCTGTTCCTGTTCATATGGTTGGTAGATTTTGGTAAATTATGGCGTTTTATATTGTTAAATGTACCATATTATATTGGGAATTTCAATCTATCAAGTTAATCCATAATTTATATATAAATATATATATATATATATATATATTATATTGAGTTCACATTTTCTTGGACAGTATAAAATTTGCAGTCACTAGTTTTCATATAATAAAATTTGCCGTGCTGTCACTAGCTAGCTAGTTTCTGGATATAGACAGAATATTGTTGAATCACATTAATTTTGTGTCAATTTTTCTCTCTTATTTATTTTATTTACTAACATTGCTTGGATCAGAAGTCTGCATAAGTCTTGCAAATTATACAGTCTTCTAGTAAACCACATCATTTGTGTACCATTCAAACCACATCATTTGTCTACCATTCTACTAAAAGACTTTCACTTGTTTAAAATTACTGAATTAGTAATTAGTTTTTGTTTTAAAAATTTTTTTAACTCAATAATTTTAAACAAATAAAAATCTTTTAATAAAATAATAAACTACATTATTTATCTACAATGTTAACCTTATAATTTCTCCATTTTGCCGACTCTTATTAATTTGCTAATCAATAAGCCGATTGATTGAGAAGCTTGTCATCATCAGCTCTATCTGTGGCCCAATTTATATTAAAGTTTCCAACAGTGAAAAGATTCTTTTAAGTTTCAGCTCTATCTGTGGCCCAATATATATTAAAGTTTCCAACAGTAAAAAGATTCTTTTAAGGCTGTATTTGGTTGCTGTAAAACGTTTTTCGAAAAATACATATTTTTCGAAAATGCTAATTTCCGAAAAAGGAAAATGTTTTTGTAAGGACGCGTTTCGTGGCGGACCGTAACAGTGTCGGGTTCGCGCGTGAAAAGGCCCCTAACAATATCATTTGTAGAGCGTGGGTTTGGAAGGCTAGGCCTTGGTTGATAGGCGGTGGGTTTTTCGCGGTGTTCGTACCAGTTTAAGTTTTCCTACACCCCTGGAGTCTTTCTCCTGGAGGTGGGCTGGGAGGCTCAGGTTTCTGGCCATTTTTCCCAACCCCCTCTATAGATTACTTACTCTTCCTTTTATACTAGCTCGCGTCCACTGTCCTTCGTCCACGTATAGGGTCAATCTTTCCAAAATTGATACTTGTCTCATCAGCCCATATTCAAAGTCGTTGGGGGTGGTTGTAAAAGCTAAAGACTGCGGCTCTGTCAGTTTCAGAGCATTAAATGGCAGTAGCAGTAGCTTTCCCTTGATATTTTAGATTTTTCTTCCAAGTTTCAGTTTTATACTATTTTTACCCTTCTTTACGAGGGGGAACTTTGGGTCTGCCGAGGACTGAACTACCCTCGGCGGTACCCAAAGTCTATTTTGTTGAACTTGGGCCATAATCCTCATCGGCTTGGCCCATAAATCATTTACGCCCTACAGTTTCTATGTGTTTGGTTGCACTTCAAAAAATTTTCTGGAAAATATTTTCTGGTGTTTGGAAAAGAAGAAGGAAAACACAAATTCAGAAAAACACAAGCCACAACCCAGAAAAAAATCATCCACGACGACAAATTCAGTCCGACGACCGCGCCGTGGATCGCGATCTCGCCTTCTTCGCGAGATCACGATCCACGACGCGATCGCGATTCGAGATCGCGATCTCCGCGATCGTGATCCAAGATCGCGATCGACGCGGCGAGATCGCAATCTCGCGAAGCACTGCGCCGATCGCGATCGACGTGGCGAGATCACAATCTCGCGAAGCACGGCACGATCGCGATCGACTCGGCGAGATCGCGATCGACGCTTAGCAATCGGCGGCCTGGACTGGAGCTCGACTGGGTTCGCCGGCAATCATCAGACTGGACTGGAGCTCGCCTTCCTCACGCGCGCTCGCTCTCTCCCTTTTTCCGGAATTCATTTGAAGTGAATATAGGAACGGAAATTCATTTCCGTGGTCAAAGCCTTTTTTTTTCAGTCAACGGATTTCAATTTCCGGAAAATAGAATTTTTCGGACCAACCAAACACACCTATCTTCCGAAAAATCATTTCCGGAATCACTTTGAAGTCGATTCGAACGCAGCCTAAGTTGAAGTTATCATCATATATAGGAAGAAGAAAAAGAAAGAATGAATCGATTGCACCATTCCCATCCTTAATTAATATAACTTTCTATAATTAATGTGAGAATATTCCATCCAACACACAACCAAATTATTTAATATCAAAATATATAGTCTGTGGCAACTCCTAGCCAGCTCAATCCAGATCCAAAAGAAAACACAATGCATTAGTCTTTTATAAATATTGATTAGATGGCAGTCACACATTTGTACAGCCAAGCAACTCTGGAAGAGCCTACTAATCTCCATCCACCACCTGTAGAGTGTATATATTTTTCAAATTCATTGTAGTCTGTCTAAGATGGGAGAATAAACCTCTGTTTTTCCAATCCAAATAAATAAATAAAGATAATAAAGGGGATCAAAATTGACTAAAAGATCAGCTCAATACGAGGGCTAGATTAAACCTATTTGTTAAATTGTTTTCCATAAAGTATGAAAGAGATATATATATATATATATATATGCCTCCACTTTACTACTAAATGAATTATTAATTTACCAAAAAAAAGGAATTAAAAAAAAATTTACTAATCGAAGTTTTTATATGAATAGAAAATCCAAAGTGGTGCTGTACTTTTTTGGTGGCTCAAGAAAGGTGGTGGTGCAAATTATAGGAATGTCTTTTTTTCTTTTTCTTTTTTCCTTTTTTTGGGTTGAATTATAGAATTGTTAATTCTCTTCTAAGAAAGCTATCCATATTGCACCGCATGTGACTCCCATCCCATCTTTAGAACTGGACCAACAAGAAGAGGGATTTCATCGGTGGACACATAAATCACCACTTCTTTTTCTTTTTTTTTTTTGGGTAAAAACGGGAGGTCTTATTTTGTTTATATAGAGTTCATACAACAACATTAGAATCTGACCTTCAGGCACACAGTCTATTACTCTCGAGGCTGGCCAAATCCCTTACAAAATAGTGATATATAAAACTGGGACAGGTACTTTAAATAGACAAAAGATGTTGTTGGTGGGTTCCCTGTTTCGCTAGTGCATCTGCGCATTCGTTTGCTTCACGATATATATGACGTGCCTACACCTCCCATTCCTGCTCCATAAGACTCCTGCAATCACATATTAAAGACATCACATCAGGAGGGTAAGTAGAATATCTTTAGTTAACCATGATAACACTGTAATAGAGTCAATCTCAATCTGGATAAACTTAAAGCCCAATTCCCATGTTAGTTAAAGTCCGTACCTGACTATTGCCAGTTTGGCCATATTATTGGTTGCTATCCCCAAATTTAACGAAAATCCTAATAGCCACAATCTAGAGCTATCATGCAATAGTCCCCCTGCGCCAACCAACCTTGGGTTGCCGATGGCACTGCCATCCATATTTAGTTTTATATAGGGGTTAGGTGGTACAACCCATCAAATAAGTTGTGGGATTCTAACTTGGATCGGTCTATCGAAGCTGGCTAGGAAAAAAATTATGTGGCTGCTTGCACCATTATGTACACTAGGCTATGCTAGGATCGAGATTGGTTTTTGAAAATCCGTTCATTTCTAGCTAGCCATAAGTTCCAACAAAGAAAAGGAAAATATATGTTCCAAGGGAGTTGTTGGTGCATAATAGCCCCCACGGCAGTCACGTTACTCCGCAGCCAGGCTTGTAAGGTCATGTGAAAGAAGGAAAGAGGCAAGAGCCTCAAGGGTTGACCCTAAACCTCCTTAGCCCATGGGCAACCGTGTAGGATGTGAATGGTTGTTTCCTGGGTGTTGCATATGGGACAATGGTCATTTAGGTGTTGATGAGAGAAGGTTAAATATTGCCTTATGGGAAGCCGGTTGCGCATAGCTTTCCAAAGGAATATTTGGATCTTTTTGGGGCATTGTAATCTTCAAATCCAGTTCCAAAACTGCTTGTTCGTAGGCACTTGTTGTTGGTGATATAGAAATTTTGACGCTAAGCTAACTGAGCAAGTACTGTTATTATGTGGCCATATAAAGGTATTTGAAAGCCTGGCAATATGTGCCACAGGGATACCTTTGATAAGCTTCTCTAGTTGTGGTGGGAGAGGAACGTGGAGAGAATCAAAAGTCCAAGTATGATTAGTTCTCGATGAACTAACGCGATTATTTTTGTGATGTAGCATGAGCGGTCCTTCGATGTGACTAAGAGGGTGTCTCCAAGGATCCAGTGATCATCCCATATCCTAATAGTTTGCCCATCTCCTACTATCCATTTCATACCCTCTTGTAATCATTGAATTTCGTCAAAAAGTTCTTTCCAAATATGGGACCCTCTCGAGTTTCTTGTACTTGTAAACAGGGTTGTATGTGGGAAATATTTGGCATTTAAGACTTGTGCCCAGAGCAAATTAGGATTATGATATAGACGCCAGGCTTGGTTCATAAGGATTGCCCTATTCTTATGGCGGATTGATTGTATTTCCAACCCTCCTGCAACTAATATCTCTTAATATTTTTTTATAAAAATAAAAATCATTTAGGGTTTAAATTTCTAAATCATTGTAATTATTGAATTTGTTCAAATTTCCCTTTCCACTTAAGCCAAGTTATTAAATTGGAATATGAAATAGTGTGGACGTCACCGGTTGAAGTGGAGGTAAAAAAAAAAAAAAGAAATTTCTTTTGAAGTATATTATGAACAATTTGTGATGGTGAAAAAAAAAATATATATATATATATATATATATATATATATATATATATATATTGTGGGGGTGGGGGGAGGAGCCTGAAGATAAGGAGCCCTTGACAAGATCAACCCGAGGAGTAATTAGGTCCAACTGTTTATCAAACCAGGCTTAGCCCAATCAAGACAATCTAGGTACTTGATGGATTAGAAAAACTGAGTGTTGTAGCCCGCCCAAGGAGGCCAAGGAGCAGTTGCCCATCGGGAGACAAGAAGTAGGCTGCAAGAGCTATGATATTGAAAGCCGAGGAGGACCATGGTGACACACGGATAAAAGAGAGAGGAAACTTCCAGATTAAGCATCCATCACCTCCGCATTAAATACCCTTCAACAACTCAGTCTGTCGCATTAATGGCAAAATGACTCCTAAACAATGCCCTCACAGCCTGTAACCTACTCTACCACCACCAGTAAGGCAATGATGGGACAAGTATCCAAAGAAAGATTAGCAGCCCTCTAAGTGGAAGGTTGGAACGCAATTCAAATGGCTATAAAAGGAATGAAGATCCCACTTAAGAAGGGGATCAAAAAAGTTAAGAGAGAGATAGAGAGAGAGAGAGAGAGAGAGAGACAAGAGTCATACAAAAGTTGTATTTTTCTTTAAGTGCAAGTGTTCCTCAACCAACCTGAGGAGAGAATTAAATAACAATCTTCTTCTTTTTGTTGTTCAATTTCTGCTAAGTGTTATCTCTGTACCACCTCCCACTTCTTTAATCATTAAGCCGCGATTTTTGGGAATCAAAGAGTTGGCCTGCATTCCAATCTCTATAAATTAATTGTATTGGATTCCTCTCTTAGCCCATTCTTAGTGGGTTGGGCCCAGGATTTAACCCACTACATATATATATATATATATATATATCATAAACTATATAATAAAAGTTGGGCTTATAGAAGTTGTGGTTGCACATAGAAGTTGTGGTTGCGCTAAGTAGCTTCACTAAATTGCAGATTTTTTTTTTTTTTTTAAGATTTTAAGAAAAAATAGAAATAATTTTTCTTCTCCTATAATTTCTAAGTTGATAAAAATCTTACTTTGATTACAATCCAAATTCTATTTTAATTTGATTACAATTCAAATTCTTCATCTAATCCTTTATTAAAAAATCTTAATAAAAAAAAAAAAAAAAAGCAACGTACTACATGTGCAAAAATTTATAGATATAATTTTGTTATTATCAACTTTTCTTCTATGATTTTTTCACTTTTTTGGATAAAGTTATGTTGAGTTTAACTTCTTCTTCTTTGGATAAAGTTATGTTGAGTTTAACTTCTTCTTCTTTGGATAACTTTAAACTTCTAAATTGATTATAACTTAAAAAAAAAAAAAAAAAAAAAAAAAAAAAAAAAAAAATTCTATCCTATTGCCTTATTGTCATTCACGTTTACTTTCTTTCTTTTTCTTTTTCTCTTTTTAGATTTTTTTTTTTTAAAAAAAAAATTAATACATTACGTTCAATGAAGATATAACCTTTTTTTGGGATAAACATACCTCCTAAGTTAGTTTTTCTTTTCTTATAATTTCTATAACGATTAGAAATCTACCTTCCTCACAATTGGAATCTCTCTCTCTCTCTCTCTCTCTCTCTCTTTATATATATATTCTGTTTTTCAGTGTATTTTTATATATTTGTAGGCACAACTTCTTCTTCTTCTTTTCTCTTCCCCATTATCAATAATTCTCATTCTATTACAATTTCTATGTTGTTTAGAAATCTAACTCTCCTTTGTTTGTTTGTTTGTTTTTTTTTTTTTTTTTTTTTTTTTTTTTTTTTTATTACTTAGGCAATTTGATGTTTGTGAAATCCATAGTAGAAGTCTTTATCAAACCTACCATCCAAACTATTAAAAGTATGTATTTCTCTTCTTTGTTTTTGTTTTTTTATAAAGGTTTTGCTTATGAGTCATAAATGCAATTTTAAATCCATGAAATCTATTATAAAAACCTCTATAAATATTATTTAAGAATTATCAAATTTTGTATTCTCTCCTACAATAAGAGTTCTATTTGTATTTTTGTTATGTTTATGTGTGTGTTAATAGATTAAATTAGTTTTTCTTGTGTAGTAAAATTTTTATGTTACTATTTCTCATTTTTATTTTTGTTGTTAATGATATTATATGTGTGTAAAAGAAATTGTCTAATATTATGAGCATGTAACTTTTTTTTTATTATATTAAATTTCACTATAATTAATTTTTATTTTGGTTTTTACAAATATCAATATTCATACCTATATTTATCACCCACAACACATTTGAATAGTATTCGTGAAAAAATATATTTTATTATAAATATCAAAAACATATTCCTTCACAAGATTGCTACACATTTGAATAGTATTTGTGAAAAAATATATTTTATTATAAATATCAAAAACATATTCCTTCACAAGATTGCTATTAGCAAGTAATATTAAACCTATATGATCATGCAACTATTTTCTTTAACTAATAATTTTTTCTAACAATTTTCTATATCCTTTTTATCCCTTAAGACTCCTTAAATATTGAATTTTCATGACTCTCCACTCATTTTTAAGGAGATCCCGTTTAGATAAAAGAGGCCATTAGTGTATCAAAACGTAACTCTTTAAAGGTTTGAAAAACAAAATACCATGTAGTCTATACTCTTCAAGTGCATAACACATTTTAGATGTACTATAAATATTCTGGCAAATGAAAAACCTATGGTTAAGTTTCCTTAGATTTTTAATTATTAAATTCAGGACTTTTTTCATATAAATATGTTGTGTGATTGTTTGAATCCAAAGAACAATATTCTATATACAATTTATATGATCTAGACTCAAGTGATTATTAATTTATTATTTTTCAATAAAATTATTCTAAAAGTTTATAGCCAAAACCATGCAACGCACGGGAGTAATGCTAATATGTGTATATATATATTCACACACAATGAGAAACTTTGCTAATTAGGTTACAGGACTGGCTAGCAAAATAGTAAAAAAAAAAAGTGAATAATTAAAAAACTAAAGGTCTTAAGAGCATGGTATTCAATCGTGGTAGGGAAAAATTCTTGTTAGCAACCAATAACTTAAAAATAAAAAAATCGTACTCTTGCTTCCATGGATCGTTAAGAGATGCTGTAAAAAATGCTGCAGGATGAATATAATTGGACAAAGATGAGGCTTCATCTTTCACAAAGTTGTTAGTGGAAACAAAGTTTAATACAACGTACCTAGAGCATGCTTCAATCAATCGTTTTGAATTTTGCACTTAGGATCCGCCCTTGCTGTGGATTGCTTATGGTTATGGTGAAAATGTATGGTTATATAAATGTAGTGTTGTAAATGAACTAAGCTAACCATTCGGGTTTGACTTGATAAAAAAATTACTTATGTATATTTGTTTATAAACAAGCTAAGTTTCAGTTTTAATTTTAGACTTGTTTTATGAATTAGTCAAGCTCAGGCTGAAAAAATTGTTTATAAACAAAATCATAAACAATAGCACTCATACAAATAAGCTTGATATGAGCTTTACAAATAAACTCATATCTTACTTAATGATATGTTTTTTTAGCATATGATAGCATGTAATTTGAAGAATTGCTAATCACAAGCAGGATTAGAAGCATGACATAATTACTATGTTTTTTTTTTTTTTTTTACCTAATTTTGGGAAATTTAAGCATTTGATAATGTATTTGTGTTAGATCTCAAGCTCAAGAGCTTAATATTGAGCTCGACCTTGACTTAAATAATGAATTATGTTGAGCCAAGCCAAGCTTAAGCTCTTAGACTTTTTGATGAGTTTAAGTTTGCATACTGCTTATAGGCTTGGTTTGAGTTTGAGCCGAGCTTAACGTTTTATTTTTATAACATCTTCCATCATAATGAGGCATGTCCAGGTACAAAAGTTTAAGAAAATTACTACTCTCTATAATTACACTATTTGATATACATTGGTTTACACAATGTTCTCTACCATAAAAAAGAGTTTACATAATGTCCACAATTTATAAAGTCAAATATCCAATATTTTAAGGATTTAAAAAAAAAAAAAAAAAAAGGGGGAGATTTATGGTTATATTACATCCTCGGGCAGGGCACTAGACAAACCGAATTTATGGTTACTGCTTGTGTGGGGTTTTAACCCCACTAAGAATACCCACCAACGGACTCCTGCGAGCAGCGGAACTCAAATCTAGGTGTGTTGCACGAAGTGCCCGAGCCTTACCCACTTAACCAAACCCCATTGGCAGGATGTTCACACTTTACACCGAGTATATATGATAATGTGCAATAATTATTACTACTATAATATGTATAGATGTGATGTGATGCGATGTGTGTATGCGAGTTGTTTAATTATCTAATCAAATACACACATCCCATCACATCTGTAATATCTTAATTAAGAAAAGCTTTCTTCATTCTCACATGAGCCCTAACATTTTTAGAAATCAAAGAATGTCCAAGAATAAATGTAAAGCAATGAAGGAAACTTTTCCTAATTAATTTGGAGTTAAAGAGACAAAAAAGAGGCTAATTAATTGTTTGAAATACTTAACCTAACATACCATTCACACTTAAATATAAGAACATAAAGTTAGGTTTCATTATATAACAGCAGACAGTAGGCCTCAAGAAAGTCCAGTTTGTAAATGGTGCAATGCAAGCCGTGTTAGGCAGCATATATAGGAATACATAGAAGGGTGAGCCATGGAGTTCCTGAGTGTTGCCTTATACCCTTAACGAAGCAAAATTGAGGAGCATCCAAACTTTTCTGAGAAGAAGTTTCTACTGTATATATAACTTTATGGAAAATGTTAACAAGTACAGATAGGTATTTGTTAAGATGGTACTAAAGTGGGTTTAATTTAATAAAATAAATAAATAAATAAAAGAAAATGACATAAAATTAGTCATTTTAGTTTTTTTTTTTTTTTTTTTTTTTTTTTTTTTTTTTTTTTTTTCTCTCTCTACAAAGTTCACCTCACGTTGAAAAAATGACATAAAACTAAAATCAAAAAATCAAAAGTTGCTGTTAACTGAACCTCCCGTTAACACAACCCATAAGAGCATTTGCAGCAGTGGAGCTAAAAAGCTATAATGCTATTTTAGCTCCACTAATATAGCAAAAAAGCCTTGCAGCAGTGGAGCTAAACTCATAAAATTTAGCTTATTTGCTACAGTGCACATCTATAGATAGATGTGCACTGTAGCACTCATCTAAAAAAAAAAAGTAATTTTTTAATCCAACTTTCGATTAAAATAATAAAAACCCAGTTCTCTCAGTTCTCTCACCGTGGACTCTCCAGCTCTCTCCAGCTCTCATCTCTCTCAAGCTCTCATCTCCCAGCTCTCATCTCTCTCCAGCTCTCCGTCTCAGCCGTTCCAGCCCACGCCGTCGCCGTCCCAGTCGTCCCAGCCCACACCGTCGCCGTCGCCGTCGCTCCTCACCACCATTCTTCCTTTGTTCACGTCCTCGCCTCTGGCGAATGACACCGAAGGGCACCGCAAGAACACGAACCGGCTAAATAGCATCGGACTGGTGAAGAGAATCCACTCCCCGACATCGGAATCGCCTCGATGTCTCAGCCGATCCTTGGAGTGGCGGTGGAGAGTGAAACCGCCGGCGAAACCGAGCGCCGGAGCGATGAATTCGCGTCGTTTGCTTGAGCCTTGATTTGGGTTTTTTTTTTTTTTTTTTTTTTTTTTTTTCTCTGCTGTGGACTGGTGGTGGTGGTGGTGGTGGATGTTTGTGCTGTGAGGTGGTGGTGGTGGTGGATGTTTGTGCTATGGGGTGGTGGTGATATGTTATTTTATTAAAGTAAAAATATTATTATTTTATTGTAGTAGAAATATTATTTTATTGTGATGAATATATTATTTTATTGTGTTAAAAGCTAAAATAGATCCACTGCTATAGCATGTGTGTAGATAAAATAGATAAAGTAACTTTTAGTAGAGTTAAATTGCTAAAAATTTAACTCCACTACTGTGGATGCTCTAACCATATTACATACTGCTATATGTTAGGGCAGCATAATTCATGCATAGCCTTTTACCTCCACGAGTTAGCATTCTGTCATTGATTCGGTTCTCCCTAGACTCCTGCCTTCCTAGACACGAAAGCATATGCATGCATGTTCCTTTATTTTATTTCTTTCTTTTTCTTAATTTAATGTAAAGAAAATGAGTTTGTCTAACTAAAAAAGAAAAAGAACAGCTTCTCTCTCAGCTTTCCACAAATTCATTTCCTCAAACTCCTCGCTTTGAATTCATTCGATCTGAAGTTAAGGTTCAGGCATTCAAAAACGTAGGGTGCTACAAAGAAGTAAAGAACATCATTTTAAACTTCATTCTAATACATATAATATAATCATACAAGCTTTTCATGAATATTATAATATTACATCTCTCCTTTGTTAACCAAATGGGTTTCGCCATCTTGGTTTTATAGCTAGGTTTCTACCTGTCCTAGTTGATTCGTTCCTGAATAGATCTAAAGCTGGTTAGGGGCAAGCAACTTCATGAATGCAGAATGTACCTGCTAGTACTAGGAATTTCTAAGAATTAAACAGCTAGCATTTCTTGGTGCATATCAATTAGCTTCCGAGATCTGAATCTTAACCTTTTATTTTCCCTTCTTTGTTTCACTTGGGTCCGACTCAAACAGTTCAGAAACCTATATAGGAAATCTCTTCTAAGTAAGTGGACAACTCCTCTAATTCTAGTTATAAGCTTTAAGGTCAAAATCTTCAATCTTTGAAAAGGTAGAGAGATAGGTTGACATTAATTGGTTTCTAGTCTAGAGTTCTCACACAGCTAAATCACTTAATTCTCTAGCTAGGTTGATTTTTCTCTTTATTTTCATGAACATTGCGAATCTGAACAGGTAGAGTAGAAGAAATGCTAGCTCCATAACAATTTAGAAACAGTTTCCATATATAGTCATATCTTCTTCCTATAGCTAATATAGATAAGTAGGTAGCGAGTGTGAGAGAGAGATCAGAGAGAGAAATAGATTGAGCAGATGAGTGGCTTAGAACCAGCAGGTTCTCGCTATGTCCACCAGCTCCTGGGACCAGAGCTCCAACTACAAAGACCATCACAGCCCCAACTCACAGATTCCAAACACTCTCCAGAGAAAGAGCAAATACCTAGTACGGACCCTGATGCCCCCACTACAAGTTCAGGAGCAACCTCTAGTCGCAGGCCTCGTGGCCGTCCTGCTGGTTCCAAAAACAAGCCCAAGCCACCGATAATCATCACCCAGGACAGCCCAAATGCACTGAAATCCCAAGTACTTGAAGTCTCTGCAGGTTCAGACATAGTTGAATCAGTCTCAAATTACGCCTTGCGCCGTGGCCGTGGAGTTTGTGTCCTTAGTGGCAGTGGTTCTGTCACCAATGTAACTTTGCGACAGCCAGCATCACCAGCTAGGAGTGTTGTAACATTACATGGGAGGTTTGACATATTGTCTCTGACTGGGACAGCTCTGCCACCACCAGCTCCTCCGGGAGCTGGTGGTTTGACTATTTTTTTGGCAGGTGGGCAAGGACAAGTCATGGGAGGGAGCGTGGTGTCACCTTTGACAGCTTCAAGTTCTGTGCTTTTGATGGTTGCATCATTTGCAAATGCAGTGTATGATAGGTTACCATTGGAGGAGGAAGACTCAAGAGTGCAGGTACAGCCTACAGCTTCACAAACTTCGGGAGTGACCGGTGGCCAATTGGGTGATGGAGGAAGCGGTGGCAGCAGTGGTGGTGTTCCTTTTTATAATTTGGGGGTGAGCATGGGAAATTATACAGCCTTCCCTGGTGATGCTTTTGGTAATTGGGGTGGTGGCAATGCAGCTAGGCCACCATTTTAGTATTGTTTTTCTTATAAGATGAGGGGGTTGCTATTATCAACCACCTCTCTCAGACTTTGCAGAAATGGGAGCTCTGTGTCAGATGAGTTGGAAGTGGAAGGGGGTGTTTTTAGATGTTTGTTGTTAGAATGTTGGTATATGTATCTTGGTTTTGACTGTTGAGATGAGCATATATATGGGGAAGATGAAGATTTCAATGGTCTGCAGACATATAAATATTAATCAGGAAGAGAGTAGAATGAAATCCTGTGATATTTTATCAGGACAAACATGTTTCTGAGGGAAAAACTCGTGATATATATAGAATGTATTTTTTTTTTTTTTATTATGGCGATATATAGAACATGACCCTCAGTTGAGAGGATGTGATGTGAGCCTCATTAATTTGGAGCACAGGACATAGAAAATCCTCCATATCTGTAAGTCCAATTTATGTACAAAATATCATGACATTGTTTTATTTTCTTCTTTTTCAATTGTTAACAGATTTTCCCTTCTTTTTTTTGCATTTGTGGTAAATTTTTCAAATGCTCATTTTCTGGAGTTTTATTCGAAATGGCTAATTTCACACACTCAGCATTCTTCCAGAAAGGTTAAAGGAGACTGAAGAAAACCCAAAGTATGCAAAAATAAAGCTAGTACTGAAAAAGAGCAAACTGATTAAATTATTTATTATCTAGTAGGCTAGTTATATCAACCTGTAAACCATTTCAGTACTAGCTTTCTTCAATAGGAAGCCTAGTATCATTTGTTCTATTCTCTTCAGCTATTTGATCAGGGTAGAGCAAGCACTGAAAGAGTTTGGTTGATTTTTAACCAGCTGCCAGCACATCCATTTCACTTGTTGCCACGCAAAATAAGAAAATAAAACAAAAATAGAGGAAAAAAAAATTCTGAACCACCATCCTGGGAAGAAAAGAAAACCCAACTTCCCAAGATTGGGAAAACATGCATTGGAACTTTGAAGTGTTGAAACTTGAAAAATATGAAAGTGAGCTGGAAGGCTGTCTTCTTTAGAATTTCGTATTCTATGCTAATTAATTTACTCTAGTTGCAGAGCCACGCCATACATGGAAAATATAATTATTTTGTAATATTGTATAATGTATAATTTATTTTCTAAAATTTATTAAAGATAATTTATTCTCCTGAAAAATTTAATTATTTCTTCTTCTTTTTTCCATCTTTCTAGCTTTATAAATATGTCATTATTATTTTTTTGAAAGTTTTTTAAGTGTGTTTGATCGATATATATATTTTATTTTTTGGAAGTGATCTATATTCTTCAAAAGTGTGTTATGTTTTTTTTGGGTACAAATAAAATTTTTTAAGTTTCAAATTAATGGTTCAAATTTCTCATTCTCTTACTTAAAAAAAAAAAAAAAAAAAAAAAATCTCATTATCTTAAGGAGACTATCATGATAATCAAATCTCATCACAAATTTAGGATTGATATTGTGGGGCCCGAAATCTGAGGTCCCAACCCACTTTGTGTTAAGGGCCCAAAGCCCAGGCCGAGGAGCCCTACTGTCGAGGATGCGCGACGAAAACTCCTTGAAGGCCCAGGGATGTGGCCGAGGACAATCTCACGCTCAACACCTCACAAAACGCCTGAAGAAAAGGACAAACTCAGTACAAGAGCAGTACAGGCGAGAAAGTTGCCAACACCTTAATGTGGAGCCCAGCGCCTGACAAACCCATACTCATACCATGCTATCCAGTTTTTCCCAACCACTCTGACGTATGGATTGATAAGACGAGTAACCACCCCGAATAAGGAGAAACGGACACGTAGGTGAAGAACGGGAATGAAATACTAGTATAAAAGGGGGAACCCATATGGAGGAAAGGGGGGAGATGATATAAAGGAAAAAGGAGGAGAACGGTGAGAATAAACGCTCCTCGGACTAATTCCGAGGAGTCAAACCTTTCAAACCACCTCCGTGTAAGGCTTAGCTATACAAGCCAAACCCGCTTTCGTATGGGCTTCCATGAAAGTCATGACTAAACCGCCGTCCAACGACCAAGGTCTAGCCTTTCAAACTCACTCTCTACAAATCATATTGTTCGGGCCCATTTCATACGAACCCAACGTCCTCTATTGGGTCGTTAAAAATCGTATCCCTACAATTGGCGTCGTCTGTGGGAAGGCTTGCGCGTTGGCGCAGGTGGCAGTGGAGTCAACTCTCTAGCAAGCAGAGGTTTGCGGGGTTTCCTCCATCTCCGGCTACATGCAGTTGTTGCTCCGATATAAACTTCTGCTAGGGGCTACGCCTTGCAGTGCCAATGGCGCAGACAGCTCTAGGGGCTTCTGGCCTCAAGCCGGCTCTCCCCGCCCTGGTTTAGGGGCTTACGTTCAAAAAATAAATAAATATAAAAAAAAATTATTACAAGTTTTGGACAGAACCAAGGTCTTGTATGGTCCTCGGACTCAAGCCTATGGGGAAACCAAGTACAGAAGAAAAATTATAAGTTTTGGACAGAACCAAGGCCTTGTATGGTCCTCAGACTCAAGCCTATGGGGAAACCAAGTACACAAAAAAAAAATTACAAGTTTTGGACAGAACCAAGGCCTTGTATGGTCCTCGGACTCAAGCCTATGGGGAAACCAAGTACACAAAGAAAAAATTACAAGTTTTGGACAGAACCAAGGCCTTGTATGGTCCTCGGACTCAGGCCTATGGGGAAACCAAGTACACAGAAAAAAAATTACAAGTTTTGGACAGAACCAAGGCTTTGTATAGTCCTCGGACTCAAGCCTATGGGGAAACCAAGTACACAAAGAAAAAATTACAAGTTTTGGATAGAACCAAGGCTTTGTATGGTCCTCGAACTCAGGCCTATGGGGAAACCAAGTACACAGAAAAAAAAATTACAAGTTTTGGACAGAACCAAGGCCTTGTATGGTCCTCGGACTCAGGCCTATGGGGAAACCAAGTACACAGAAAAAAAAATTACAAGTTTTGGACAGAACCAAGGCCTTGTATGGTCCTCGGACTCAAGCTTATGGGGAAACCAAGTACACAAAGAAAAAATTACAAGTTTTGGACAGAACCAAGGCCTTGTATGGTCCTCGGACTCAAGCCTATGGGGAAACCAAGTACACAAAGAAAAAATTACAAGTTTTGGACAGAACCAAAGCTTGTATGGTCCTCGGACTCTATTATTACAAGTTTTGGACAGAACCAAGGCCTTGTATGGTCCTCGGACTCAAGCCTATGGGGAAACCAAGTACACAAAGAAAAAATTACAAGTTTTGGACAGAACCAAAGGCTTTGTATAGTCCTCGGACTCAAGCCTATGGGGAAACCAAGTACACAAAGAAAAAATTACAAGTTTTGGATAGAACCAAGGCTTTGTATGGTCCTCGAACTCAGGCCTATGGGGAAACCAAGTACACAGAAAAAAAAATTACAAGTTTTGGACAGAACCAAGGCCTTGTATGGTCCTCGGACTCAGGCCTATGGGGAAACCAAGTACACAGAAAAAAAAATTACAAGTTTTGGACAGAACCAAGGCCTTGTATGGTCCTCGGACTCAAGCTTATGGGGAAACCAAGTACACAAAGAAAAAATTACAAGTTTTGGACAGAACCAAGGCCTTTGTATGGTCCTCGAACTCAAGCCTATGGGGAAACCAAGTACACAAAGAAAAAATTACAAGTTTTGGACAGAACCAAGGCCTTGTATGGTCCTCGGACTCAAACCTATGGGGAAACCAAGTACACAAAGAAAAAATTACAAGTTTTGGACAGAACCAAAGTCTTGTATGGTCCTCGGACTCAGGCCTATGGGGAAACCAAGTACACAGAAAAAAAATTACAAGTTTTGGACAGAACCAAGACCTTGTATGGTCCTCGGACTCAAGCCTATGGGGAAACCAAGTACACAAAGAAAAAATTACAAGTTTTGGACAGAACCAAGGCCTTGTATGGTCCTCGGACTCAGGCCTATGGGGAAACCAAGTACACAGAAAAAAAAAAATTACAAGTTTTGGATAGAACCAAGGCCTTGTATGGTCCTCGGACTTAGGCCTATGGGGAAACCAAGTACACAGAAAAAAAATTACAAGTTTTGGACAGAACCAAGGCCTTGTATGGTCCTCGGACTCAAGCCTATGGGGAAACCAAGTACAGAAGAAAAATTATAAGTTTTGGACAGAACCAAGGCCTTGTATGGTCCTCAGACTCAAGCCTATGGGGAAACCGAGTACACAAAAAAAAAATTACAAGTTTTGGACAGAACCAAGGCCTTGTATGATCCTCGGACTCAAGCCTATGGGGAAACCAAGTACACAAAGAAAAAATTACAAGTTTTGGACAGAATCAAGGCCTTGTATGGTCCTCGAACTCAGGCCTATGGGGAAACCAAGTACACAGAAAAAAAATTACAAGTTTTGGACAGAACCAAGGCTTTGTATAGTCCTCGGACTCAAGCCTATGGGGAAACCAAGTACACAAAGAAAAAATTACAAGTTTTGGATAGAACCAAGGCTTTGTATGGTCCTCGAACTCAGGCCTATGGGGAAACCAAGTACACAGAAAAAAAAATTACAAGTTTTGGACAGAACCAAGGCCTTGTATGGTCCTCGGACTCAGGCCTATGGGGAAACCAAGTACACAGAAAAAAAAATTACAAGTTTTGGACAGAACCAAGGCCTTGTATGGTCCTCGGACTCAAGCTTATGGGGAAACCAAGTACACAAAGAAAAAATTACAAGTTTTGGACAGAACCAAGGCCTTGTATGGTCCTCGGACTCAAGCCTATGGGGAAACCAAGTACACAAAGAAAAAATTATAAGTTTTGGACAGTACCAAGGCCTTGTATGGTCCTCGGACTCAAACCTATGGGGAAACCAAGTACACAAAGAAAAAATTACAAGTTTTGGACAGAACCAAGGTCTTGTATGGTCCTCGGACTCAGGCCTATGGGGAAATCAAGTACACAGAAAAAAAATTACAAGTTTTGGACAGAACCAAGGCCTTGTATGGTCCTCGGACTCAAGCCTATGGGGAAACCAAGTACACAAAGAAAAAATTACAAGTTTTGGACAGAACCAAGGCCTTGTATGGTCCTCGGACTTAGGCCTATGGGGAAACCAAGTACACAGAAAAAAAATTACAAGTTTTGGACAGAACCAAGGCCTTGTATGGTCCTCGGACTCAAGCCTATGGGGAAACCAAGTACAGAAAAAAAATTACAAGTTTTGGACAGAACCAAGGCCTTGTATGGTCCTCGGACTCAAGCCTATGGGGAAACCAAGCACACAAAGAAAAAACTACAAGTTTTGGACAGAACCAAGGCCTTGTATGGTCCTCGGACTCAAGTTTATGGGGAAACCGAGCACACAAAGAAAAAACTACAAGTTTTGGACAGAACCAAGGCCTTGTATGGTCCTCGGACTCAGGCCTATGGGGAAACCAAGTACACAGAAAAAAATTACAAGTTTTGGACAGAACCAAGGCCTTGTATGGTCCTCAGACTCAAGCTTATGGGGAAACCAAGTACAGAAAAAAAAAATTACAAGTTTTGGACAGAACCAAGGCCTTGTATGGTCCTCGGACTCAAGCCTATGGGGAAACCAAGCACACAAAGAAAAAACTACAAGTTTTGGACAGAACCAAGGCCTTGCATGGTCCTCGGACTCAAGCCTATGGGGAAACCAAGTACACAAAGAAAAAACTATAAGTTTTGGACAGAACCAAGGCCTTGTATGGTCCTCGGACTCAAGCTTATGGGGAAACCAACTACTTAAAGGAAAAACTACGTTACATGGACCTTAGAATATATCCGAGGAGAATTCCCCATTGATAGTTGGGCTAATCCCTAAACTACATAGATTCCCAAGTCTATCCTCGGATCCTCAATACCAAGAGGATTGATGCAATATAAGGCAATGTGTTGCCAAAGACACAGGGCTGAAGTTCCTCACTACTCGGCTACCCTCTCGGACGAATTATTTAGAGTTTATCGTTCTCGGACGATCGCCTTACATGCATTACGAAGCACTCAGCCATTATCTCGGTTAGTTTTATGAGTTTTATTTCACTGGGAATTATCATTATTATGCTTGTTAATGTCGGTAAACTAGAGTTAGTAGGTTTCTGTTTCAAGGTCTCCTGCTTTAAGTATCATCAAAGGAAAGCACATATGTAGCACACCCATGCACAAAATAATTGTTACAGAAAGGAAAAATATTTAAAAAGAAATAAACTCATCTTTTATTAAGACAAAGAAATAGTACAGTGTACAATGAAAAGCTGGAATAAGCTTATACTGAAGCTAACTACGTAAATGAAAAGAAAAGATACAAGAGAATGAAGATAAAGCCGAAGAAGAAGTGCAGAGGAGAGGTTGGCCGCTGTTCCAAGATGTTGTTTAAGGAAACCATTCCTCAACACTTTTACATGCCCATAACTCAGGCAGCCAAAGAACCCAACGTGGGGCCTGCACCGTTGAAGAAAAGGCGCAGAGAGCCTGGCTCCAGGCTAGCGCAGCTGAATAAAAGGTGCAGGGAACCCAACTTGAGGCCCACACCATTGAAGAAAAGGTGTCGGGAACCGGAAGTTGAGGAGCCCCCAGGGAAATTCACCTGCGACAAGGCAGACGGCGATGATGGCGGAAATTCTTTCTTCTGACATACCAAAAATCTGGCATGACCAGAACCTGCTTCGAATTTTGACTGAAAGAGGGAAAAATATCATCTTCCCCTTGTCAAAACGGGGGACTGGCTTGAATCTGTGTCATCCTTGTCCGTACCACATCACCTTGAGTATCATGAGGGTTCGGTGCCTCTGAAGCGTGCGAAGACCTTTCTTCCCCATCCACGCCTCAAACATCTTGCTTTGAGGCAGAATGACACTAGAAATGGAGATCGTGGATATGGCAGAAGGAGTATGATTCTGAAGGGAACGGGAGAGTTCATATGTAAGGGGAGTGACCCCCTACCCTATTTATACACAGAGCAAACCAGTGACATTTAATTCATGCAAGTTTCCAAGGAATGCTACAGACAATGCAGACTTGGCTCAATTTCCAATCTCATCCGCAGCCATAGGATCTGAAGATCCTCGTGAAGGCATGCCTCGAGTACCGAAATGTCAAAGGACTCCACGTGAGCGAAAAATAAAGGAGTGCCTCTTATTTTGGCACGTCTCCCATGTAAATGGAAAAACACAAATACTAGTAGAGTACAGGATTTGAGCGAGCCATAATGTGGGCCTAACGTCACCAAAATCCTCCTCCCCAACTAAAAAGTTGGGCAGCAGGATTCTGAGGGGCTATTGTGGGGCCCGAAATCTGAGGTCCCAGCCCACTTTGTGTTAAGGGCCCAAAGCCCAGGTCGAGGAGCCCTACTGCCGAGGATGCGCGACGAAAGCTCCTTGAAGGCCCAGGGATGTGGCCGAGGACAATCTCATGCTCAACACCTCACAAAACGCCTAAAGAAAAGGACAAACTCAGTACAAGAGCAGTACAGGCGAGAAAGCTGCCAACACCTTAATGTGGAGCCCAGCGCCTGACAAACCCATACTCATACCATGCTATCCAACTTTTCCCAACCACTCTGACGTATGGATTGATAAGACAAGTAACCACCCCGAACAAGGAGAAACGGACACGTAGGTGAAGAACGAGAATGAAATACTAGTATAAAAGGGGGAACCCATAGGGAGGAAAGGGGGGAGATGATATAAAGGAAAAAGGAGGAGAACGGTGAGAATGAAACGCTCCTCGGACTAATTCCGAGGAGTCAAACCTTCCAAACCACCTCCGTGTAAGGCTTAGCTATACAAGCCAAACCCGCTTTCGTATGGGCTTCCATGAAAGTCATGACTAAACCGCCGTCCAACGACCAAGGTCCAGCCTTTCAAACCCACTCTCTACAAATCATATTGTTCGGTCCCATTTCATACGAACCCAACGTCCTCTATTGGGTCGTTAAAAATCGTGTCCCTACAGATATTATTCAAATAATTAAAAGGCACATTCAAATACATAGACATGAGATTGTATTCTGATATAAACTCAAATTCTCACTTTCAAAATATTTAAAAATTAACTCAAAAATGTATAGTTGCAAACACCAAATGATCTAAATCATGCTATGTAATAAAATAAAATAAAATCATATCATTAATTATATACTATATAAGGTCATAGTAGGATAACATCTATCAACTAAATAAAAGAAAATAAAAAGATAACAAATTAAAACACAACCAAATCTCACCAACCTAAAGTAGAATTCAACACAAAAAAGTCATCAACCTAAAGCAAAGATGCAATAAAGAATTAAAAATCTACGAAAAGAAATAAACAGAGAGAGAGAGAGAGAGAGAGAGAGAGAGTCTTTACCTTTTTTATGTGGGTAATATATGGATTGAATGAAAAAATATAGCAACTTTATAGTAAACAAATTGAAGAGAAGAAGAATAAAAGGAAGATTAAAGGAATTGTAACCTTACGATATAGAGTAGTGGGAAGATAAAAAAGTAAAAGTAAGGGAAAAATGTTTGAGGAAGTGTAAATGTCAGATGAGAGAAAGTGTCGAAAATAAGTGGATGACTTGGCTGCTGATGTGGCGCAACAGTAGTGCAACAACAATAAATATTACACTTCAGCTTTTAGATATATATACATGTTCATTTGATAATTTTTTTATGCTAGGCTATGTGGAGCTGGGTTATGTTTGATCTGATTTATGACCCGATCTGA
Source organism: Quercus lobata (assembly GCF_001633185.2). Lineage (NCBI taxonomy): Eukaryota > Viridiplantae > Streptophyta > Magnoliopsida > Fagales > Fagaceae > Quercus > Quercus lobata. The sequence continues at coordinate 56,890,556 of NC_044914.1, forward strand.
CTTGAAAGTATTACGGTTTTAAATAAGAGATTTTCTAAATCTTAGTTCATGGAGCGAAGGCATGGCCGGATTTTAGATCCGTTGTTTGAGATATATATTCACTTTTGCTTCATATTAGAGTTTGATGAATTGATGTATTGTAATTGTCGCCTCTATATTTTTTCCCCCTGAAATTGTGAAGAAAAAAAAACGTAGTTACTTCATGGACGTAAGCAAATTGCCAGACCATGTAAATCTTATGTCATGGGATTGTTTTTTTCCATCTTTCGTTGATCACAGATCTAAAAAGTTGGTTTAATTCCTAACCATTTATACTTAAATTTAGGTTTTTCTCTATTTCATCTATTTGGGAATCCGCCTGTCATAAAAAGGAAAAGGAAAAATTGGGAATCATACTACCTACCAATCAAGTCGATCAAGGGTTTATGCAGTTAGTAAAGGCAGATTAGTTTCTGTTGCACTCATCATTCAGTTTAATAATACTGATGCTGATTACATTATGTATGTTAAGCTATGTGCATGTATTTTATTTGCTTAAGAGGCTTCCACGTTAAAGGGGATTCAAAAAGCTACCAAGGGTTTTGTATGTGTTTCCCTTGTCCACCTAAAAAATGTTATGTGGGCCATTCAACCAATACAAATAAAATGTTTCTTTTTTTCATTTCATTACAAAAAACCACTAAACCATCTTGTTACAAAAAAAACATTACGTTACAAAATGTAATGTAATGTTTCATTTCATTACCAAAAAATAAAAAAATAAAAAAATTAACAATCACTTATTTATCTTTGAAGTTTTAAGATTTCAGACATTTTCCCTTTTCCAATTATTTAACCAAATATGACTACCATGTTGAGTTAGAAAAAGGTATAGGGCAGCCATTAGACCATCTTGGCACTCAGCTAGATGATTAGAGTGCCATATAAATCAGCAATAGTACTTAATACTAATTACACATACTTGAACCAAACTCTGTTGATATTGAAATGATTTTATAAGAATAATAGTCATATTCATATCGCATAGTTCAAAGAAATAATATTCAACTATATAATTCGATCAAATGAATGAGATCTATAGTATGGTAGGTCCTGATCTGTTGTCCTTCACTTTGACTTGGCATGATGGAGATGAGGATGATTATTGGAGGGAAAGGAATCCAAGTGATATGCAACTAAGGAACTGAATGTTTATTAGTAATGAATGCCAAATAAACTATAAGAACGTGAAAGAGAGTATTCAAACAACTTTGCTCCCTCCAGAAACACAATCCTTACAACATGTAATTAAGAAACCCCAAAAATAGTCATTTACAAAGGAAGTATCTCACCATACATGAATCAATCATTTTCCAACCTTCTTTGTAAGATACGGGATCTCTCTCTCTCTCCAATAAAAGTTCCTACGTGCCTCCCATTTGTATCTCTTAGTTGTTGTGAAAGAAACTTCATGAATAATTACAGCCATCCTCAAAAGTGTCATTCTATTGCAACAATTTTAGAAACATTGCCTCCATTACCATTCTTCAGACGTATGAATGCAGTACTACTTTCATTTCTTAAAAATCCAACTTGTCTCTGCCTTGTACTTAGTATGGTCCATCTAATCTTTTTTCATAAACTGATGATATAGCGTATGGTGCTTTCACCTTTTGAAGCTTTGAGCATCTCTTTCAGAATTTGGATTCCATCAGTAGTGATACGTCTTATTGCAAATGTTGTAGAACTAAAAAATCAGGCGGGTTAAGCAGCACACTTCTACAGGATTTGGGAGAGGTGATTGGTAGGCAGATTTAAATATTACTATTAGCTAATGGCATCACTATCCAGCCAACAGCCATCAAAGACGGCTATGCGTGCTGGTGGGGGTTCCAATACTTCTCGTGGAAACCGAAACTCAGGCGGGCAAACTGTTAAATTTGCAAGACGAACTTCGAGTGGGAGGTATGTCAGTTTGTCAAGAGAAGACATTGATATATCTGGAGAAATATTAGGAGACTACATGAACTACTCAGTGCACCTTCCTCCCACACCTGACAACCAGCCAATGGACTCAGAGGTCAGTCACCCTCAAATGGCAGGAGACAAAGGCACTGCATGTTCTATGCCTACTTGTGATGGCACGGTTATGAAGGATGAGAGAGGAGCTGATGCAATCCCCTGTGATTGTAGGTATGTGATACATCTGATCATTTTTCTGTTTTTTTGAATTCTTTGTTAATATTTTGTGACTAATCAATCAAACTATGTACTCATTTCAAATATATCAAAAGGAATTTAGGTGAAAACTGAAAATAACTATAAAAAAATTAAAATGTGCTGTCTAGGTTCACCATTTGCAGAGATTGCTACATGGATGCCCAAAGAGAAAATGGTCTATGTCCAGGTTGCAAGGAGCCTTACAAGGTGGGGGATTATGAGGATGATGCACCAGATTTTTCAAGTAGAGAATTGCAATTGTCAGCCCCAGACAGCTTAAAAAGGGATGCTAATAACATGTCTATGATGAAGAGGAATCAAATGGGAGAATTTGATAACAACCCGTGGTTGTTTGAGACAAAGGGTACTTACGGGGTTGGTAATGCTTTTTGGCCCCAAGATGACACATACGGGCATGAAAAGGATGAAAGATTCAAGGGAGATATGATGGAATCAATGGATAGGCCTTGGAAGCCCTTAAGTAGGAAATTGCCAATCTCAGCAGGCATCATTAGCCCTTACAGGTTATATATCTTACATACAGTTCCTTATGTGTTGTATCTTACATACTTAATTTTTTTTCTTTACATTATTTATCGTCATCACTCAATTGTACGATACTTAACTTAAAGATGAATAATTTATATGACCCAGGCTATTGATTTTGGTTCGTCTGGTGGTGCTATGTTTCTTCTTGCAATGGAGGATAAAACATCCAAACCAGGATGCAGTGTGGTTGTGGTTCATGTCAGTGGTGTGTGAGATATGGTTTGCCTTCTCTTGGATCCTCGACCAAGTTCCCAAGCTCTGCCCCATCAACCGTTCAACCGACCTTCAGGTCCTTCATGACAAGTTTGACACACCATCACCATCAAATCCCACTGGCTGCTCAGACCTTCCTGGTGTAGACCTATTTGTCTCCACTGCTGATCCTGAAAAAGAACCACCTCTAGTCACTGCCAACACTATCCTTTCAATTCTAGCTGTTGATTACCCTGTAGAGAAGCTTGCATGTTACATTTCTGATGATGGAGGTGCCCTTCTCACCTTTGAGGCTATGGCTGAGGCTGCAGGTTTTGCTGATTTATGGGTTCCATTCTGTAGAAAACATGATATCGAGCCAAGAAATCCTGAAAGCTACTTCAGCTTGAAAGTTGATCCAACCAGGAACAAGTGTAGACCTGATTTTGTAAAGGATAGGAGGAAGATCAAGAGGGAATATGATGAGTTCAAAGTAAGAATTAATGGGCTCCCAGACTCAATTAGGAGGAGATCAGATGCATTCAATGCTAGGGAGGAAATGAAGATGTTGAAGCTCATGAGAGAGAGCGGGCCTGACCTTTCAGAGCCATTGAAGGTCCAGAAAGCCACTTGGATGGCAGATGCTACCTATTGGCCTGGCACATGGGTTGTCCCTGCCAGTGAACACTCCAAAGGTGACCATGCAGGAATTCTTCAGGTATATACATGAGGAATACTACAATTTTTTTTTTATAATTCGATACTTGGGGTGGTGGAATTTGAACTCTAAACGTTTTTGTTGTAAACATGAAAATGTCAACCAATTGAGTTACAAGGCTCTTGCTAGGATATTACAAATTTTAATAAATAAACTTAATCACAAAAAAGTATATTCAAACATTTATCTGTTATATAGTTTAAATGGTACTAATCATATTTATTGTCATGTCAATTTGTAAGTCTTTTATAATGGTAAAATTGGTAATAGCTAGGTTAACATTCTTCCTAACTAAATCTTAATTGTGCACCAAGAAGCCTATGCAATGTGACCAAAGAATATTATATAATCCCTAGGTGATGCTGAAGCCCCCAAGAAATGAGCCATTAATGGGAGGGGTAGACGATAATATGATAGACTTTACAGATGTGGACATACGGCTCCCCATGTTTGTATATGTATCACGTGAGAAGCGGCCAGGCTATGATCATAACAAGAAAGCCGGTGCCATGAACGCCTTGGTAAGAACATCAGCCATTTTGTCCAATGGCCCATTTATTCTCAACCTTGACTGTGACCACTACATCTACAACTGCAAAGCTATTCGTGAAGGAATGTGCTTCATGATGGACCGAGGTGGTGAGGACATTTGCTACATTCAATTCCCACAAAGATTTGAAGGCATTGATCCTTCTGACCGGTATGCCAATCATAATACAGTCTTCTTTGATGGCAACATGCGAGCCCTCGATGGTGTCCAGGTATAAAAACATCATATCCATTTGAAATGGATCTATTTTGTTCATATTATCTAAAAGTATATCTAATATCATGTCATTTAAAATTTTAAATGATGCAAAATTCAGTACACTGTCAGGCCTAAGAAATAAAATCTTAAAACTCTAGGCATCAATTACATTCCCAGGCAACTTAAGATGGATGTTTTTATGACTTATGTACTACACTACAGGGCCCAGTTTATGTGGGAACAGGCTGCATGTTTAGACGGTTTGCACTGTATGGTTTTGACCCTCCACAAGTAGACAAGATTGGCAATAAGACCGAGTCAGAGACAGAGACTCAAGCTTTGAAGTCGACAGAGTTGGATCCTGAGCTGGAGTTGAATCTACTTCCCAAGCGTTTTGGAAATTCTACAAGACTTGCGGAATCCATTCCAATAGCTGAGTACCAAGGTCGCCCCCTTGCCGATCATTCAGGTATCAAGTATGGCCGACCTCCTGGTGCTCTTAGAGTCCCACGTGAGCCACTTGATGCTGCTATGGTTGCCGAGGCTGTCTCGGTCATATCTTGTTGGTATGTCAAATGTCAATGCATGTATATTGTAGTTGGAGTATAAAATGGAATGTTCATACTGGGACAGAGGATTTTTGTACATAGCTATAGTAACGCATATGGTTAACTTGATTGTTCAATCATGCAGGTATGAGGACAAGACGGAATGGGGTGACCGGGTGGGTTGGATTTACGGTTCAGTGACTGAAGACGTGGTGACAGGCTATCGAATGCACAACCGTGGGTGGCGGTCCATCTACTGCATCACCAAGCGTGATGCATTCCGTGGTTCAGCACCAATTAACCTCACTGATAGACTACACCAAGTGCTTCGCTGGGCCACTGGCTCTGTTGAGATTTTCTTCTCTAGAAACAATGCCTTGCTTGGCTCTAAGCGCCTCAAGTTTCTCCAGCGTATGGCTTACCTAAACGTTGGCATTTACCCTTTCACCTCTGTGTTCCTTATTGTCTATTGCTTCCTTCCTGCACTCTCACTTTTCTCTGGACAATTCATTGTCCAAACTCTAAATGTCACCTTCTTAGTCTACCTGCTCATTATAACAATATGCCTCGTCACGCTGGCAATTCTCGAGGTAAAATGGTCTGGTGTGGGATTGGAAGAGTGGTGGAGGAATGAACAGTTTTGGCTTATTTCTGGAACCAGTTCTCACTTGGCTGCTGTGGTTCAAGGCCTTCTCAAAGTCATTGCAGGCATAGAAATCTCTTTCACATTGACTTCAAAGTCAGGGGGAGAGGACATTGATGATATTTATGCAGATTTGTACCATGTCAAGTGGACCTCATTGATGATTCCTCCTATTGTTATTGCCATGTTGAATATAGTCGGTATTGCTGTTGCATTTTCAAGGACGATTTATAGCAGTACCCCCGAGTGGAGTAAGTTTGTTGGAGGAGCATTTTTTAGCTTCTGGGTGTTGGCTCATTTGTATCCTTTTGCCAAGGGTTTGATGGGAAGGAGAGGGAAGACACCAACTATTGTGTTTGTTTGGTCGGGTCTCATCGCAATAACGCTTTCCTTGCTATGGATTGCCATTAGCCCACCCAAGTGAGGCACAACACAAAACACTGGAGGAGGTTTTCAATTCCCATGAGTGCAAAAATGATGTGTTGGGTTGGGTTTCATGTGTCATGAAAAGAAGATTATGGAGATCAAAAATACATATATGAAGAAAGGCTTGAGATGAGAGGAGTTATCAGTTGATTTATTGATGTAGGGAAGTGAAGCATAGCTGCATAGATTTGTAAAACGAATACACATTAAAACAATCCTCCAAAGAAAATTTTCCTAGTCTAAGCAATCGTTATTTAATTTCTCTTGTAGTTGGTATCACTTTTAACCCTGTTTTTCAGTACCATAGGGAAATTGTATTAGACAACTAATGAACTCACTAGAATGATAAACCACAGATAAGAAAGCAAGGGAACACAGACTACTGCATAACAAGCATTAAAAATTAAGCCAAACAAAGAGTTGACCGCTATATTTTTAATGAATGCGAAACAAAGCATTAATCACCATTTTCTAAGTAATTAAAACCCAACTCCCCCTAAAACCATAGAGGAACTATTTTGTTTTCACTTCGATTAGAATTAAATAGGTGAAAATAAAGGGTGTGCACAAGTTTTTGTTCAGTTTCTACAATGGACACATTCAAAAGGCCTCAATGGACTGATTCTGCTATCAAAATAACCAATGACCAGAGAGAGAATATCAACTGGCTCTAGTGTCTCTTAGAAACCCAATAGAAACACAATCAACAGGTTTGAGCTGATTTTGAGAAGTCACACATAATTGTGGCCAAAAGGAAAACTGCTTTACATCAGTTTTCTCTTGCACCAGATCACTGGAATCAAGCATTTAGAACATGATGGACCCTCTTATGAGATCTCAAATCCCCAACCTAAGAGTTCTCCAAGGAATATAACAAGAGATACATTTCAAATGTAACACAGTATAAAATGACCTCAGCATGCTTTCCAGAAAACAATAGAATGATTACAATACCATGGCACGTCCTCAATCAAATTGAGTTAATTTGCAGTTGTTTGCAATTAAAGATGTAAAGAAAATTTAAAGCCAAATGGTAAAAATCATAGCTTCCTAAATGGGGTCAGTAATCCACAATTTGATATATATCCCAGCCCACCCCTACATATGGTCCCATCAGATTTAATCATAACAGCTAATAATTACAGGATAATATAGATTGTAATTGTACATACATCCAATCAGTAGGCTGCTTGAGCTTCAACTGTAAGCATAAAACAAATACATAAAACTTACAGAGAAATTCGGACTTTCCATCATCCACATAAATTTAATTCATCTTCTAGAAAAAAATCTGGAGCAATTTTTGCATTCAGGGAATGGGAACATCATCTCCACATTCTACGAATCTGACTGCTCAAATGGCACACGCACAAACAACTGGCCATGCAGCGTCACAACGGCAGATGTTTGATGTGGATCAATTCTAGAAGGCAAGCTGACAACCTAAAACCAAAACCACTTCTACTGTCAGGTATAGTTTTATAGAGTCTCAAGCCTACATAAAAAGGGATTGAAGACCAATGAATATATGAAGACGACACTAAATTGTCACAGATAAGAGTACAGGAAAATGATATTGCCAGGCCTGGTACTCTAATTAACTCCTGATTTTATTTTTCTTTTCAAATAATTAAATCTATCAAGACAATCAGGGTCCTCAAAATCAGCATATGTACATCATTAGCCTAAAAGAAATCAACACTATTCTGAATTGGACTTTAAAAAAAGGTGACATAATGTTGCGGGGTAGAATTAGATGATTTAGGTAGCTTCCAATGTCATCAATTTTGCAAATCCTTTTAAGGCCAAAAGTCTCTTCCAATTCAATTGCCAAGTGACCTGGACCTGCTGCAAAACAGCACTGGACGACACCTTCAAATAAAGTAATCTAGGTATTAGTGACACTTCACAAACCTTTTTAAAGGGTGTGACACCCCAAGGATTATCCAGTTGCGCAGGTTGACCAGATATAACCAAGCATCCAGCTGGATCAGACTGAACATGCACCTGTATTACATAGAATAAGGATGTAATCAATAGTAAAGCAAAAACAGAATATAAAAGGCATCAAAAGTGTGAGCTTCACAGTCGGTAATATGTCCTAGCACTGATTTTGTACTTTTCTGTTTTTTGGTTTTAGTTTGTTAATAACAAATTTGCCAATAAAATTAACTACCATAGAACGGTATAGTAGTAGGAAGTTTTCTGATGAGTAAAAATGTTTGAGTTGGGTTGATCTCAAACTGTGTTTTGCAGATTTAAATTGTTTCACAACTGTTGAAAATTGTAATTTGTAAGGAACTTTATTATTTACTAATTGGGTTGGATTGATCTCAGGCCCAAACTTCATTCCCAACTTTTAGTCCAATTCTCAAAAAAAAAAAAAAAAAAGCTTGGGTCCAGTGCCAGCCAAAGAAAATTTACTTAGTTGTTCATAGACTACCTAGCCCCAGGTATGGGCCACAGTTTCTTTCATTTGGTCTTAAGATTATACACTATCATCTTAGTCACTTATCACAAAAAGACATCTGCGTAGTTTCTCTACATTCTAGACCTTGGTGCATCAACCTATCTCTCATTATCTCCACTTGGTTCATAATTGGAAGTCAGAACCAAATAGAACTCTTAAATGGGAATAATTCTCCACCTGAACCAAGCACAAGATGTCTATTTTGTTTCCATTTAACCACCACGTTATTGACAGTCTACCTCTTAAAAAACAGGAAGAATTTCAAATGTACATGCAAGCATTGCGTCATAGTAATAGAAGATCAGAAAATGAGATAAATGAAGTTGTTTCCAAGCATATACTGACCTCCTCACGCAGAAGCCCAGGAACTAAGGCATACACCTCAAAGCAGTCATTCTGTGAACAGTCAAAATTTCAAACCTAGTAAGATATTCACTGCAAAAAAAACTAGAGGACTAGTAGGAGTATATTAGTCTTAGGAGTGACACAAGAGAGAAACTTACAAATCTTTGAACATTGATCTTCACCCAATCAGCTGGGGGTCCAACATCAACAACCATTGTTTCCAATCTGTTAAAAACAGAACAACTTGAGCAATTCCAAGAGCAAATGTACCATATTTTATATCAAATGAGTTACAAAAATCTAGACCTCACGGAAGGGAAAAAAAAAACAATAAACTTAACTGTGGCTTTGTCACTTTCAAGTGAGTAACTTGGATGTTACGCTCAACAGTAGATGGCTTTTTCCGCTTTAGTAAACCTGAGTCAGTAAACCAAGTTCAAAAGAGGAGGACCATAATGGCAGTTAAAATTACTGAACACAATACCCAGTAGAGTGGTCATACCAACACTTTTAACCTGTTTGTCACCCTTTGGCATGGAACTCAAATTCTTCTCCTTTTAAAAAAAAAAAAAAAAATCTTATTATATGAAAATAATACAGAATGATCACATGGAAGGAGAAAAAGGCAAAACCAATGAAAACCAAAAATTGGAAAAACATACGAGTTCAATTTATAGAGCTTAAAAGTTCTCCACATACCTTAATAATTGGATCACCAATCTCACCATTCCCAAAAAGTCGCCGAGAGTGCCAACCCTGCATTGCACGAGCTGCAGCATCCCTTAGTGCCCTACCTGATCCCAAAGCTTGACTATCACCAACCTGCACAGAAATTTGTTACAATCATTTATGCTCGCTCTTGCAACACCAAATGAGTTCATAATAATCATCAATTATTACTCACACCCCACATGAATCATTGTAATCACTTTGTGCAGGACCAGATTGTATTTCCACTAATGCCCAATAACTGCAAAACTGCATCAGGCAGTCCAGCTTTTAGCATTCCAGTAATATCATCATGTGTCTTATATATCACCAATACATAATTAGCCATTTATTTTTCAGTTTAAGATTCTCTCTAAATTAAAAGACACACCACAATGTACTTAGTATGCACTTATGTAAAGAAAAACAACACATTATGACTGGCTCTTTATAATTTATTCTTTGTGTGGATGCATACCATTCGTACATGGATTATACCAAAATTCAAAATTTTCAAAAGGATGGAGAAAAATAGAAGCAAACAAACAAAAACGCAAAACTAAAGCAAAGAGAGAATGAGGCATCAATTCCCTGTGAAACTTGAGAAACGGAAGGTCCCAAAACAAACCCATTGTAGGTTACCACCAAAAAAAAAAAAGTAATCCTGAAACCTCCATTAGCTTGTAGTTTATAACGCTCCCCAATCTCCAAAACAACCAAACCTTGTTGTCTTGATGAAACAATAAAATCCAGTAATCATATCAGATCACCACACTAAAAGAATTATCTCAAATATACTCAGTCTAGTGATTCTTTGCCCAAAACTCAAATTTGTTCCACGATAAGCAGATGCTTTTAAAGAACAAATTTTGGGTTTTTCTGGAACAAACCTTCCCCCCTCCACTCCCTCTATCCCAAATGTAGCATTTATCTCCTTCCTAATGCCCTTTTAAGAAATCATTCAGTAACTTTGATCATCTACTAAGGGCACCAGCTCCAAAAAAACACATCATCCAGACCATTTTCTGATATATGTATTGTTCAATCACAGCAGTCAAAAACCAAACCATATATGACCTGACCATAGGCATACAACTTTGTCATAACTAAAGTTCCTCCACCAAACAAAGCAACCCCTCCCACTTTCTTCCCCCCAGTTTTCTACAACCTAAAAGTCAAAAGCGCCTGAAGCAAAGCATCCATATTGACAATGAAATGGACATCATATTTTTCTACAAACACCAAAGACATGTCCGCATGATTAGCTAACTTAAATTACCTGACTATTAACTCTATTAGGCTCTGTGAGTTCACCAGCACCCATCTTATGCTTTTCATATTCAAGAAGTGCCTGCAGAAATTGATAATCAGGAACTACAAAATACTTGCAAGTAAGCAACTAAAAAGTTCAGGAACTAATGTACAGGAGGAGAAACATAGCAAGTAGAGCATAACCTTCTCATAAAAAATTCGGAAAGTCCAAGAGACAGTAGTGCAGGTCCTGGTCAAGCCAAATCATTATAAAAGATTAGCCATTGTATTGCAATAGATAATGAAACTTGTATAATGTCCCTATTAAAACAGAAATGAGCCTTTTTTAGGGTGGTTGGGGAAGTGGTCTACACTAAACAAGAATTACAAACTCTCACTTGCAAATTCTCTTTTCTTTACTATCCTTTTCCCCCATTTTTACACCCTAAGGAGAATTGCAGAATTTATTTTTTTTAGCCTACCTGGCCCTACCATAGCTAGAATACAGGCAGAAACGGGGAAAAAAAAAAAGATTTAATTACTTACTTTGGGGGATGGAATGCTTGTCCCACTTGGCGCCACAATTTGCACGAAGTCACCTATGAATGTCCACAAACAGAAATCAAGCCTGTAATACTTTCATGGCAGCGATATATATATATATATATATATAGAGAGAGAGAGAGAGAGAGAGAAGTACATGAATTGTTTATTCAAATGAAAAATGCACGAGCATTTGTGTTGGGGATTGGGGGAGGGGGGAGAAGGTTTTTTATGTTAGCCAACTAGGTGAATTCATTCTTAAATTTCGAATAATGTCTAAATTTAATTTAAATCTATTAGAAAAGACGGGACATGACTCTAATACCATATTAGAAAAGATAAAAAACATAACTCCAGTACCATGTTAGAAAATATGAGATATGGCTCTCATACCATATTAGAAAAGATAACTTATATTAAGTGTATGAGAAAATAAACAAGGCAAGGAAAGAAATAAAGAGAGGGAACATAGGCAATTAACGTGGTTCAGCATTAAAGGTATACATTCATAGCAAAAAATACTTAACGGTTACATCTTTAATTTTAAGCTGTATCTATATTACAATGAACCCATCATCTAGGATGTAGCTTACTATAAATATCCATCAATGGGTTCATTTTAATATCCATAGAGCTTAATAGAGAAGGTGTAGCCATCAAGGGCTCTTCACTGTGAATGTAGACCTATAATGCCGAACAACCACATTAATTCTCTATGTTCTCTCTCTTTCTTTCTTTATCTGCCTTCTTTATTTTCTTCTTCATGTTTTCTCATACACTTTTATCAAGTTATCAAAACTAAGTCTTGCTTTTTCTAACATAGCATCAGAACTATGTTTTATCTTTTCTAATTATATCAAGTCAATGAATTTTAATTTATTGGGATTTTGGGAAAAAAATTCTAACAATAATCTATAATGCTGAGGCATGACAGAAGATGGACCCCCAAAAAGAAGAGCAAAAACAAAAAGACAAAATTGGATTATAAGGAAAAATAAACCCAGGCAAACCTGTTCATAGCCACCAAGTTTGATTACAGCTCTCCATAACCTAAATCAAATAAAGAACCAAGATTTTGACCATAAAATTAGATAAGGTTCTCTAACGAAATTTATATGCAAATTTTAAAAGAAAAAACTTGCCAAACACTTACTTGAGCAAATTCAATTCCTTTTGGTAGAACTTTGGGGGCTTAAACTCCAGGCTCCTCTCCCTGTGGAAATTTTCTACATCCATCATGAATGCCATTTGCTCCTCCTCTGTTCCGGACTCATCACCCTCAACCCCATCTGGTGCCAAAAGAAATGACTGCTCTGGGATTTTCATACAAACTTCATTACCTACATCCAACTTGGGTTTCAACACTTGCTCCTTAATCTCTCTATCCGGAGACAGCTCCATTTTGCTCATTCCAATATTCAATTCATGCCCTTTATCATCATGCTTGGCCTCTATCTCCATATAACCCTCAGGGGGCACATTGGTTCCTTGCTGATTGGAAGGATTGAAATCACTAGCAGCATCTGTTTCGGTGTCCTTCACTTCCCTATCAACTTTGACCTCTATCTCCATAGACCTCTCATGGGGTGAATCGGGTTTTGGCTGATTTAAAGGATTTGCATTGCTAACATCAGTTTGGGTGTTAGAAAGCACTGGTTCATTGACAGCAACATTGGCATCATCAGAGGTCTTAAGGGAGGCAGTAGCAACATCAACTGGAACTTGGTTTTCAATAGGGATTTCAAGACCCTTATCATCATCAATGTTTTTCTCCACTTGGTCAACTGGTGCATGGGGACGGGTCAGATTGTTGCCCTTATCAAGTGGGTCCACCATATTTTCAAGCTCTTGTTTGTTATCATCCATAATTCTAGTCCTTCAAAAGGGCTGTGGTCGTTTCTGGGTATCTTATTGTTTATGCTAGATGGGGAAGATAGAAGACAAAGCACAAAAAGTCCATTACGATAGAAAATTCAGAAAGCCTCTGCAAGACCACCCAAACAGCACACATCAACAAAGCTTCAAAATTGAAAGTCTTTATCTAAAAATGTAAAAGAGAAGCTAACAAAAATCACAAAAAGCCCAGTTCTTTTTAGTTTATCATGGTATTAAGAAAGATATGACAAGGGTGTTTGAGTGTGACTAGAGCTAAGAGATAAGAAAGACAGAGACTTTAGAAAACAAAAGCACAAGAACATTGCGAAGAAAAGCCTAGCTCTCAGAAAAGACAGAATAAAACGAAAAAACAAACAGAAACAGAAACAGAAACACACTAGCATATATATAGAAAAGGAAACGTTTGAGTAGTAGAAGAAGAAAACAGTGTAGTTGATGTTATGAAGAGGCCTGCCCTAATGCAAATCAGCTAATGCAGTAAAGGAGAGTTACCTGGAATTCAAAAGCTTGGAGGTTGATGGGTGACACTGATTCTTCACCTGACTTACTCTGTACTCTAAAAGGATGTGGAGTCTGTGTCTGTCTGGGCTGTGTGTGGCCTTGTGGCAGTGTGTGTAGTGTAATAAAAAGGAGAAGAGAAGGTAGCCAAATAAGGGAGCAATCAGCAAAGCCAAAGTCACGCGTGTATCATATTCACCACTACTATACTGTCTTGCATATGCAAAAATGCAAAACGCAATTGCAATTGCAATGTCGCTACCAAGTTCCAACTAGTACTACTACTATTTTTTCCCCCTTTTCACCCTTTTTTTTTTTTTTCTTCTCTCCATATCAAACACAAACTTCCTCGTGACTGCACCCCCACCCACCTCTTTTTTTACTGCATATTTAGGCCTCACTTGATATGCGAGTTCAAACACATATTTTCACTTTTTAAATAACATTACCTGTATTTTCATATACTTTTTCACCCACACATATTTTCAAAAAGAGAGATGTTATGTCTACAATATTTTTACAACAAATCACCTGTGATTAGTTGTTATAGGTTCAAATTTGAAACTAACACTAAGATTACTTTTTTGCCCCAACAGTAATAACCAGTAACAACCTGCCACTTAGGATTTGTTGTAAAAATATTGTAAAAATATTGTAGACATATCATTTCTCTTCAAAAAAACTGAAAAATGTTGTTTAAACACACGTACCAAATAGGCCTTTAATCCCAAAAAAAATTCTCATAGATTCCTTAACTTCTTGCTAAATATGACATAAAAGATTTTTTTTTTTTTTTGGTTATTTTTATATTAAATATGTGACAGAAAAATAATAAGAGTTACTTTATTTTTTTATTTAAAAAAAAAAACTAGATCTATTAAAATTTTTATTAATAAAAATTTTAAAAATACAAAAAGTAAAGAAACAAATACTTTTTTTACCAAATGGACACTAGACATTGGTTCTCTTTTATATTTCACTTTTTTATTAAAATAGAAAATATTTCAGTTATAACAATTTTTTTTTTACAATTCAATAGTTACAACAATGAGGATAAAGAATAAAATCCTAATTCTCCTAATAGATGAGATTAGATTATGTACAAATATTTGGATAATGTGCTTTCCATTAGCTTATTTTTGTGAACTTATTTACTTAGCTTATGTTCATAAAGGAAATAAATGGAATAGAATATATAAAATATAAAATAATAAAAATGAATTAAATATTGATATTTTTCTTGTTTAGAGGTTTGAAAATAAATAAATGGAAAAAGTAACATTATTTGGGAATTGAATGAAAATAAAAGAAAATTAATCATTTTTATAATAATGTTATTATTATGTCTCTTCTTTAATAAAAATAGATGCCCCTTTAGGGACACCTATGTGATGGACTCAATGAACTTAAATGATGTATCGTAAATCTAGAGGTTCTAGGTCTCATCAATTGCACTATTAATCCATTGGATTTTTGAAATGTCTCATAAGCAAAAAGAGGAATAATCCAGCCAAAGGTTGATATATCAATTTCTTATATAAAAATAAATAAAATAGGAGTATGGAAATTTAAGGGGAGAAAAAAGGAGAATTACGGGGATTTTCGTAAAAATTCATTAAAATACACTCAATTCTCTCTTATTCTTCATTCCTCCCAACTTTGGAGGAATTAAAAAATAAAAAAAGTACTTGTCTTACAAGGAATAATTCCCTCTTATCCCTCATAACTCCCAAATTTGGAGGAATGTAAAAAAAAAAAAAAAAAAAAAAAAAGCCTTGTCTTACAAGGAATGAAACAAAGTGATTTTAAACAAATAAACTAGCTCATTTATTAAAAAAAATAAAAGAACAAACTTATTTTCTTAAAAGCACTTTTTTTTCACATAAACTTAGATGGATGCATTCTCAAATCATTTTATACTCTATTCAAATCATTTACCTTGATAAATATCAAATCCATAAGGCTCGTTTATATAAAGAAATTAAAATAAAATGATTTGGATGTCAATCAAAAATTTAAAATGACTTGAAGATAATATAAAATAATATTTTTTTTATTAACAAAACTTATGGATGAATTTAAGTTTCATTAATATGTGGATTGGTAATATATAAAAAAAAAATATTTGAGCAAAATTTTCAAAAGTCACATCATCATATAAAGTTAAATCTGCCTAGAGTTCTTCTCAAATTTTTTTTTTTTTTTTTTTTAAATTGTCTAGAGTCATATAACTCAATAGTATTGTTGGCTTTCTTTTATAAGCAGTACCAGGTTCAAATCTTTCCTCTCCAGTCTTTGAAATCATAAAAAAAATGAAGTTATTATATCGAATAATTTATTATTCAAATTCTTTTATTTTAAATCCTCAAAAAAGGGCAACCATGTCGTAGTTGGCCTTAAATTCTTTACATTTTGTATTTCAACTCACTTTGTATTAATCTAGATGATTTAGACATACCGAATTCATGTCATATAAAAAAATCTAAAGAAGACAACAAAAACCTCATTTCGTAAGTTTCATAGTCTCTTACATGGCTTTTTTTTTCTTTTTGATAATCAAGTCTCTTACATGGCTTTTTATGGTCTTCTTAACTCTAGTCTTATTAGTCATTTATAGTAATCTTTTTCATTATTTTGATTCGCTTCATCTAGAATGAATGATAAAATGTTGAATCAGTGTAATTGAGATTTTTAGACAAATTAGTAGCTACTTGTTAACATTTTACCAACAATGAGTATATGTCACAACTCAAAAATTGATTAAACTAGAGAAGAGAGCTAGAATTTTTTTATTTTATTTTATTTTATTTTATTATAGAACTAGATGGTTTTAAAGTTAAATAACCATGGTGTAAATTACTAATAAGTTTCACTAACCGTGAGAAATTCAGGTAATTTTTTGCTATTTCTTTTTACTTCTACGCGAACAAACAACAATAATGAAAATGACATTGGGGAAAGATGCATAGAGAGGGAAGAGATATTGCTTATATACCTAATGCTAAACCACAAATTGAATTTTATCATTTTTCCCCCATGCATCAATTGTGAAGTTGGTGGCTTGACTTATCCTGATCCAAATTGTTTTGGAGTGGCGTATAAGACTTGATGTCCTATTTCAAGTGCAACTATAATTCCTAATTGTTTTAGGACTCTTAAATTGATACCTAACCAGCTTAGATATCCAAGTTCAATTTGGAATTGATGTGTTGGACCTTGCGTGCTTAAAGTATTCTACTTAAAGTTGCTTGGATTAGTATTTACAAGTGTATGTAAGGAACTTGCATGAAATACAATTCTATTGCCACAAGGACTCATCTTTGCCGACTTGATATTTTATATAGGGATGGCAATGGGGCGGGGTGGGTCCGAAGGATGGGGTCTTCACCCCCACCCCGCAAGATTTTGTCTTGCCCCATCCCCGCCCCTTGAGGCCCCACGAACCTCCGCGCGCACCCCGTAAAACTCTATTTTTTGTTAATTTGCCTTACAACTAATACAATTTTTTTAATGAAACCTATTTCATTGATAAAAATATACTTGAAATTACAACTAAATTTATCCCATCAAATCAAATAAATTTTTAGAAAAAAATGAATAATATATCCAAGTGTTTAACAAGATAATCATAAAAATAAATAAATAAATCTCATAGTATAACACATAGTATCCCTGCCCCGCCCCGTGATGCGGGACTAAAATCTTGCCCCATCCCCTCCCCACCACCTTTGTAGGGCGAGGAAAACCCGTGTGGGGAGGGGCGGGTTAAGCGGGGTGGGGAAAAATTATCATCCCTAATTCTATATAAGGAGAGGTGTTGCAGCAATTGTATAGATGGTAAGATAGAGAGAAATAGAAAGTGGAATAGAGAGTTTTGGCTGTTGCATATTATTATGAGAGTTCTCTAGTTTAGCATAGAATGCAGGGTCTTCTCTATTCCTTGTATTAGTGAGAGAGCTATTGGGTGTATTGGGGATTGGGTGTGTGTGATAATATTGATACACCAACTTGTATATCTCCATATTTGATTAATGGAATTTCTTTGTTGTTACCTGTGGATGTAGGCCAAAAGCCGAACCATACAAATCTTTAGTGTTCTTTTATTTGTGTGTGTTTATTTATTTTCTGAGTTTGGGTTTGCTTCATTCCTATTGTTTATTTCTTGGAGATCTTTTTATAGTCATAATATTTTTACAATTAATATTGAGGTGGGAGTGCTATCTAGAGGTGCTTTCCTACAACAAACTGGTATTAGAGCCCAGGTTCGTTACCTAGGCATTTGGATTTGTTCTCTTTAGAGATTTTGGTGATTGATTTGTGAACTTAATTATTGAGGAGAAAGATGTCAGGTAATTACTCTACAAAATCTTCGGAAAATTCCTCTGGAAAAACTTCATCAGAGTCTTCTGCAAAACCTTCCGCAGTTAGGACAGCGGTTTCTAATGCCAAATTTGAGGTAGAGAAGTTTGATGGAACAAACAACTTCGGCATGTGGCAATGTGAAGTTATGGATGTCTTGATCCAACAGGAGTTGGATATTGCTTTGGAAGACAAACCTGAAGAGATGTCAGACAAAGATTGGGACAGCATAAATAGACAAGCTTGCAGCACCATCCGTTTGTGTTTGGCCAAGGATCAAAAGTATTTTTTTTATGAGGGAAATAAAGGCTAGAGAGCTTTGGAAGATGTTAGAAGACAAGTACATGACGAAGAGTGTGGAGAATCGTCTATATTTGAAGAAAAAGCTATTCCGTTTCTAGTATTGTGCAAGTATTTCTATGTTTGAGCACCTGAATAATTATAATAAAATACTTGCTGATTTGCAAAATTTAGAGGTTGAGATTAAAGACAAAGATAAAGCTCCCTTATCGTTAAATTCACTACCTGATACTTATGATCATTTAATCACAACACTGTTGTATGGGAAGAATGAAATTAAGTTTAATGATGTGTCTAATACTTTGACTAACAATGAATATCGTAAGAAAGATAAGTAGGCCTACGTGGACACAGGTAGTGAAGCACTTATGGTTAGAGGCAGGTCTAAACATAAGAAGTCTGGTAGAAAAGATAGATCGCACTCTAAGTCAAAAGGATCTACAAAGAGGAAAATTGGGAAATATGAGTGTGTCTTCTGTTGCAATAAGGGGCATTAGAAGAAAGATTGCCCACTTTTGAAGAATAAGGACAAGAAAGATTCTAATGCTAATGTAGCACATAGTACTGATGAAGATTCTGATTTTGCATTGACTAGTTCATCATTTGTTTGCCATTCAAATGAAGGGATCATGGATTTTACTTGTACCTTTCATATGTGTCCGAAGAAGGAATGGTTTTACAATCTGGATGAATCGGTATGTGATTCAGTCTTCATGGGTAATGATGAAGCCTGTGAGATCTTTGGAATGGGTAAAATCAAGCTGAAGTTGCATGATGGAACAGTTTGCAATTTGACAGAAGTTCAATATATACCGGACTTGAAAAAGAATCTAATGTCTGTTGATTTCTTAGAATTCAAAGGATTTAAGATTATCATGGAGAAAGGAATTTTGAAAGTTTCATATGGTGCATTGTAGCATTAAGGGCCACTCGTAAAAGGAATATGTATATCCTTAATGGGAGTACTATTGTAGGTGGAGCAACCACAGCTTCTGATATTACTAGCGAGGTTGCTTCAGATGCTACTAGACTTTGGCACATGCGATTAGAGCATGCCGGTGAGAATGTTTTGCAAATTCTCGTAAAGCAAGGTTTGCTAAAGGGTGCCAAGACCTGCAAGTTGGAATTTTGTGAGCATTGTGTTTTGGGGAAGCAAACTAGAGTCAAGTTTGACACCGCAGTTCATCAAACAAATGGTACACTTGACTATCTACACACAGATGTGTGGGGACCTGATAAGGTTGCTTCTCTTGGAGGTAAGCATTATTATGTTACCTTTGTTGATGATTACTCCTGCCGGGTTTGGGTTTACACTATGAGGCACAAGGATGAGGTTCTTGATGTATTTTTGAAGTGGAAGAAATTGATTGAAACTCAAACAAGTCGTAAAATAAAACGATTCAGATCTGATAATGGTGGTGAGTACAAGTCTGATCCATTTTTGAAAGTTTGTCAAGATGAAGGTATTGTTCGTCACTTCACTGTTAAAGGTACCCCACAACAAAAAAGAGTGGCTGAAAGAATGAACCGTACTTTGCTGGAGAAGGTACGGTATGTTGTCTCAAGCAAAATTAGGTAGAGAATTTTGGGCTGAGGCAATGACGTATGCAAGTCATATCATCAACCGTTTGCCTGCAGCCTACAGTTATGGTCTAGATCTCCTACTACTAATTATGATTCCTTGTGCATATTTGGTTGTACTGCATATTATCATGTGAAAGATTCAAAATTGGATCTTAAAGCTAAGAAAGCTATTTTCTTAGGTTTTAGTTCAGGTGTGAAAGGATATAGGCTTTGGTGTACTGAGACAAAGAAGATAATTCATAGCCAAGATGTTACATTTAATGAATCTAAATTTGTCAAGCTTATTAAGCAGGTGGAGGAAAGCACAGTTGAGAGTGATTCGCAGTAGGTGGAGTTTGAGACTCATATTGTTTCTTCAAAGTCTGTTAACACAGACAATGATATTGCGGTTGATGAAGGAAATAATCTAGATGAGAGTGAAGCTCTAGTTTTGACACCTTCATAGTTGACAAAGTCCATTGTAGTGAGAAGATCTAAATGGGAAATTTGAAAACCAGCTAGATATGTTGATGTTGTAGCTTATGCACTTCCCATTGTTGAAGAAGACATTCCATCCACCTATAAAGAAGCTGTGTGCACATCTGAGAGTGGTGAATGGAAGAAGGCTATGGAAGAAGAAATGCAATCTTTTCATAAGAATCAGACTTGAGATTTGGTACAGCTTCCTAAAGGCAAAAAAGAGATTAGGTGCAAGTAGGTTTACACAAAGAAAGAGGGACCAACAGGCAAAGATAATGTGTGGTTCAAAGCTAGATTGGTTGCAAAAAGACATGCTTAAAAAGAAGGGATTGACTACAACGAGGTATTCTCTCCTGTTGTTAAACATTCATCTATCCGTATTTTGCTAGCTTTAGTGGCATAATTTGATCTCGAGTTATCACAACTTGATGTGAAGACAGCTTTCTTGCATGGAGATTTAGAGGTGTCTCAACCTCATGGTTTGACCGCTTCATGATTGGGCAAATGTACACTAGGAGCTAGTTTGATCATTGTGTATATCTTCGTAGGCTTTCTGATGGATCCTATATCTACTTGCTTCTATATGTTGATAACATGTTGGTGACATGTAAAAATAAGGCTGAAATTGAACGATTGAAGACTTAATTGAGTTCAGAATTTGAAATGAAGGATCTCGATGAAGCAAAGAAGATACTTGGAATGGAGATTGCACGAGATAGAGTGAAGGGCACTGTTCATTTGACATAGAAACAATATTTGACTAAAGTACAACAACATTTTGGTATGAATTCCAATACCAAGCCTATGAGTACTCCTTTGACCCCTCATTTTAAGCTTAGTGTTTTGTTGTCACTGTGCACCGATGAGGAGTGTAAGTACATGGCTCATGTCCCATATGCAAGTTTGGTTGGTAATCTCATGTGTGCAATGGTGTGTACTCGACCAGACATTTCTCAAGCTGTTAGTATGGTTAGTTGTTATATGCATGATCCGGG
The DNA here is from genome assembly GCF_001633185.2 of Quercus lobata. Taxonomy (NCBI): domain Eukaryota; kingdom Viridiplantae; phylum Streptophyta; class Magnoliopsida; order Fagales; family Fagaceae; genus Quercus; species Quercus lobata. The sequence goes on from NC_044914.1 coordinate 56,911,987, forward strand.
AAAAGGTCATTGGCAAGCAACTAAATGGATTTTGAGATACATTTTGGGAACTGTTGATTTGGGTTTGAAGTTCGAGAGAGATGATAATGTTGGAAGCCACTTAGTTTGTTATGTTGAGTCATATTTTGTTGGTGATCTAGATAAGCGCCGTTCTACTACGGGTTACATGTTTACACTTGCTAAAGCACTGGTGAGTTGGAGGTCGACATTGCAATCCACTGTTGCATTTTCAACCACTGACGCTGAATACATGGCTGTGATCGAAGCCATTAAGGAGGCTGTTTGGCTACATGGTTTGGTTGAAAACTTTGGGAATTTATCAAGAGCATGTCTCTATATTTTGTGATAGTCAAAGTGCTATTTATTTAGCAAAGAACCAAGTCCATCACTCTCAAACTAAACATATTGATGTTCACTTCCACTTCGTTCATGAAATTATTGATGAAGGAGATACTCTTCTTAAGAAGATTAGAACTGTAGATAATTTAGCTGACATGATGACTAAGCCAGTTCCTTTGCACAAGTTCAAGCATTGCTTAGACTTGATTGACATTTGCAGTTTATGATAGCCCTTAGGGGCTTTGGTGGTGACGACGAAAAGTTTCGTTTGTGTGGTTTGATTGGATTCAAGTCAAGGTGGAGATTTGTGAAGTTGGTGGCTTGACTTATCCTAATCCAAATTGTTTTGGAGTGGTGTATAAGACTTGATGTCCTATTTCAAGTGCAACTATAATTCCTAATTGTTTTAGGACTCTTAAATTGATACCTAACCAGCTTAGATATCCAAGTTCAATTTGGAATTGATGTGTTGGACCTCACGTGCTCAAAGTATTCTACTTAAAGTTGCTTGGATTAGTATTTGCATGTGTATGTAAGGAACTTGCATGGAATACGATTCTATTGCTATAAGGACTTATCTTTGCCGACTTGATATTCTATATAAGGAGAGGTGTTGCGGCAATTGTATAAATGGTAAGATAGAGAGAAATAGAAAGTGCAATAGAGAGTTTTGGCATTGCATATTATTGTGAGAGTTCTCTAGTTTAGCATAGGATGCAAGGTCTTCTTTATTCCCTTATATTAGTGAGAGAGCTATTGGGTGTATTGGGGATTGGGTGTGTGTGAGAATATTGATACACCAACTTGTATATCTCCATATTTGATTAATGGAATTTCTTCATTGTTGCTTGTGGATGTAGGCCAAAATCCAAATCATGTAAATCTTTGGTGTTCTTTTGTTTGTATGTGTTTATTTATTTTATGAGTTTGGGTTTGCTTCATTCCTATTGTTTATTTCTTGGAGATCTTTCTATAGTCATAATATTTTCACAATCAATATTGAGGTGGGAGTGCTATCCGGAGGCGCTTTCCTACAACATCAATAACATTATGTCTTTTAGGAGGGTGACAAAGCATTAAGCAACAGCTTGTCCAAGTTTCATCTTCGGCCTAATTTTCCAATCCTATGATATTTAAAGCAACTATTCTTCTCACCACAACCTTGCTTTTTGTTTATTTGGGGGGAAAAGATAGAAAAAAGTATTGGGGCCAACCATCTACCTCTTTGTGTGCATTCTCAAGAAGAAAAGGAAATAGAGAAGGAGAAACTAGGAGAGTAACCCCAAAGTAGTCTAGGCATGATATTTTTTCAAGATTCTAGGTTAAATATATCAAACAAATTTAAAACTAAAAAAATACCATATTATGGTTGGAATTAATTTAAAATTTCTTCAAGTTATTAAAGATGTGACAAGTGGCACAATAGAAACATTCTATTTGTAAAAGTACTAGAAAAATTGAGGGTTAGATGTGAAAATTCTCATGGCAATTACTAATAACGAAACAAAGGCAAATGGCATTAAATGTTTTATACCTAGTCTCTAACATTTTAACAAGTATCATCCAAGCCCAAGGAAAGAAAGACATGTAGAAGAAGCAATTGCTAATAACCATCGAGCCTTAAGTATAAATATATGGCTCGTTATCAAAAAAGAACAAGAAGAAAAAAGAACACCATGCTCGACTTGACAAACTTGTTTCACTCAAGAGATCTTATAATTTATTTCCTTAGGAAATTTTCTCATAGTGCATGGGGTTTGCTTTGAAGGTATTCATGCCAATAAATGCTTCCTTATAATCTTGTTATTCAGTTTAACCAAGTTTATTTTGGCTTGAATCACATTCATAGTTGTTAGTCACATTTAATTCACAATTGTCTTCAAATTAGTTTGGTGGGTAGTATGATTTGCTTGACTTTGATTTCCACAACATTGATATGATCAGTACTATTTAGGTTAAGTATCTGTTTGGATACACGTTTGGCACGTCTATGTTTGCGTTTCACCCTTTTTTTTTTTAAGCGTGTGTTTCTGTGGCTTTATGTCACACCAATGGGTCCCGTGCACTGTTCACGGGACCCATAAACCTCTTTTTTTCAGTAACTTTTTCATTAATAACATAGCTTACTGTTTAGATTAATTAAGCTTTGATCTATTTTGCTTCCAATCAAATTGAGTGTAATCATGAATAACATAGCTTATTGGGACTTAGAAATATTGTGTCAATATCCCTAGTTATCCAAATTCTTTTTTATTTTTTAAAAGGCTTCAATTAAAGAGATTATCTATTTCTAGAGACAGATATTTTATGTTGAATAGGTTTGATTTAAATAGTACATAGTTAAACAATGCTCTTAATTGTTTGGACTGGGCTTGGCCTTAGCTTTTGTAGGGTTTACAATTTAGAATTGGGCCTACAACACCACAAAAGGCTCTTAATCCCATCGTAAGCTGAAGTGAGCCTCGTAACCAAACACCACCCTAACTCAATCCCTCAAAAACCCTAGCTCACCCTCTAAATCGCTTCATTCTCCCTTCGCCTCTCTTCACTCTCTCTCACACAGAAGAAAAGAGAAATCCCACAAAATCTCTCATTTCCAGTAACCTAATCATGGCTGAGCGCGGTGGAGCAGGAGGAGAGCGTGGTGGCTTCGGCAGAGGCTTCGGTGGAGGACGCTCCAGAGGCGACCGCGGGCGCGGTGGACGCCGCCGTGGGAGACGCGAGGAGGAGGAGAAGTGGGTGCCAGTCACAAAGCTTGGACGCCTCGTCCATTCCGATAAGATAAGATCCCTGGAGCAGATCTACCTCCACTCGCTCCCAATCAAGGAGCACCAGATCGTCGACAAGCTCTGCCCTGGTCTCAAGGACGAGGTCATGAAGATCATGCCCGTTCAGAAACAGACCCGTGCCGGTCAGAGAACTCGCTTCAAGGCCTTCGTCGTCGTCGGCGACAACAACGGCCACGTCGGGCTCGGTGTCAAGTGCAGCAAGGAGGTCGCTACTGCTATTCGTGGCGCTATCATTTTGGCTAAGCTCTCTGTCATTCCTGTCAGGAGAGGATACTGGGGTAACAAGATCGGTAAGCCTCATACGGTGCCCTGTAAGGTCACCGGAAAGTGTGGTTCCGTTACTGTTCGTATGGTTCCTGCTCCTCGTGGTGCCGGAATTGTGGCCGCTAGGGTTCCAAAGAAGGTGCTTCAGTTTGCTGGTATTGATGATGTCTTCACTTCCTCCAGGGGTTCCACTAAGACTCTCGGAAACTTTGTCAAGGTTAGCTTTTCCTCTCTCTCTCTTTTTGTTTCTTTCATGATATGTTGTATGCTTATATTGGGATTTGAATTGATAAGATTTATTGTTGTAGTGATATGTTATTGTCTGCACCATTGATTCAATATTTGGGTTTATGAAAATTTGAGAAATGTTATTGTATTGTCTAGTCTGAATGATGAAATGGGTCCATTTGAATAGAGAGGATATATATAATATTGGCTTGGTGAAGGTTGATTACTCGTTCAAGAGGCTTGTTGGTTTTCAAAGATATTATATCAGTTGCAATAATGAGAATGTCTTAAAAGGAAGATTAAAATGTATGAGATATATATAAATTCTATCTTGAATAAGAGACATAAAATGCAATTGCAATGATCTAGTGTATTGAATATCAATCTATGGAGCATAATGTTTCCTCTCTCTTTGGCTCTACTCTTGAAGGGTAGTAACTTTCAATTTTGTGTGTTTGGAGGTAAGATGGCTGTTATGTATATGATGTTATGATTATTAAAAAAAAATGTTGAATGAGAGACGTGAAAGGTATTTTTAAAGATGTAATGTGCTAGTTATAAATCGATGGATCATAATGGTGTTCTCTCTTTGCAGGCAACATTTGAATGTCTGCTGAAAACTTATGGCTTCCTTACACCTGACTTTTGGAGAGAGACCCGCTTCACAAAGTCTCCATTCCAAGAGCATACCGATCTGTTGGCAAAACCAACTGGTAAGCTAGTCCTGGAGGAGCCTGAGAGGAATGATGCTTGAGCTAGTTTGGGTATAACAATGATGAGATGAATGTGCCGTTAGACAACTTTTTTTGAGTATATGTTTCCGGTTAAGATGTTTTCTATTTCTTTCTAGCGTATCTTTTTGGTATTTGACTGTTGAATCGGATGGTTTTATGCTTATTTTGATTGTTTTTTTTTAAATGAATAACATTTTATTCAATTAAGCAGTAATCACTGCAAACAACCAATCAATCATACACAGGTACGAAGAACACTCTAACGTGCAAGAACAGGATATGAAATCCATTACACAGAGCACGATTTGGCTGGTGTTCTTTATATTGAGTTTCATGCTATCCGCCTTTATCTGCCTATTCTTGGCTTTGTGCTTGCCTTTATATATACTTCTATATTGCAATATTTATGCCTATGTGAAATCTGATAGACCTTGGATGATTTTGATTCCGTGTGAAATGTTTCACAACATATTGAAAATGATGCTTAAAATTTGTCCGAGCCTTTAGAGGGATTTGCCTATGATTTGTAGTTGATTCATTTACCAACTGGTTTTCTCTATAGGCATGTCTTGGGTTCTACAATGTGTTTTCTTTGCCTTTTATTTGGCTGACAATAGTTAGCTAAGAAGTAATCAAGGTAAGCTGGAAATCAAGCTTAGCCAAACACAAGTTAATAAGATTAAGACCTACTCTTTGGTTATTTCTAAATCGAATATTTAAGTTGTAGCAAGTCTCCAGTAATAGCTGGCCCTAATAAACTCTCTTTACATAATGCATTATTCTAACTCGTTTGTGTATTAATTGAAACCGGTGGAGCAGTGTATCTCCCTCGTCTATAGACAACACCCAACAAGGGGGGGCAGAAGTAGGCTCGAATATTATCACTATGCGCCTACAAGAGTTAACAACGCTATTAGCCAATTCCTAAGAGTAAAATTAAGGGTAATGCAAAAAGATGATAACATCCATTGATGGGATGGGAGTAATATTTTATGTTGTAGTCGTAACTATAAAATCGCTATTTGGATTGTAAGATCTTGCGATTTTACAATCTAACTTCACTAAAACGTTTGGAATCGAACTAAGATCGTAAAAATGGTAGGATCATATGAGCTTTTACCGATCTTACAAAAACATCAGTTTTTGTTTTGTTTTGTTTTGAAGTGATAAATTTTTGGTTTTGAAGAAGCTTAAAGGGTTTTTATTTGTTTATGTTGTGATGGTATGAATTTTTATTTTTTTATTTTATAAAATTATGTTAATCTAACCAAATGTTTTTTGTAGTTTTTAGTTCACTTGTAATCAAAATGAAGGAATACTCCATCATTTTTAAATGAAGAATTTATATTGGTTTTGCTACATTTTAAGCTATAATGTTGTTAAAATTGTTTAATCAATATACTAATTTGTGTTATAATATTACTAAAATGTTTTTCTTATATATAATTTTATTAGTATGCTTGTATTTGTATATCGATTATATATAATTTTATTAATATGCTTGTATTTGTATATTGATTGATTAATTTTTTTGAGCATGTTTTGTAATTTTTGCTGAGTGGTATAATTTGAAGAATTGAGTGTAAAGTTGTATCTTGATCTCTTTGCAGTTCTAGTATACAAATATACAATGTCTACATAGATCATAGATGAAGAAATGAATGATGATAATTAGGACAATGGTCATAAGAACCTTAAAATGAGAATAATTAAATGTTTACTTCACCTTAATATTAATCTTGCTTTTGGATTTCATATTTTAGTTAGCTAGTTTCCATTTGATAACTTATTTTGGATTTCAAACTTGGAATTTGGAATATATTTTCATATGTGTTGATAAATATTTTGGTATTTGGTTGTTAATTAAACATTTATTGAACTTTTTAGATATATTGGGTCAAAACTTAAATATATTTATTTCATTAGTAAGACGTAGTGATGTATAACATGCAAATTACATCATATAATGCATTTTTTTTTTTTTGTGTGTGTGGATAAATTCACAATTTACGTGATTATTTAACGTACAAAGTCATTATCAATATGTTTTTTGCTTTAAATATGAAAATATGTAGGATCTTACGATCCACAATCCGATCCTTCGATCCACGATCCCACTTACCTCTCACGATTCTACGTAGAATCCCGATTTTGACAATCTTGGTCCTAACTCTTAAGCCAACTTCATTAGAGTAGGAGCATTTTTTTACACATTGATCTTGGTCCAAACTCATTGGACCGTCATCAAGCTGATTGCACCATTGGATTGAGGTGGCGATGATGGCACATGGTCCAGTGGTTTGCACAACCCCCATTTCAATCATTAATTAGTGTGGAGGTGTTTGGTACTGTTGTTTAAACAACAGTTTTCAGTGTTTAAATAACATTATGCATATTTTCACACTATTTTTCACCCACACATATTTTCACAAAATAGTAATAACGTTACTAAAAATCTCTTACTAAACGGATCTTGTGTTTGTTTGCAGAAATTCTTGCACAACCTCCAATTTTTATTCCCTCTCATGACCTCGCATCTTTCATCTTTCTTCCTCAAGTTGTGATTGTTGATACCATTACACTTACAAGCATCCTCATTTCATGGTTGACCATTGACATTACGAATGTGATGGCTCGTTTAGTTAGAGATTTCTAGTATTGTTGTTTAAATATTGTGAAAATACGTGTGAGTTAAAAAGTATTATGGAAATACGTATTTCAGTGTTTAAATACTAAAAACTGTTGTTCAAACAACTGTACCAAACACCCCTTGAGTGTCTAAAGTTAATTGGTAGTGTCTTTTTATCATATCATATAAATGGTTTGAAATTGGATTCCATTTGAAGACAGAGAGATTTAAGGAACGAAATAGAATTAATTAATTATCATTGTGCATTTAATAAGCCCTCATTCGATCAAAAGATGAAAAAAAGAAAATTGATCTTGTAAATGAAGTTGCAAAGTACAAGTAAAATTTGTAAATGAAGTTGTAAAGTATGAGTAAAATTTGAAATATATATGACTTTTCTAGTATAGTAAAATAAAATGGAGTGCAAAAAAGATTGTTGTAAAAATATTAATATTATATTTTGTAGTACGAAGTACGGAATTTTTTGAAATGATTCATTTATTCTTATAATCTAAAATAAAGGTGAGAAAGAAAACCAAAGCAATTAGTCAAATTTTCAATTAACAAAGAAACTTGTAATTGGTAATTTGGATTGCTTAGGATAAGATTAACATAATAGGTGAATGTGAGATTGAATGAAAATAGAAAATTCTCATAAACCCTATCACGCTTGATTAAATTTGAAAAGGACCCAAAAAAAAATAAAGAAAAGAAATCAAAAAGATTAAAAAAAAAAAAAAAGAGTTTGGGCTTTGCCTATAAACACGGATCCGTGTAGACTGGACCGTAGATCATCCCAAGTAGTAATTGGACGGTAGATGAGGGGTTTGTGAATAGAAAAGGGTAAAGTAGGAGATCAGGGTTAAAGAGCCCGGGCCATGATAGTATACGAAGAACTCACCAACCATTCTCTCTCTCTCTCTCTCTCTCTCATTTCTTCACCATCTTGTTTTATTTATTTATTTTTATTATAGCAAAAAAAGAAAGAACAAACCCTCCAAATTCTAAACCAGATCAAAACCCATTTGATTCTAGCTCTAGGGTTTCTCTTCTTCTTTCTCAATACTCAGCAGAAACCCTAGAACAAACAAAGAAAAATAAAGTAACTTTAACTTTTTTTTCCACACTCTGTACCTCACATTTCTGTCTCTGTTAATCCCACAACTTGTGCTGAAAACAAATAAAGAACACTTTTTTTTTTGGTGGGTTTTTCTTCATATTTGCTATCATATTGGTTTTTGCTTTGTGGGCTGAGATTCTTTTGGCTGAAGATGGAGCAGGAGATATTATTATATATGAAAAACAGAGTTGGGTTACGCTTATGAGGGTCAGTGCTTTGTTTTTCAATTTGTTTCCTTTTTTTTTGGGTATTGGAAATTAGAATACTTTCTATTTGTGATTATTAGTGTTTACTAGTAAAGCATATGAGTGAGAAATTCACACGGTTAGGTTGCCCATTGAAATTGTAAATCATAATAATTCAAATTCCCACATGGATAATGAGATGATTGAATTTGATATTGGGTTGGGGAGTGGTGGTGGTGATGATGATGGTGTGGATATGGATGATGAAGAAATGGTTGATAGCCCAACTCACATCACTACCAGTGGTGGAGGTGGTGCTGGCACAAGCTCTGAACTTTACCTTCCTGAGGGGGACCTATTGGACCTTGAACCTTATGAAGGAATGGAATTTGAGTCTGAAGAGGCTGCCAAGGCTTTCTATAATTCTTATGCTCGTCGTGTTGGCTTCAGTACCCGTGTCAGCTCCTCCCGTCGTTCCAGGCGTGATGGGGCTATCATTCAGAGGCAATTTGTCTGTGCCAAGGAGGGGTTTCGCAACTTGAATGAGAAGCGCACCAAGGACAGAGAGATTAAGCGCCCGAGAACCATTACTCGAGTGGGCTGCAAAGCATCCTTGTCTGTCAAGATGCAGGACTCAGGGAAATGGGTTGTGTCTGGGTTTGTTAGGGAACATAATCATGAGCTGGTTCCACCCGATCAGGTGCACTGCCTTCGCTCTCACAGGCAAATCTCTGGCCCTGCCAAGACCTTGATCGATACCTTGCAGGCTGCTGGGATGGGTCCTCGGAGGATTATGTCTGCTCTCATTAAAGAGTATGGTGGAATAAGCAAAGTGGGATTTACAGAGGTTGATTGTAGGAATTACATGAGGAATAACCGACAGAGGAGCTTAGAAGGGGACATTCAACTTGTTCTGGATTATTTGAGACAAATGCATGCCGAGAACCCGAATTTCTTCTATGCAGTGCAGGGCGATGAGGATCAGTCTATGAGCAATGTTTTCTGGGCTGATCCAAAGGCGAGGCTGAACTATACTTACTTTGGTGATACTGTTACATTTGACACTACCTACAGGTCCAATAGGTACCGTCTTCCCTTTGCACCTTTCACTGGGATAAACCATCATGGACATCCTGTTTTGTTTGGTTGTGCTTTCCTAATAAATGAATCTGAAGCATCATTTGTGTGGTTGTTTAATACGTGGCTTGTGGCAATGTCTGGTCGACCTCCAGTGTCAATCACAACTGATCATGATGCGGTGATACGTTCAGCCATCACACAGGTTTTCCCAGAGACCCGCCACCGCTTCTGCAAATGGCACATTTTCAAAAAATGCCAGGAGAAGTTGTCCCATGTGTTTCTCAAGCACCCAAATTTTGAAGCAGACTTTCATAAATGTGTTAACTTGACCGAGTTGATTGAGGAATTTGAGTCTTGCTGGTTGTCACTTCTTGATAGATATGATCTCAGGGATCATGAGTGGCTTCAAACAATCTACTCCGCTCGCAGACAATGGGTACCTGTATATTTACGGGATACCTTCTTTGCAGAAATGTCCATAACCCAGCGAAGTGATAGTATGAATTCATACTTTGATGGCTATGTGAATGCCTCAACCAATCTGAGTCAGTTCTTTAAGCTATATGAGAAAGCTTTAGAGAGTCGCAATGAGAAAGAGGTGAAAGCAGATTATGATACTATGAACGCTGCCCCGATTTTGAAGACCCCTTCTCCAATGGAGAAACAAGCATCTGAACTTTACACGAGAAAACTATTTGTGCGGTTTCAAGAGGAGCTAGTTGGAACGCTAACTTTCATGGCATCCAAGGCTGAGGATGATGGGGAGGTAATCACATATCAAGTGTCCAAGTTTGGGGAGGATCATAAAGCTTATTATGTTAAATTCAATGTTTTGGAGATGAGAGCAACTTGTAGTTGCCAGATGTTTGAGTTTTCAGGTCTTCTTTGCAGACACATATTGGCAGTATTTAGAGTGACTAATGTGCTTACTCTTCCATCTCACTATATATTAAAACGATGGACGAGAAATGCCAAGAGCAGTGTTATATTAGAAGAACGTACAAGTGATGTATATACCAATTATCTAGAATCTCATACCGTACGATATAATACCCTACGCCATGAGGTTTTTAAATTTGTCGATGAAGGGGCAAAGGCTTTGGAAACTTATGATGTGGCAATGGGTGCTTTGCAAGTGGCTGCAAAAAAACTTTCTCATGCAACAAAGAACGAGGGAAAAACAGGCATGGCCAATGGGCGTGTTAAGGGTAACTTGGCGACTGATGGAAGTCGTGCAAATTGCACCACTGATGATCTTGAAAGGTGCTCGGGACAGCATCTATCTGAGGTAAGAGTAATTTTCATTTCTAGTTATCCTTTGCTTTATGTGTCTCCATACAGTTGCATGTAATTGGTTTATATTTTTTTTTTTCTACTTTCATTTGTTCTCTTAAATTACTATCAAGTAAATTTTCTTTTACGAGTTTACCTTCCCTCCTCTTTTGGTTACTTTTAATTGTCTGGTGAACTGCTCTTGGTTTTGTTATGTTTATTTAAGCCCTAACATCATGAAATAATTGTATTGTGTTGGATCCTGCAAAACATGGCTATGAATCTGGTACGAAAGTTCCATGACAATGCCTATATGTGCATGTTTTTATTTTTTATTTTTGATAACATGCCTCTATATACATGTTGTAGGTGGAAGATATCTGAATATATATGTTCACTTAAGAACACCCAACCCCTAGTCATTATTAGCATTAGGAAATTAATTTTGAGAAGTATATATGCATTGCATCAAGTTAGACATACATGTTGGGTTAAAGAGTGTGTGGGGTACAGCTCCTTCATGTCTTATGTGCTGCATTTAAAAAGAGAGGAATTGTTGTCCTTTTGAGGGCAATGAGATATCTTTGCCACATCTTGAGTTCCTCTTTCTCTATTTTTTTTAAAAATAAAAAATAAAAAAAAAAGTCCTCATTCTGAAGACTCTACGAGTGGAGCTCCAAATCCTATACTTTCTCCACCTTTTCTTTCATGGAATTTTTTGATGACTTATTTCTCAGCAGCTCAACTAGCACTTGCGGATGTTTACAATAGAGGCATTTAAGGTTCAAATCTCCCCCCCCATTGTAACCAGGGAATTATCAATAAAATAAAAGAGTGTGAGGAACTAGTAGTCCTCAGAATTTTAACTTGCGCATGGGTGAATCTTGGGATTTCCCATTATTTTTCTTAAATTCTTGGGATGAACCATCAATGTTAATCTGGTAACTTGTTCTCCACTGGGGCTTGATTTTCTTGGAAATCCTTGCTAAGGTGTAACAGATTGTGTCCAGGGGACATATAGAGAACTGGATTTTCATTTCTCTTCCTTTGATGGAGTATGGAGAAATAGATTTAGGGGTTCTTGATTCAATTCATTTCTTGTTCCGTACCCATTTAATCTCATTTTTTACTTAGAATGTTAGAGTTTGAATTATTTTTTTGGATGAATAATATTACCAACTAAGAGTTTGAAATGTTTTTGTAACCTAAAAGAGCTTATGCCATTTGAGCCTCTGATCCTCTATCATCCATGTATTATTTGGTCTCAGGAGACTATCTAGTGGTTTTTTTTTTTTGGGGGGGTGGGGGGTTAAGGGTTAAGTTACAAATATAGCTGTCATCTTGGCAGAATCCTATGGATTGGTTTTCAAAGTAATTCTTCATAATCTTATCAAGCATTCTCCTAGTTGATTTCCATTTGGATTTTAGCCTTAAAGAATTGCATAATCTTGTTTCTTCTTTTGGTCAATGTGTATCTGTTAAAATTAATCAGCCCCAACACTGGTGTGGTGTGGATGTTAATTATGTGTTAATGTTATGTCAAATGCTCCATAGTCATGTTTGGCACTGATTCTTGTGCCTGTTTCTTTAGTAGGCAAACAATTTGCTGGGGATTTTACCTGAGTTTTTTTTATTACTTTATTTCTACTGAATTGTGTATTTGAGTTTTGAGATTTTTGAAAAATGTGATGCTGTTACCCAGAGTGGATGATTACAGCTTTGCTGTGGATTAGCTTAAGAATGATGTACCACTTCTGTAATTTCTTTGGCTTCTTAAACTTGACTGTACTATTGTAATGTATTATTTAATGGTGATTTGGACCTATACTCTCTTTGAAAGCCCATAGAATTGCATGCTTAGTTATTGGGTAGGGGAAGGGTGATTTTTTTTTTTCTTTGGTATTTCAGAGTTTTATTTTATTTTTACAGTAGTTTAGTTTTATACTTGGCACCTGGAATGGAGAATATACATAATTGACTCCATTTTAAATTATGGGTTGCTTGTACTGTCCTCGTAGTTTTAAGTGATGCATTCCAATTTGACACTGCTACATGTAGGTTTCTGTATATATTGGCAGATCTGATGTGCCTGGTTTGTGACATTCTATTGTATGTGTGCAGGATGATATGGACAGGAGAATTCGAGAACTTACCAATGAACTGGAGAGTGCAAATCGAAAATGTGAGGTTTATCGGGCAAACCTGCTATCAGTTTTAAAAGATATTGAGGATCATAAGCAGCAGTTGTCGATTAAAGTGCAAAACATAAAGATTAGTATGAAAGACGGCCTCTAAAATGCAATACAGTTAGATACATGTAGTTTCTTTTAAGTCTATGTAGTTACAATGTTCTTTGGTTTGGACTGGGCTGTTCGCCTGTTCCTTCACTTTCAGTAAGTAGATGGTGTAGAGATTGGGTAGTCTTCTCTTGGATAGATGATGGATGTTAGGTTGCCCTGCACAGTGTATTTAATTTGGTGCCTCTAGATGTGGATTGTAATAAATTCAAAGTGGTAGTTACTTCATTCAAACCCAAACCCAAACCCAATGTTTTTGCCTAAGATCTAATCAGGGGCAGTTCGACCATTAGGCCATTAGGCAATGGCCTAAAGACCCAAAATAGAAGATAGCCTCTTAAAATTATATCTATTTTTCCTATACTATTGCAAAAAATAATACTGTAATTAAAAAAAAAAAAAAAAACTTCTTTTATTGGCCGATAGAATACCTTGTCTATCTTATGATGTAAAAAAATTTAATAAATAAAAATTATTTAAAAAATATTACTATATTATTTTTGAATGTTCTTCACCATTTTATTAATATGTTTTATTACGTTGCCCTGCATCTACTCGCATTGATTCATAACTCCAGGTGTTTGGAGGGCTGTTATGAATTATGAGTAGGTTTACTATAAGAATAGAAATGCCATCCAGCAAAAAAAAAAAAAAAAAAAAAAAAAACTTGCTAGTAGTTGACAATTTACACGAATTTATGCTTCCAACTAGAATTGCTCTTATACTAATTGGCAGCTAGCTCGCGATGAGCAGGTACAAGTTTGAACAACAAATCTGGCACCATTTCATGGTTGACCAAAAAAGGATGCTGGAAAATGTTTTATTGTCATAATTTTCACAACATAAAGATAGCATGTAATCCATGATGAAACAAGACAACATATTAATCATTTTCTTTTTACTTTTTTTAAGGCTAATCACAGTATGTTCATTCGCCCACCTAAAGTGCATCATCAGGAGTGCATCATTAAAACGTTAATAATTGGGCCTTTTAGTTTACCCCTCCTCCTCTGCACTTCAAAGTGCATTAGGAGTCAACATTTGGGTATTCTTATGTCATTTCTTTTCCTCATCACAAAGATCGCTCCTACTCTCTTTAGTCTAACACATGGTTCATCCAGCCAGATACTTCAACATTTGGATCTAACATCTTTATCATACATTCTAAATCTCTTAGGGAAAATAAATGTTTCACATCAAACAACGGCTGCCTGCCGCTACAATCACCCTCCCCCTCACTTGCAAGATGCTCACCAGTATGTGAAAGATGTACACGAAACATGAAATATGTAATGCATGTACTGTTCATTCTTTCAAGCTAAGCCTCGCATTTTGAACCTTCACTGATAGCTTCAACTTCTGTTCTTCCATATCTTTCAGAACAGCTAGCAGGTTTGACCGATACACTTCACATCGTTGATTTGTATTCTCCAACTCGGCAGTCAATTCACTAATTTTCTTTTTCTTCTCATCCTGAGCAATTATTTAATGATTCATATCAAAGTCAAGATAGAAATGCAAGCACCATCATAACAAGCATATAAAGGTGAGACTCTTTTAAGTTATGCCACAGAATTATATCTGGTTTTCTGAAGCGCATTACAGAGAATCTTTAATGCTGTGTGCTTTTCTGTTTAATTGCATACTACACATCCTTGTTTAATTAAATGGCTAATCAGATGAGAAAACATATGATTTCATTATTTATTTATTTATTTTTTCTAGTAAGGGTCTATTTGGTTAGGTGTTTTGGGAGCTTAAAAGAGCGTTTTAAAATCCCAAAACCCAAAACTCTATTTTGTAACCACGACTCCTCATAACTTTTTTACAATCACTCATTTCAAACTCAAAACACCATTTTCCGATAGCTTATACAAACGCACCCTAAATAACAAATGTGCTGAGTGGCTCTTAAACTCTTGACCTCACCCTCCACCATGTTCTTATTGTGGGAGAAAGTACAATTTGAGCTAAGCTGATTGACAAAACAATTAAACATGGATGTTTTACAAGACAAGGAAGGAAATTATATAAATATATATATACACATTATATCTTCTTTCAATTTTAGGAAACGCTCTTATTTCAAATAACTAATCAATCAATTTAAAAAAATTGCTCCAAAAAAAAAAAAAAACTTTCAAGATTCCCTGAAATAGATTAGCTTTCAGTCTGGGAGAGACTTACCACAGATTGATATGTTGCCGTTTGATTTTCTTGAGTTGCATGCAATTCTTGCCCACCTCCATTTACTAGAGTAGCACCTTGTGTAGGTCCTGGACCTCTATTCTTCACAGCAGAAACCTTCTTAGCAGCCTCTTTTAAAGCATCCATTGCCACATTATAAATATGGATAGATTTTGCTCCTTCTTCTACATATTTGATTGCTTCCTGACGCAGATTGTTATACCGCACAGTTAAAGATTCCCGAGAACTGTTTGGCAACTCCGCAGCATGTTCATCCAACACTGCACCACTCTTGGCATTCCTTGTCCATCGTTTCAATATATACTGAGCTGGAAGAGTGAGAACATTTTTTGCTCTAAAAACTGCTAATACATGCCTACAAATAATTCCAGAATACTCGAACATTTGGCAGCTGCAACTAGCTTTCATCTCAAAAGAATTGAAAGTCACAGTGTGTGCCTTGTGGTCTTCCCCAAATTTGGCCACTCGATACGTGGTGACTGTCCCTGAGTCATCAATTTTGGTTGCAGGATTAGCAAGGGTCTCAACCAGTTCCTCTTGAAATTTCATGAATATTGTCCTTGTATAAAGATTTGCAGCTTGTTTTTCCATGGGAGATGGTGTCTTCAGAACAGGGGTAGCGTTAGTAGTGTCGTAATCTGCCTTTAATTCCTTATCATGCCAACTTGCTATAGCTTTCTCGTACTGCTTAATCATCATCTGTATGGTAGTCGATGCATTCACATATCCATCAAAGAACAAATTTAAACCCACGCTTCCTTCACTTCTAGATATCTCTCCAAAGAAAGTGTTTCGCATGTATACTGGGACCCACTGTTGCCGAGCATTGTACATTGACTGAAGCCATTCATCACCCATGAGATAGTATCTCTCCAGAAGTGAAGCCCAGCATGACTCAAATTCATCAATTGCCTCAGTCTCATTTATGCACTTTTTGAATTCTGTATCGAAAGTAGGATGTGACTGGTATAAATGAGCCAGTTTCTCTTGCATTTCTCTGAATATGGTCCACTTACAGAAACGATGGCGGGTTTCAGGAAGAACTTGTGTGACAGCAACTTGTACAAACTGGTCTGGATCGCTGGTTATAGAGACCGGTGGTCGTCCAGACATTGCATGAAGCCAAGTTTGGAATAGCCATATGAGGGAGGACTCTGACTCATTGAGAATTAATGCACAACCAAATAACACAGGCTGCCCATGATGATTAAACCCTGTGAATGAGGCAAAGGGTACCCTATACCGGTTTGTCCTGTATGTTGTGTCAAATAGAACAGCATCCCCAAAGTAAGAATAGTTCATTCTGGATGTTGCATCTACCCAGAATATATTTCCACTAGCGTGATCATTATCACCCTGAACTGCATAATAGAAAGCAGGATTCTCTGCATGCATTCGTTTCAGGTAGTCCAGTACATGCTGACCCCCACCCCCAAGGGTCCTCTGCCTGTTGCCACTCATGTATCTCTAGATATCAACTGTGGCATAGGAAAATTTAAAGAGAGAAAAAAAGAGACAGAAGAAAAGGGATATTGTCAAATTGATAAGCCTTTCTCTAAAGCCAAATTTTTTTTTTTATGGATACAAACTAGAGCTGAAGCATTCCTATATTATAAATTATGATTGACAACAAACTTTATTGACAAGTAAAAAGCAGATATGTATTTTTTGATAAGTAAGGAAACAAGATAATTTAACACCCTATTACAATATGTAGAAGCTCATGAATAATGGCTGTGACTCAGCTCAAGCTAGGCAACGATTCCCATTAGAATCATTTTGGTTCATTAAAACTATTTCCATAAACCAAGCAAACTGCATGACAGTGCAAATATTATGAAGCCAGGCACAGCAATCTGCTATCATTCCCTAGACCAAATGTGCAATGAAATCATAGCATTGATTAGATGGAAAAGATGCAGCAGCCCTTCAATTATTAAACATACCTCGACACAGCACCATGGCGATGACAATTACAATATTACAGCTTCTTTTTATGACCAACTGATTTATGCCTATATTCTTTAGGAATAAAATTTTGAGAAGAAACTGGTAGCAATATCAAGCTAGAAGAATCCCATTAGTGAGTTGGGGTTTTTATTTTCTAGCAGACAAGAACAGATGTTATTGGTTTGTTTGAAATGAATCTTCAAAGAAAAAGTGAAAAAATTTACAATGATATTTGAAAGGGTTGGTTATAGTTAGGGGTGGAGGCTAATCCTAAATCCTAATCCATCTAACTTTGCAAATGCTTTTCCTTTTCCCATCTCTTTATTAAAAAAGAATATTCATAGTCATAGATGGACCAAAAAAAAAAATGGAAAATTTAGCTCTATTGCTTTGCTTGCAGTTGTTATAGATAATGCAGAGTACAGTTGTTACAAGTCAAGTATGAGGAATTTGGTTTTGGATTTAGTTTTAAATTATTTTGAAAGGTCCAATTCCAATTCCAACAAACAAAAACGCAACAGGTGATTATTGTTGAACAGGACACAGATATACTGAAACTTAAATAGAAAAAGAAGGCAACTTTAAAATCATAATCACAATCACAATCACAAAGTTGGGTTGTTGATGGGTTTTGACATAACATAAGAAAAGGTTGAATTGTAGTGGAATGAAAAAGCATTCCCAAATGAAATCTCGTAGTGTAGATGATAAAATTTGGAGACAATAATAATAATAATGTGAATGATGGATTAGGGACTAAAGTAAAAAAAAACTTACCTTGTAGGTTGGAGGTTGGGGAGAGGTATTCTTTAATCGGTGTTAAGGTTTTGTTTGGATGGACATTTGGATTTGGATTTGAAATCCATTGATTTTAAAATTCCTTGTTTGGTTCTTTTTAAACAATGAAGGAATGAAATTTATCATTTGAAATTCCACTGTTTGGCTACCTAAGTTTGGATTTGGATTTGGATTTAAGATCAATAAAATATATTTTTTAATTATTATTTTTCTTAATCCTTCTACATGAAATCACACCAAAAAGTATATTTTACATGAAAGTTCTTAGGAGAAAGAGAAGTAAAAATTTCCAATTATATGTGAAAGTCTTTAGAAGAAAGAGATGTATTAGTATCCAATTATATAGGATATATAGAAAATTATACATCTAACCAGCATTACTAATCACCTAGCCCCGTTAGAAACATATCAGAAGTATAGCATGCTTGTGCTAGTAGAGACCAAGTTTTTAGCAAAGAACTGGTAACCAAAAATCAAATATTCACTATGACAAGTTTCTTAATTCTGAAAATTAAAAGTAGAGATACAATTCCTTTAATCAAACATGTAAGATATAAGCAAACTATACAAACAACAAAACACCAGCAGCAAAAAGCTGCAACACGTAAACAGAGCAATCAACAAACTAAATAAAAACTGGAACCATACTTAAAAATAATCAAACTTATTTTTACGATAACAGTAACAAGACTTTTATTATCCACTTCTTAAATCGGTCATGGTTGCATATATAGAAGAAGATTAAAGAGAATCATGAGGTGGTCAAATTATAATTTGAGATCATAAAATTTTATTGAAAGCATAGCAATTAAAACAATTGATTTAAAATGCCTTGAATCCAAATCCCATTCGTCTGTACTAGGTTAGCTTAATCTGATGGTTTTTATTTAAGCAAGTTCCATGGACATACATGATTGGCAACACACGTAATAGAAAATCACTATAAAGATAAGTACCAATCCAATTAAAATCAGTTTCTTTAGATTTAAAGCAGGTAGGGCGTGGGGGTCAGGTGACCATCACACACATAGTATAATACTTAGGTTCAAACTTAAAGCCCACTACTTGGATTACCATTGAAGACAACCAACAAACTCTATTAACCTATACTAACTTGTCACTGTGGCACCAGAACTCAAAATCTGTGTACAATTGCTCAAAATCTCAGTAAAAAAAATCCATGCATCAAAATACACAGCTCACAGAGGCATTTCATCGAACAGTTAATTGCTTGCATTTCAGTTAGACAAACCTTTGAAAAACATAAAATCTCCAACCATTCCTTAACAAAACTAAACCAACCCAGGCACCAAACCTCGATATTGACACTCCCAGCCTTACCAATAGATATAGACCCCCATGGCCAAATCCAAACAAAACAAAGTACCCATGAAAAATTCAACTCTCTTCAGAATCACATTCAATAAACCCAAACACAAACAAATTATAGAATAGAAAATACAAAACCCATAGACAAAAAATTGCAATGTTGTTTTGTGAAGGCAGAAGGAAGAGAGGATGAGAGAGACAAACCTGAAACCCAGAGCGGTTGATGGTGGTTATCGGCTTCAACAACAGCACCTGAGTCCAATTTCAATTTCAAACATGAGCGTCTTCCTCCTCCGTGGATTTCCCAAATTCCATGTTTTCAGAAACCTCGAGCGAGCGAGCGAGTGAGTACGATTCAAGAAAAGACTCTTAACTTATTAACTCTTCTCTTTCTCTGTTTCTACAAATAAAAGTTGACACTCTATCTAATCACTAATCACTCCAAATTCTGAACACTGTTTTCCTCAACTCAGTCTCAAGTACCAAGAATCTACTCCTCCACATTACCCAATTTTTTATGTTGGTCAATTTTACTTATATACCCATTGCCAATCTTAACTTAACTAATAAATGGATACATGCTGAATTTGATTTCTATTCAAAACTTCATCAAATATTAGTTGAGCTATATGATTTTATGACAAATTTTTGATTTCTTCTTTTGAAGAAAACCTTTTTTTTAAATATAATTAATTTTTTTTTCAGTATTTGGTGGCATTAGATAATGTTGTTCAAAGGAAAATTAAAAGTCAGTTAATGAAAAACCTTAATAAAAAATTAGTTTAATTTCAAGAGGATATTTTTCACCTTTATTTTTCAAAAAACAATCTCATTCTCATAGTTGCCCTTTCATGTTTTGAATTATATAAGAAATATTATTAATTTTTTGTGCATACCAAATATTAGAAATAATTTTTCAACTTATTTTCTAGGTCACTACCAAATATAGGAAAATGCAACAGTTTTCTTTTTGGAAGATAACTCATTTTCTAGAAATCATTTTATTGTTTTGTCAAAGCATATGGACCATATATTTTAGACCCTATAGTGGAAGGGAATGTAACAAATTAAATCATATGGTTTAACAAAAGTAACGAAATTAACCTTGACATTTTAAAAAATATATAACAAATTAAATCCTAAGATTAAAAAAATATTGTGTTTGAAGTTTCAAAAAATAACCGATTAAACTCTATAGTTGTTATTGTACTCATGATATATTCTATTTTTGTTAGGTAATAAAAAGATATTATAAGAACAAAGAAAGAGGAGGAAGCATTTCCATCTCTTTCAGAAAGGTGCAAGACAAAGTGTCAACTTCTCCTTTAGAGTGGGCAAGAGAGTTTGCAGGTCTCAACCATGCACGCGGTTATTTAGTTAGTAAATTCAAAGCACCCCCCTTTGTAAAAAAAAAGAAGAAGAAAACTCCTGTTCTTTAGCCTCACAAGCAATTAGGAGAGCAATGGGATTTTATTATTATTTATAATTCAATAGTTAAAATAAGAAGGAAAAGTTTAAATTCTAGAAAATATTTGCGATTTATTTGTTTTTGTATTTTATCAAGTTGCCCATTGTTCTATATCTCAAAAAAAGAAAGAAAGTTGTGCATTGTCCATGCTTGATGCAACCGATCATCAGAATTATTGCTCTCATGTGCTAGCTCTTGTTTTTTTCTCCGTGATGAATTTGTATTCGAATTTCTAAAGTATGATGGTTTCCGTTATTTCAACAAAACTAGTCGCGTACAATTACATATATGCCATATGGAATCAGATTCTGTATAATACATTGAACTGTGACTTTAACAAAGTAGTGATTTCTTTTCCATTCTCTCATGAACGCCTTAGGGTAGTCAATATTATATAATCTTGAGGTGCATGCATACGGTCGCGAATACCGATATAAGGTATAAGGCTTCCAATTAAGTTCCAACTAAAATTGTAGCGTTATTGACACAGAAGAGTGGCATGGCATATTAATTATGCTTGAATCAAGAACAATTCGCATACCTCATTCAAGCCACAATCAAAAAGCTGAATGTGTAGAATATGAAAAACGTGTCACTAACTTTTATGATCAGGTCCATTTTGCACTCTCTGACGGAGAGATACGAAACCTTCCAGATAATTCAGCCTGCAACTTTTTCAAGCGTTGAATTCCTTGTTTTAACAAAAAATATGCCTGAAAAATTCCTATTGTTGTACCCTGAAAAAACAGAAAGCCAAAATCAATACAAGTAATGGCCACTTTAATTAAGTGAAACACAAAAATTTATCAATCAAAAAGTTAAAAAGATAGAGAAACAGATAAAGAAACACTATTCTAAGTTTCGTATTTCTTTTTATTAATCCACACCCAACAAGTACTAGTAGTTTAGATTCAATTTTAAAGACCTATAGTTTAGCAAGTAAATTAGAATATATACGTGTAGATTGGTCGAGGGGCATGCATTGCAAATTTGAGTCATTAAGGCTGTGTTTGGTTCGTGTAAAAGTATTTCCGGAAAATATTCTATTTTCCGGAAATGCTATTTTCCGGAAAGGAAAATGTTTTCATGTGTTTGGTTGCATTTCAAAAAATGTTTCGGAAAATATTTTCTGATGTTTGGTTGTGTTCTTGAAAATAGCATAGAAAACACATTTTCACATTTTCTCACATTTTCTTGGTTACCAAACGATTATATAATATCATTTATTCATCAAAACATAAACAAAACCCAGAAAAAAATCATCAAATCCGGACAAACGAAGGCGAGATCGCGATCGGCGCGATCGTGATCGGAGCGGTCGGTGCATCGCGATCGGCGGCGCGATGCGTCGATCGCGATTGCGATCGCGCCGACGGCATCATGCGTCGATCGCGATCGCGATCGCGTCGACGGCGTGATGCGTCGATCGCGATCGCGATCAACGCGTTCGCGCGATCGCGATCTCTCCGATCGACGCATTGCGATCGGCGGCGCGATGCGTCGATCGTGATCGCGATCGACGCGTTCGCGCGATCGCGATCTCTCCGATCGACGCATCGCGCTGCCGATCGCGATCGACGCATTGCGATTGGCAGCGCGATGCGTCGATAACGATCGACGCATCGCGATCGCGCGAAGATCGAAGCGGAGATCGCGATCGGAGCTCTGGGTGGCTGGATCGATCGGAGCTCTCGCACTTGATCTCGCTCGTTGGCTTCGATCTCGTTCGTTGGCTTGATCTATTCCGCACTTGATTTCGCTCGTGGGCTGTTGTGTTCTTCGATTGTTTTTTTCTGTTCTTTCTCTCTCGCTCTCGTGTTGTGTTTTCTGTTTTTTCTCTCCCTCTCTCTGCGTTTTGCAAGCCACGGAAATCAATTGAAGTGAAAATGAAGGCAGATTTTCATTTCCGTGGTCAAGGCTTCAAATTTCGGTCAACAGGAAATTCATTTCCGGAAAATAATATTTTCCGTCACAGCCAAACGCTCCATTTTCCGGAAATTGATTTCCGGAATTCATTTGAAGTCGAAACAAACGCACCCTAAAACAGTAACTTTGGTATTAGAGATGGTAATCGGATCAGCTAGAAGGCATGCAATAACAACATCCCCCAAGCAAGGATTTATTAGATTCCTGCAAATGCTTTCTCGATTTATCACTCAACCCACCTTTTGCCTTAAATTGTAGTAACAACCGTATAAACAAGTTATTCTCTAACTCTACATGTAAAACTTACGCAAAGTATCTTCCAAGAGGACTGTTGAAAAAATCCTTATTGAGCTATTCAAAGGCAAACCAAATTATACTTCTAATCTTCATCCATACCATCCATATAAACAAATCCCATCTCCCCAAATTTTCATACGGGCTATATATAAGCTAGCTTATTAGAAGTTGAGTAAAAATAAGAAAAACCCCTCATGATGAAAATCGACAAAGAGATTTCTCACCCAATCCATCCACTGCACAAGCTAAAGCTTGAATACACAGAGATCCCATTCAATTGTGATGGGTGCAAAGAAGCTGGTATTGGCCTCAAATACAAATGCCAGCAATGCGAGTTTGACTTGCATAAGGCCTGTGCTGTGGCACCCCCAATTAGTATTATTCATCATCCTTTTTACGAGAAATGTGAGTTCCAATTTCACTATAATCCCCCTGGTGCAGCTAGGAGAATATGTGATGCATGTAGGAAAGATGTTCTGGGGTTTGTGTACCACTGCAAAAGATGTGGTTTTGATCTTCATCCTTGCTGTGCAAACCTCCCACAGGTCCTAAACGATGGGGAATACAACCTTTACTTGTGCCTCAAGCTCTCTAGTTCATGCCATCGTTGTGGGGGCAAAGGACATGGTTGGTCTTATAGGTCCCACTGCAAAACCTATCACCTACATGTGTCATGTGTTAAGGAGTTGCTTGTGGAGAACTGGCAGGCTATGTATCTTAATGTAGACAAGAACAAGGTCAGGGAAATGCAAACTAGGATCCCAAGCCTTAAAGGGACACTTAAAAACTATCATGGTCATGGAGCAGGGAGAGGAGGAAAGGTGAGCAAGTGCTGTCAGATTGCTGGTGGAGCTATTCGTGTTATTGTCTCTGCCATCTTGGGGGATCCTACAGCTATAATAGCTGCAGTGGTTGGGGGTTTCATATCCAAGTAGGTAGAACTGTGCAAAACACCAACGGAGAAATTAATGCATATGATATATATGTAATTATTAAAGTCTCTTCTGTTCTGCATGCATAATATTCATGTGTGTATTACAAAGTTTATAACATAAGTTTTACAAATCAATGCGTCACAAATCACAAAAAAAAAATTCATTTATTATCTTATTGAAGTATAGTCAATCACATTCATTGGAACAGAATGAAATTAATAATATTGTGATTTACAACTATATTTTTATGTTGGCTTTAATTCAGTGTCAAATTTAATTGTAATTTTTGTTCAATCATTTCCTTGTATTTATTGTGGGATTTTATGTAAGGGTTGTGTGTGAGAGTTTGGTGAAGATCTATGAAGAAGGAGAATTCGTGACTGGCTCACAAGTGACAACCCGCGAAAGGCCACTTGAAAAGCACATTCTAGAATCTGAACAGTTTCATGCTAGACTGGATTTCACGAGTCACTTTGCAACTTAGGCCAAGTCGCGAGTGACCCACAAAACTCACTGCCTGGAGCTTTTTTAAAGTGGGTTTTTCTCATTCCTTTACTAACACTATATAAGCCCTTATTACCCATGAAATTGAAAGGAGTTTTTCCAAGGAACTTTTAAGAAAGAAAATCCTAGCTATACACTTGAGAGTTAGAGATTGTAAACCCACAATTATCTACACCTTTTCTCTAAAGTTTTTCTCTACTCCTACCTTTCCATTTACACATCCTTAATAGGTTCTTAGCCCAAACACTTACCTCACCCATTCTAAGTGTTGAGAGAAGTTTTGGTGCATATGAGAAGCATTGGAAGAAGCCATAGATTGGTGGATGCAATTTGGAGCTAATTGTGGGATCCGGATAACTAGTGAAAACATGGCTTCGTGAAACCCGTTGGTAGCTGGAACTTGGAGGGTTCAAGTACATTGGGTAGATTAGACTTAGAGGGTCTTTTTGATATTCGTATACTCTAACTTTATTCACTAGTGGATCGATTTTGGCTTGGAGGGCCGCGGAAAGGGTTTTCACCGAGTACTTCAGTTTTCTCTTTGATAACATGTTTTGATGTTATTTTTTATTTGCATCTCTCTTCTCTTACTCTTTAAGTTTTATATTTATCATTGCTCGCTTGTGGTTATGGCTTAGAGAGTAGTTCTAGTTATTGCGTATTATTTACTTTTGTTCCACACTTAGATAAGTTAGAGTGAAAACAATTAAGACGTGTTTTTAAAATTGTTTTATCAAAAATATTTACTTATATATTTCTAGGATGTCTCCTAAATATTATTTGGTTCAATGAGCTATTAGGATATATGAGTAATTAGAGGAAAAATAAAGTATATTAATAATTTATAAACTTTTTATTTTTATGAAATATATTAAATACATTTTTAAATATTGAGTTATGTGTGGTATATAAGAGTAATTTTTGTAAATAAAAATAATATATTAGTCAAATATATGGGGGCTATTAATTTAAATTATACATAAGTTTTTAGATTTTTACCAAAAATAGAAGAAGGAAGAGCAATTTTTGGAAAGTCAAGAGGGCCACGACCCCCCTTCCCCCGCTCTTGATTCTTAAGCTTAGGGGTATTGCTAGACCATGTATAAATTGAGTGTCAAAAACTTAAGAAAAATTTTTGTGGGACTCACAAGTCTCGTAGACTTAAAACAGGAGCTTGTGATTCCCATCACCCATACCCGTTTTCTGTACGGGTTAACAGTTGGAATCACTACTTCTTAAAACCCGATTTTAAAAAAATAGAATAAGAACCATCGAATAAAATCGAAGAGGAGGAGGAGAAACGACGTAGTTTTGAACTGCTGTTGCGTTTGGAAACTTCAAAGTTGGATCTTGATCGATCTTAGGAAGCCAATACAAATAAAGGCGTATTTCTGAGAGTTGAGAGGAGGCCCAATCTTGTTCTTCCCCATTACTGTAATGTATCAAACCTTGGCCCGTCTAAGTGAAGAGGTTCGGATGGACCAAACCCGGGCTGGGAGAACTCGGAATCGGACTCGATTGGTGACTCATCTGAGTCACGCACGGACTCGGTGGCGGCAGAGTGGCAATGGAGGAGTTGAACAGATGTGTATGGCAGAGAGTTAGCGATTGACCACTCCAATACCAGCTTCCTGATCCTCACCAAACACCACCCTGTCGAAGTTAGCTTTGACTGAAAATCCAAGCGGAGGCTGCCACCACACCTGGCTGGGTCTATTTCCTCTCACCATTCCCTATTTTCCTTGTTGAAATTTAGCCAACAGAGCCGAGGCAGAGTGGGCGACTCTAGAGCATGGCTGAGGATTATTGTTCGCTTTCAACTTGTTTCTCCGCATCCAGATCAGCCACGCCGTCATCGCAAACAATTCCAGACTAAAACTTTTTGCCTTAGTAAAACTCACAAGGTCGCTCATGACTTGAAGGCTCTGACCCTTTCTCCTCACCTCCCCAAAAGCTGGTGCCCATGCCTCACGGACCTTCTCGTAGTCCCATAGAGCGTGAAACTCATCTTCAGCCATGCATCCACATTGGTCACACGTCGAGTTGTCCACCACCCTTCTTTTTTGGAGATTAGACTTCGTTGGGAGAGCTCTTGAGCAAGCACGCCATAGAAATATCTTCACCTTATTTGGCACTTTCAGTTGCCAAATATCCTTCCAGAAATGTTTAATCACCTCCGAATTTGAGCTGGAAGGCAGGGAGTTCATCTGAGACTCATGCAACAACTGATAGCCGGTTTTGACAGAGTAGGAACCCGACCTGCATCTCGGCCAAGAGAGATAGTCCTCTTGATCCGTGACACACAGGGGAATACTCTTGATTCTTTGGGCTTCAAAAGGCAGGAAGATGTCATCCACTAGTTGCTCATTCCTGCCCCCTCCACTCGGCTCCAACAAATTAACTACTGACCAATTTGAAACCTCTTCAATTCTTGGAGAAACTACACAAGCTGAGGCCCCCCCAAGTAGCCACCTGTCATTGTATATGTTTATCTTAGTGCCATTCCCTACTCGCCAAAGTAAACCCGACTGAACCAACTTTGAGGCCTTTACTATGCTTTGCCATGCATACGACCCTGACGCTACCTTAGCATCAAAAACTGACCTACTTGGGAAATACTTCGCACTAAAGACCCAGTAAAAGAGAGATGATTGGTCCACTAGTAGTCTCCACTCTTGTTTAGCAAGCATAGCCCCATTAAATTTCTCCAAGTCTTTAAAACCCATACCCTCTAACGCCTTAGGCTTACACATAGTTTCCCAATTCTTCCAATGAATCTTACTTTGGTCACCCCGTTGGCCCCACCAAAATTTCCTTATCATCATTTCTATGTCATTTAGTAGTCCGGATGGGAGCTTGAAGCAACCCATCGCAAAGGTGGGTATAGCTTGAATTACCGCCTTTAGGAGCACCTCCCTTCTCGTTTGTGATAAAAGCTTTTCTTCCAACCTTGAAGCTTGTTCCAAACTCTCTCCTTAATGAAATAGAGGCTCGCCTTTTTATTCCTTCCCACCACCACTGGTAGACCAAGGTACTTCTCATATTCCCGCATTTCACTTACCCCCAACTCATTAATTATCTCAATCTTCCTCTCTTCCGAAGTAGCCTTACTAAAGAACACGGTAGTTTTTTCTCTATTTAGATTTTGGCCGGAGGCTTGCTCATGCAACACCAAAATACTTTGGATAACATCCAAATCACTCTTAGTAGCTCAACAAAAAAGGAGGGTGTCATCCGCAAAGAACAAATGGGAAATTTTTGGGCCATTTTTGCAAAGAGAGAAACCCCTAATAGCTTCGGACCTGGCTGCCTGTTGCAGTTGGCAATTTAGGGCTTCAGAACAAATTAAGAATAGATATGGAAAGAGAGGGTCCCCTTGCCTAATACCCCTCGATGGCCGGATATCACCCTTTGGAACTCCATTTACAAGAATTGAATAAGAAGCCGAATTTATACAACTCAATATCAAGGCCACCCACCTCGCATCAAAACCCATCTTCATCATAGTGACCTCTAAGAAACTCCACTCCACCCTATCGTAAGCCTTGCTCATATCAAGCTTCAAGGCCATAAAACCCCCTTTTTTTGATTTTTGGTTCTTCATATGACGCAAAGTCTTGAATGCTACAAGGATGTTATCGAAAATTGCTTTGTTTGATTGGAAAGCACTTTGAGATTCTGAAATAATCAAGGGTAGCACCCCTTTAAGCCTGTTTGCGATCACCTTTGATACAAGCTTATAGATTATATTACATAAAGAAATAGGGCGGTATTTAGAGACTTTTGTGGGACTTTTTACCTTTGGGATAAGAGTGATGAAAGTCTGATTTATGGATGGAGGGATGACACCCGAAGCAAGACAACTCAACACCGCTTTAGTCACATCTGCACCCACTGACGGCCAATAGTGCTGAAAAAAAAGGGGAAGGAGTCCATTCGGACCCGGGGCCTTCAAAGGTTTCATTTGATTCAGAGCCGTGACCACCTCTTCCTTAGTATACTCCTCATTTGGCACTTCATTCATCTCCTCCGTTACAGAGCAAGGCACATCTGCCACAACTTCCTCCATCCTACACAGATTTGATGAGTTAAAGAGGAGTTGGTAGTAATTGACCAAAATCTGTGAAGTCCCATCCTCATCTGTGCACACCTCCCCACTCGGATCTTCAAGAGCATCAATTCGATTCCTTTTAAACCGATGAGATGCTCTACTATGGAAAAACTTTGTATTGTTATCACCCTTTTGCAACCATAGAGCTTGAGATCATTGTTTCCACATTTGTTCTTCCTTAACCAGAAGCTTCAAAATATCTAACTTCAACCTTTGAACCCGAGAGAAACTTCCACCCCTTATAGCCTCTTCCTCAACCACTCTCAAGAAATCTTTTTTCTCCCTAAGTCTTCGGGTCACATTACCAAAGGCTACTTTGCTCCACCACTTCAAATTCTTGCAACACCTCTCCACTTTTCCTTCCACTCTACTCATCGGACTACCACGATAAACATGGGACCATGCATCCTCAATGACTTCTCTACACCCCTCATCCCTCATCCACATTTGCTTAAACCGCCAAGGTTTGTTCACTTGCTTAGGTATACCTAATGAGTGAATCATAATCGGCTTGTGATCCGATGTACCACACTCCAAATGAACTACTTTTGTAGCCGAAAACATAGAGAGCCAATCCGCCGTTCCAACCGCTCTATCAAGTCTCTCCCTCATTGTATGTCCCTCCTCTTGCCCATTGCACCAAGTGAATTTGTTACCACTCTTGAAAACCACATTCATCCATCACGTCCTTAAACTCCTGAATTTGCCTACTTGGTCTATGTCTCCCCCCCAATTTCTCATGGCCTCGGATAATTTCGTTAAAGTCCCCTGCACATATCCAAGGTAATGTAAATTTTCCTTTTAGTCTTCTCAAAGTGGCCCATGAAATATAGTGATTACTTGTTTCGGATTCCCCATAGAAGCCGGTGAATCTCCACTCCCCTTCCTTTCCTTTATTAATGATCGCATCAATATGATTTGGCGAGTAAGTATCAACCGAGAAATCCACTTATTTCTTCCAAAAAATCACCACCCCTCCGTCCCTCCCTTCTCTTGAAAACTCAATCATACCATCAAACTTCAACTTGTCATGTAAATAAATTAGCCTAGCTTTTTTCAACCATGTTTTGGCTACAAACACGATTGAGGGAGAATGAGCCCGAATTAAGTCACCAAGCTCCTGCTCTGTCTGAGGGCTCCCAAGTCCTCGACAGTTCTAGCATAAAATATTCATTGCTATTGGTGGGGCTGCTCCGCAGCCTCCACCATTAAAATAGTTTGATCCTAACCAAAGCAAGAAACCAATCTCTTCTTATTAGGTAACTCACTGTAATCCCCCTCAGATGCTAATCTTTTTGTGTTTTTTATGACTACCCTAGGAGTAGCATTCTCTGCTAGCCGTGCATGGGCTTTTTTCCTCACCCTTTTTGCCTTTTCCACCCTAACACTACTTTTCCTAGAGCTCATAATATAAGAAATATCACATAAAGCAGATTGGGTAATAGGAACACTTACCAAGACCCCCTCCTTCTCACATGTTTGAGTAGTCACCATCTCAAACCCTAATTTTGTTTTTGCTTTTGTGCTTTCCACTGCCGTGTATAAGACTTCAGCCCCCCTAGCTGGACTTTCAACCTTATTCCCATCATAATTTCCTTCTTTGGAAGCCCCTAAAGTTACGCCACCCTCCTTGTCAAAATGTGTCAGGTCCTTATCAACCTCAGCTAGCCTTTCCTCAAAACTTTCCCTTGAATCATGGCTTTCCAATACCGCCCCATCATGGATCATGGCTTCCCCTTCTGACCCTACTAAAACCTTGTTAAAAGCACCCTGAAAATGTGCTGCAACCTTAGTTTGTTCCTACACCACCGTGGGAAGAAGATCATCCACCTGAAGCACCGGCGGCACCACCACATTCTCGGCCTCAACCACCTTTTTCTTTCGAGCTTTCTTTGCAGCGTAGAAACCTGGAACTTTGAGGATTGAGCTTCTGCCCTTCACAAATGGTGTAGCCGTAATCCATGCACCATAGGCTTGGTTCTCCTTAGTAAGCTTACCTTCACTATCAATCCATAAATCACAGTCACTGTCTACATGATTCAAACAACCACACCAGTAGCAAATGTTGGGAAGTCTTTCATACTTGAAAGACACCCAACTTTGCTCACCTTTGGACAGAGATATTAGTCTTCCCCTGCACAGAGTCTTGCTAATGTCAATAACTACCTTCATGCGTAGAAAACTCCCCCCATCCATCTCACCCTCATCACTACTTTGACAAACAGCCCCTACCACTTCACAGAGTTTCATCGCCACTGTTTTGTTCATAAACTTAAATGGAACATCGTGTATTTGGACCCAAATCGGAATCCTCTTAAACTCTAGGTCCCGGAGGGAAACTCCCCTGTCATACCACTGTAGCACCACCAGGTGCTTATCAAAACTCCAAGGGGAATTGCTCATTATCCTCTCCACCTCCTCCTTTTTTTCAAAAGTAAACAGTAAGACATGGTCACTGATCTTCCTAACCTCAAAACCCTTCACCGACCTCCACAGAGGGCTGATAGTTTTTGTCACAGCCTCCACATTGAGTGCTCGTTTTGTCAAAAATTTTGATGCCATAGTAAATTTCTTGGTTAGGAGCTCATCATCCAACCCCAGCTCGTCACCTTCCTTGGCATTCAGAAACAAGCTTTGCCAATGTTTTGTAAGGTTCTCCATATTCTAACACCCCCTCCCACCTCTTGTGTCTCCCACAGCCCCAGGAAAAATGGGAAAAGAAAAAAAAAATGAAAATAGAAGAATAGAAAAAGGAAAGCTAGCCTTCGAACCACCTCCAAGCAAAAATTTCTTGAGATACAAAGAATCTTACCACCAGGAACGTCAGGTTCTACAGCCCAAAAAGAAGCTTTTCTGGTGCTCCAGAGAAGCTTCTTTAGAGACAGAGAAAAAAAAGAGCAAAGAGTCGGTGAACACATAGTTAAGCTCCCTTTTTCTTCCATAATTTTTTTTCCTTCTTTTATATAGGTGGTTGTCAAGTCATGGTAGGAATCAATGTTATGAATTTCGTTCCGTTTTAGCTAGTATTTCTCTTATGGCATGCAAACCAGAATGATAATACCATATGTTTCACATTAGATTAAATTTTGGCCAATTTTGGGATTTTCGACCATTCTGGTTAATTCTGAGTAATTTCAACTGAAATTCAAATTTTTCCTTGTATGAAATGTAGAGTTCTTTGAGTGAGAGTGAAATTTTGGAAAAGAGAGAGGAGGTGAAAGAGAAAAAATGAAAATTTTTTTGTTGACAAAATGAAACTATGAACTTGATTTGGCATTCTTTTGTTGTTGACAATTCCGCCATTGCTAAAATCTTAATGTTTATTTTTGGTTGGAGTAGATCTGATTTGTTTTGGGAGAAGACAGAAGAGGTAGTAGAGGCTAGAGGAGAACAAAGAGATTGGGAAACGGAGAGGGAGAGTTATAGTGAAGGAAACTAGGGGCTGGTTTTTTCTTTTTTTATTTTCTTTTAAAATCAAATAAACCTCTTAAGTCTATCTCATGGGTGGGTTCCGGTTAACTCAACTGGTAGACTTTTTGATAGTTGAATAAGAAATTTAGGATTCAATTTCCCCCTACACAAAAAACTGATTGATGTCTTAGTCTGATGATAAAAAACTATCATTAAAAGTGGACACTATAAGTTGAAACTCTTAAAAAAAAAAAAAAAAAATCAAACTCTAAAAAAAATCATCAACAGCCCTTGCTCGATACCACACTAACATCTTTTCAGTTTCCTTTTTTCTCTCCCCAAAAAAAAAAAAAAAGGTCTGTCTCATGGTTGGATTGAAGTATGGTTTTGAAATCCGAACCTTTCATCAAACCGTCAAAATAAGAGGTTTAAGGTTTTCGAGGTCGGACTTTGAGATCGAACTGTAATGACGTCATAGTTAATTTAATAATTATTTAAAATATAAATAAATATATTAAATTAGTACAAATAGAAAATTTGACTAAAATAAATCAAATAAATATTAAAACCATCTTTCAAATTTATTTTTCATATCACAATTTTCATTATAGTGTTTCAAAAATCAATGTAATATTATCAATTGCAAAGGCAGCCTTACTTGTTCTTTAGGGGATTCAAATGAACCCCCTGACTTGATAAATAAATAAATATATATATTTATAATTTATTATTATTTTAATTTACCTTTAAAAATAATTTTGCACACCCTAACTTAGATATTGTACACTCTGACATAGATCATTCTAGCCCAAAACCCAACAACAATACAAATTAGCCTATCCCAAAACCAACCAATAATATAGATCACAAATCTCTCTCTAATGAATCTTTTTTTTTCTATCTGACTATTCACCATTTCAAACTCTAAGAGTAAAGAGTGAGTGTTTGTAAGTTCTCTTTTTATTATAAATTTATATATTATTTGTGTGAGTGTGTGTCTGATACTGATTGTGTATATTATTTATTTATTTTTTTCTATAATGTTAATTGTGTGAATTTGTGTGTGTGTGATATTAATTTATATAATTTAATAATTAGTAAATATAGAGGGTTTGTTACATGCGTGTATTGTTATCATATTATAATAACATTTTGTTATAAAGTTAGTGATTTAAAAAAGAAAGAAAGTAAAGTTAGCGATTGTTCTAGTATTTGATTGGTTAACTAGATACATAGTGTATTATTTATATCTGTATGAATGGATGTAGCTCTTTGAGTTAATAATTAATTTAATGCTTGTAGGTTGGGTTTTGTCATTTAGTTTAAAATATTTTTATAAAAACAATGATAAATAGATAATCACAATTGCATAAAAATAAAAAATGTTATATAAACTTAACAAAATAAAATGGTTACACTTACTTACATTGACAATAGATAATGGCAACTCATAATGAATTATCAAGTAAGGATTTTAAAATATGAAAACTTGTAGAAGGGAATTGTAAAATTTCACGTATTTGCGTGTTTTTTTTCCGGTCGATAACTAGATATATTTAAATTCTCTTTTCATTAAATTTTGTTTAACTTAAGATAAGATTTATATTATAAACTAAATAAATGCCTATAACATTATAGATTTTTATGTAAATGTATATAATATTGTACACTTTTTATACAATATTTTACATATTTTTTTTAAACCTACTACTAGATTGACAATACTACAGAAGCAATAAATCAATTTAGGAAATGTTAAAGAATGAAAAATGATAGAACAATTAATTTTGTTTACAACTTTTAATATTTTTCATAAAGATAATGTCAAAATTTTTTTAATATGATTTATTAACAATTATCTGAAGGCACATATTAATTATACAAATCGGTGTGTTTGTAGTATGTTGCCTAAGAAAGAACTGAATCACATGTTAATAGTAGACTATACCAATAAATGAATTAATCAAATATAAAAATCTTTAAAATATTAGAAACCAAATGAAAGGTGAAGATGTAGCCACATGTCCAACTTTTTCACATAGGGAAAGGGTAGTGCCTATCAATGCCATAGTGGTAAACAACTCATTGAAAATGAAAAAAAGAATCTTGGCTTTTGCATACTAATGACAGGTGACAAAAGAAGAAGGAAAACCCAAAAGAGGAGGAAGAATGAAAACACCGACAGGAAGAAGTAGAAAAGGTTTGTGATTTTCATTTTATTTTATGTGGATTTACTAATTTAGTGTGTTTTGGGATTGCAATTTCAAATTTGGGATTGAGAAGGAGAAATAAAAAGAAAAAAAAATGGCACAAAGTGGCAAAACAACTCAGTTTTAACGAAGATGAACTGATTAAGTCGTCTATTTTTATTTTTAAAACTTTGGCTTGAACCATGAGATCCGGTCATAGTTTTCAAACCCGGGTAGTTCGATTGGAACTTTTGTGTAGAGTGGGCTGGTGTGGAGTTCAAAGAATCATCCTAATGGGCGGTTCTTAGTTAATCGGGTTGGACAATATATATGTTTTGGTTCGGATTTCAAAACCATGAATTAAAGTGGGTCTTTAGTTTTTCTTTATTATTTATTTATTTTCCGTTTAAAGCTTTAAATAGCACATTAGCACTGCTAAAGTATCTGTACTTCTGTGCATAAGTTTTTAAAAGTATTGTTTTAAACATTATATATTAATATATAAATATTTGTAATATTGTAATATTTTTTATATATTACTAAAAAGGAGTATAAAACTTACCTAAAAAATTATAAGAAAATTACAATTATATATATAGTTTATATGCAACAGTAATTTCAAAATGGTTTGGAACGTACACTCATACTGATTTTTTTTGATGGGATCATACCGAAATATTCTGTTCTATAATCAAACTGAATACCGATATATTCTGTTCTATAATCAAACCGAATGATTCCGAAACAATATTCCTAACTTTCCTAGGAATTAACATGATCACATGGGTTTTAATTTTTAAATCAAATTGCACTGGCATCTGTAATAAATATCACATGATTCAGATGTTCTCTTGATAAAGATAGTAGCTTGTATTCCGTAAAATTAAAAAAAAAAAAAAAATAGTATCACATGGGTTTTAAATCAAATTGCACTAGCATCCGTAATAAATATCACATGATTCAGAAGTTCTCTTGACAAAGATGGTAGTACTTGTATTCCATTAAAAAAAAAAAAAAAAAAAAAAGTAGTAGTTCTTGTAGCCTTGCTTGCATGGTTGTCAAATAAAGAGGTTTACTGGCAAAATAATGTTTTTCAACAATTTTCCGTACGTTCAGATTCTAGTCAGTAAAAACTCAAGATTAAAATTTTTTTTAAAAAATATCTCAAATTGCACTTGCAGTGTGCAGGAAAGACAAAAGTAATTTGTCAGAAAAAGTTAAAAAAAATCTGAAATAGTATTTACAAAAGTGAAAAAATGACATAAATTAGAAAAGAAGGCAAAAATTGTGTAAAAGAAAGTGTGCTTAACGGGCACCGTGCGGTGCCCGTTAACGCAACCCAATAAATAAATATATATATATTTAAAAAGTTCAGGGCTTACTGGAACACAGCATTAAAAACAGAATTAAAAAGCCATAAACTTGATTAATGTACCGCACCACCAAATCTTTCACATATACAACAAAACATTTTGTCTCACCTAGGTGAATCTTTTTCTCTTTCCGTACTTTTTTGTGACTTTGCCTCACCTTTCTTTTTTACACAGGTCACTGCCGTGGGCCCCTCAATGTGCAGAGTGCAGTAGCTGTTCCTTATAGCTGACTGACTCCAAATGATTTTAACTCTAGTGATTTCAGATTAGTCTATACCTGATACCCATTGGCCAATGGCCATTGCTTTTAAGTCCTTTACTCTTTCCAGGTACTGTTTTGATTTTGTTGCCTTACTTTTCATTGTTTTTATTTATTTATTTATTTATTTAATGATCTGGTTAATATGTGCTCTAAAGACACACTTTAAATTATTTATTTTTAAAAATATTTTCTCGAAAATTAAAAAAGTTGTTAATATTTTTTTCAATTTTCAAGAAATTTTTTTCTAAAAATGGTTAATTATTATATGCCTTTAAGACATACATTAACAAAATCCTTAAATTATTTTGTCAATCTTGTTTCATGATTCTTTAATTTTAATTAAATACATTTTTATTTATAGCATATATTGAGCTATGAAGTATTGCACATTACTATTTTATATTTCATACAAAAATATATATATTGTGGAGCCCAATAGTTAACGGGCCAGGCCCATTTACTCGTGGGGAGTCCAAAAGTCCAAGCCGAGGAGGGCTATGGTCCAAACTCAATAATATAAAGCACAAGATAGCCTTGGGATACAGACGAGAATAGTTCAGTCTTCGGCAGACCCAAAGTCCCACTGGAAAGAGGGGCAAAAACGGTATAGGATTAAACTTGAAAGAAAATCTAAAATATCCAGGGAAAGCTGCCCTTACTGCCATTCAATACTCTGCACCTGACAGAGCCATATTTTTCGGCTTTTACAACCACCCCCAACGACTTTGGGTATGGGTTGATGGGACAAGTATCAGTCTTGGAAAGTTTGACCCTACACGTGGACGAAGGACAGTGAACACAGGTTAGCATAAAAGGAAAAGTAAGTAATCTAGAGAAAGGGCTAGGAAAAATGGCCAAAAACCAGAGCCTCCCAGCCCGCCTCCAGGAGAAAGACTCCTAGGGCAAAAATGACTTAACCATGTGTAGACACCATGAAAAACCCACTGCCTGGTGACTAAGGCCTAACCTTTCAAACCCACGCTCTACAAATGATATTGTTAGGGTCTTTTTACGTGCGAACCCAACACTGTTGTGGTTCGATACGAATCGTGTCCTTACATATATATATATATATATATATATATATATCATCTCAAAAATAAATTCCTAACTCTACCACTAATTGTTACATAAAATTATGCTAAATTATGTGTCTTTTGTTTTACTATTAAAAGGACAGTGCTTGAGTTATAGGGAAATTGGACAATAATTAATGATCAACACAGGGTACAATCATTATAGAGTACAACTCAATATTAAAAAGAGGAGTACTTGGATTAAATGTTCTTCAGAAATATTAGACAGTGATAAATGATCCAAAAATTCCAATAACACCTAATAAATCACAATTCTTGTAATAATTGTCCATTAGATAGA
This sequence comes from Quercus lobata, assembly GCF_001633185.2. Classification (NCBI taxonomy): domain Eukaryota; kingdom Viridiplantae; phylum Streptophyta; class Magnoliopsida; order Fagales; family Fagaceae; genus Quercus; species Quercus lobata. The sequence continues at coordinate 56,949,062 of NC_044914.1, forward strand.
TTGTAATTGGCAGAGAAAAAGTGGTGAGTTTATATAAAAGTAATATGCAACCAGTCACAATCTATCACATAAAATAATTATAAAAAATTTATTGATCAATATAGTCTATTCATAAAAAATAAAATAAAATAAAAAAGACCAATATAGTCTCAAATATAGGTGGTCCCTATAGGTGGTCTTTTTTTAAGAGAATATCAGGCAAAATTTGAATTTGTTGCTAAAGGTGGAAAACGTGCTTCAGCCATGAATGTAATAATATTAATAATAATTTCAGATGTGCCATGCTTTATGTCGCACATTTGTATAAGAAGGTTTGGAACTACTTGTAGAGTAGTGGAATCAAAAGCCTAAAAGAGAGAGAGAAAAAAAAGTGTTGTGAGAGAGAAGAAATGGAAAGGAGGCCATGCAGTGCGAAAGGTGTAATCAGAGGAGCATGGTCTGCATGGGAAGATAAGATCCTTAAAAACTACATTAAAATCCATGGAGAAGGGAAATGGACAGACCTGCCTCAAAGAGCTGGTTCCAACTTCTAACAATATATGTTGCACTATATATTCTCTCTTCTATCAAAGTGGTTCTCTTTTGTCGATTATTCATACTGACACTTACTTCTTATTTTGTAGGGCTGAGGAGATGTGGGAAGAGTTGCCGGCTTCGTTGGTTGAATTATTTAAGGCCAGATATTAAGAGAGGCAACTTTTCTGAGGACGAAGAAGATCTCATTATCAAACTACACAAGCTTCTTGGTAACAGGTATGGGAAATCTACTTCTTCTCCTCCGGAGTCGGTTCAATATAATTTGAGATTTGAGGTGATAAATTTAAATAATGGTTTTTATATTTAAATATAGATTAAGTAAATTATTCATAAATATATATATAAATTAAATAATTTTATTTAATATTAGAGATATAATTTTTTCCACAACTTTTTATGTGATGATAAGTTAAATAATATTGTATAAAGATTTTTTTTTTATTAACTTCTTCTGAGTAAACCAAAATATATTTAAGATTAAAAAGAAAACTAAATACATTGTTATTATGATTAATGTTATTATTATTATTATTATTATTCTTTGATTTAAATATGATAAACAACACCTTTTTTTTATTATAATAATTTTATGATGAAATATTAAAAACACCTTACACATTGCTATTAATTGCAAATTTGATAATATATGGTGATAAGTATAACAAGTATTAAATAAAAGATCAACATAAGTAACAGTGAATTTAATTTTGAGAAAAAATTTATAAAATCCACAATTGTGCAAATCATAAACAAGTGAAAGAAACTCATTTTGCATGCGAGGGTTTTATTTATTTATTTATTTTTTTTTTAAATTCGATAGTTACAAAGGAAGATGAAATATTAGAACTCTGAATATTTTCATTAAAAATATCATGAAGTGTCAATCAGTTGAACTAGAGGAAATTTGCATAGATTATATGGTCTTTTTTTCCTTTGGGTCTGGGGAAAATTCCCCTCCCTCCTCCTAAATGTCACACTATAAAGTGATAAATTAATGTGCTTACAAACTAGACGTTGTGTTATGAGTGTTGCAGTTGGTCACTCATTGCTCGGAGATTACCGGGACGAACTGACAATGAGATAAAAAATTACTGGAACACCATTTTAAGCAAGAGAGTGCAAGATGACAAGATTCATGGACAAAGTAGTAGAATATTAAAATCCATTGGAAGGATAAGAAAGTTGACATCAGACTCCAATCCAGGAATAAAACCGGTTTCTCACCCTGTGATTCGTCCAAAAGCAATGCGGTGCACAAAGGTTATCCTCCCATGGCAACCAAATAATAATCAAATGTTCAATGAAAATATAGTTCCTTATGGGAATAGTGAAAACCTATTTCCTTCAGTTCAACCGGAGAATAATATCTCTGACTTCCTGAAAGATTTGGATATAAATTACCTTTTGAGATCAGATGTGCAAAATTCAGATGGCCACCAAACCAATGAAATCAATGTACGTAACATTGTGTTGGATTTGCCAGTTTCTGGATGCGATGCCAAGCTTAAAGATTTAATGGATGAAGGGAAGCCTGAGAATTGGAGGCCTACAAATCCTTTTCAGCCAAATGAAGCTATGGATCTTAACACATTGGCTTCTTTTTTGGATTCAGAAGATGCATGGATTAGCTGAAAGTAAACAAGATGCATAACTAAGCCCATTATCTTCATGAATAGTTGGTGCCCGTTGCTGTTAGCATTTTCTTATATTGTGAGTTAGTATTGTCATCTATGTGTATCTAATTAAATCATGAACAGTTGGAGTGTATTTTGCTTGGCATCTGTTGAACCCAATAATGGATAATGCTCACCACATGTTAATATTAGACATTTTTCAGTTGCAAATGCATTGGTTTGACCCATTAAAGGCCAATACATTAATACTCTCATATACCAAATATATATATATATATATATATATATACACACTCACATATATGCACTACATATTGTGTTAGTGGTACCCAAATATGTGTTTGTGATTGCAAATGAAGAGGTGTAGTTCACCTTCCTCACACAAAAACAACCATTCTTGACATTGTAGGAATTTGTGGCTTCTTCCTCTCATTCTCATGGCGAGTTTCTCATCAGTTGTGTTTTGTCTACCTACTATTTTTTAAAATAAGTATATACTAGTGATATTTGAGAGTTTGGTAAATTGTTTTTAGTTTTCACCCCCTTTTGTTTCTTTGGATGTTTTAATTCCTTTGCTTTTTTGCTATGTGGATCTTGGTTGAAAATTTTCAACAATTCCTTCATGTGTTGTCACGTATGAGTAGTGGATTGTATGTATATATTGTATTGATTGAATAAACATATAGACACTGGTGGCTCCACATGGAGTTCAGGGTGGTCATAGGACCACCCTCACCTGGCAAAAAAATTAATTATTATATATAAAGTTTAAAAATTTTATGATTTTATTATCCTTAAGAAATATTTGTGACCACCCTAAAATTTTTTAGGTTTAACGTAATTAATTTTTGGACAAAATTTGGCAACAAACTTGATTGTAGACTAAGACTACAACTCCACTCAATATATATATATATATATAGATATATATATATATATATTTGGATGTGAATTGTGACAAATCACCATTGAATTACATTTTCTTCTTATATCCTTCATATTTGCAAAATTTCAAAAAGAATAAAAAATCAATAGTTATTTCATCAATCAAATCTTTAAATTTTGAGTTTTTGTAATCTAAAATTACATAAAAATCTAAGTTTATGAATCAAATAGTAAATAATATCTGATTAACATGAAATTTGACATGTATTTTAAGAACATAAAGAACAAGCAATTCAATGGTTAGATTTTTAAAATATGTAGCTATGTTAATTTCTTTAGTGAGAGTTGTAGTCTTAGGCTACAACTAAGTTTGTAGCCAGACTTTGACTTTAAATTTTGGCTCCCTTAACAATATATTAAGTCATTACAAAAAAAAAAAAAAAAAAAAAATCCCAATAAATTTTTTATCTAACTAAAATTTTGAAAGGGATGTAACTTATAACATTGATAATGAAATTATCATGCAAAGATTTCAAAATAAAAAAATTTGTAAGACTTTATGTACACTACAAAAAACTAGGCCTATAGTGGCTTTTTTTTTATAGTAGCGTTTATAAAAAAACGCCACTATAGGTACCCTATAATGGCGTTTTCTATAAACGTTGCTGTAGGCATATCTATATCTGCGTTCAGGGAGTCCTATAGGGGCGTTTGTCTTGGTCTTACGAACGCTACTATAAGTCTTAAAAAAAAAATTAAATTAAAAAAGGACCTATAGTGGCGGTTGTCAAACGCCACTATAGGCCCTTTTACGAGAATGACCTATAGTGGCATTTGACAACCGCCATTGTAGGCACTTTGCATTGCAATTTTTTTAATAAGGGCCAGAGGAAAAAAGACTTATAGTGGCATTTGTCAAACACCACTATAGGAAACGCCACTATAAGCCCTTGTAAGAGTAGGACCTATAGTGGTGTTTGACAAACGCCACTATAGGCACTTTTTATTTCATTTTTTTTAATAAGGGCTAGAGGAAAAAAGACCTATAGTGGTGTTTGACAAATGCCACTATAGGTTCTTAAAGATATTAAAAAATGAATAAATAAAAAATATACCCAATCCATAAAACAAAACTATGGCATATTCCAAACTATTCCTTAAAAAAAAAAAAAAAAAAAAAAAAAACTCAATCCGTAAAATAAAAACTATGACGGATTAGCTTGCCTCCTAAGAAACACACTTAACCTGACAGGCGTTGATTTAGTGGTCCATCTCTTTGAACAAAGCGTCCCTTCGTCTTCCATGCTGTTTTCCCTATATAAACCTGCCTTTTTGACCCTCATTTTTACTTTTCACAGAAATTTTACAACCAGAGCTCTATCGTTAGCACTGTCAAACAAGCATACCGTTCACATAGCGAATCCGTCATCTACACATTTTTACTGCTCCTTTCAACTGGTAAGTGTTCCTCCCCTTCCGTTAAATTTCTTTAAACTTTGTGCTCCCGTCTTCCATTAGATTCGTCAGTGTCTTAGGGTTTTTCGTCACATGTAGGTGACAAAGATGTCGAGTGCGTCAAGTAACTAGTTGTGTGTCTGCGAAAAAGCGGGCTACGATAAAGTATTTCTATTTGGTCAAAAAGACCCTGACACTTCAAGTGAAGAGAGGAATCCGTCAGCCACCTCTCCTTTAAGGGATGAGGATTTGGAGACAGTTGGGTCAAATGGTGACTCTAGTGATGGTCTAGATCTTGCTGAATCCCCAGTCCAATCCGTCATAGGTCCTGATGGACTTAGGGAGTTCATAATGCTACCCATATGGACGGTTAATGATTTTATTTCCACAATCAAAGAATCTCACTTCAAGACACTTAAGGCGAAGTACCAGATACTCGTCAACATACCCATGGGTCTACCATACAAGTCGGAGAAATGTTACTATGAGGGTGTTGAGGGTGTTGAGGCTGTCGGGGTCTATGAGCAAATGCTGAAGGCAGGGCTCAGATTCCCCTTGAGTTTCACTTCACCGTCGCCTCCTTCAATTCTTAGGCGTGTCCATCACCCAGATCTCCCTAAACGCCTGGAGGGTCTTCCTAGGCATGGAGGTTTTATATGGGGCCATGTTTGATGGAGCATGGAGATTAATGGTTGAAGAATTCTCTAATTGTTACCATCCCGCTGAGATTGCTCAATAAAAGGGCATGTACAACTTTGTGCCCAGGAGCCCATTGTTGAGGCTTACATACGAAACCCTCGACTCTAACAGAAACTAGAAGAGTTGGTATTTTTTCTTGGAGGGTGACAAATGGATGTGTCGTCCTGGTGATAATGAGTATATGCCTGTCGACACAACTTGGGGCATAATGCCCCCGTCTGCTATGCATCCATCTATATTCAAACTATTAATTGTTTGCTAGCTATTAATTTAACCATCTTCTTTCTCTTGGTGTTATAGTTCAAGACCGTCCATAAGTCTCACTAGAGCAGTGGAGTTTTTTGGAGAAGATTCTCAATAAAACTAAGCTAGAGGAGAGGACGTAGGCTAAATTAGTCACACTTGACACCCTCTTTCAGTACTGTGATGAACCAGAGCCCACAACAGCAGCCTGTCGTTACGATCTTCAAATTCGCCAGTGTAAGCCGTCACCTAACATATATATATATATATATATATATATTTTAAACTCTTGACCTCCGTCCCCTTTGTGCAGAAATGGACTCTGCCAGGTGAAGGGCCCATATTAAGCAGCAAGCTACTTTAAAGAAACAGCAGGATGGTCAGACATTTAAGGGGATAGACTCAGCCAACCCATCTACCAAGAGGAAACTGCTAGGGAAGACTGGCCATCTTCCCAAGAAACCCAAGACTATTCCTGAACCTGTTGTGGGTTTGCAAGCCGAGGCCAAGAAGACGGCTACTCAGCTCGGCCCAAGAAAGGGCAAAGGACTTATGATGGGTTCTATCCCCGTTGTTGAAAAACCACCCATCCTCCTTCGTGAGGACTCTGACTATGCGTTGGAACAACTTTTGTCCATTATCACGACTGATGATTATGAGGATTTAAGCAACCATGCAACTAAGGCCATAGGGGAGACGGGGCTTTTTTGCATTGCTCAGGTGACAACGTCCGTCCACTTTCTCTTTTTCTTTTTTCTTCAACTTTCCTGGCTACTAACCCTTCCATCTTTAGGCCCTGTTGATGATGAAGGGGTTGGGGCGTTGCCTGAACCATGAGATAGCGTTGGACCATATAAAGGCGAAGGCTAGGCTGACGAAAGATGAGCCGAATGAGCTAAAGGCTTGGAAGATGGTCTAGGCGAAAAAGCTTGCCTTATCAGAGGAAGCTAGGGGTGAATTGGAGAAGCAGACAGAGCTGTTGAAACAAGTCTTGGAGGACAAGGAAAAGGAAATTAGTGATGCCAAAAAACAGCTCTGTCAGTCGACGGAGGAAGCGATACGTGAGTACCGTGACTCCGACCCCCTTCTTTCGAAGCTCGGAGGCTCCTTCGCTGAAGGCTTTGACAATGCCCTCCATCAAGTCAAGGCTTCTTATCCTGACTTCGATGTTTCTTATGTTACCATTGATGCCTAGGCCCAAATCTCAGTTCAGCCGGTCCATTCTGAGAGTACGGATGAACTATTTGCTGATGACGCCTTTGTAGACGACACTCATGGTGACGGGGGGACCACTGTTGTAAACCAAGCCAAAACCGTCGAGGACAGCACCCATCAACTTGAAGATCAAGTTTTGGCAGAAAGAGATGATGATGCTCCCATTCAGCAGTAGCTTTTTATTTATTTATTTTTTTTTGAATGTAAAGATTTTGAAGAACAGCTAATGTTTACTTTAACCGTTGCCTTTTGTATCTAAATTGCTCCCTTTAAATTTCATTACTTGTCTTGTTTTATTCGTCTACTTTTATGCCTTTCTTATGAATCCGTTTAGTTTATGGTTATGTATGAATACAACTTGTCTTTAAGATGAACCCATCCTCTTTTAGACTTTGTTTGTGATCCAACGTGTTGTTGAGTCCATCCACTTTGTGGACTTTTAATGATCATCCTCTCGGATGATCCCGTCCTCTTAGGACTTTTATTTGATCCAATGTTTTGTTGAATCCGTCCACTTTGTGGACTTTCAATGATCATCCTCCCAGATGACCCCATCCTCTTGGGACTTTTATTTGATCCAATGATTTGTTGAATCCATCCACTTTGTGGACTTTTAATGATCATCCTCGATGAACCTGTCCTTTTGGGACTTTTATTTGATCCAATTTTTTGTTGAATCCATCCACTTAGGGACATGGTTTTCATCCCACCTAATGTTGAATCCGTCCACTTCATGGACAGTTAATTATCATCCTCTCAGATAAACCCATCCTCTTTTGGACTTGTACTTTTTAATTTAATATAATGTTGAATCCGTCCACTTTGTGGACCTAACTCCGTCCACTTTGTGGAATGAACTTGTCCACTTATGGTCTTAATCATGAATCTGTTCACTTGTGGATTCTAAACCCGTCCACTTCTGGACTACACAACGAATCCATCCACTTGTGGAAAATAATATTAACTCATCCTTATGGGATGAACTCATTCACTTACATGGACTTAATATTGAATCCGTCCACTTGATTGTGGATCTGTGTACATGTAGACTTTATAAGCATGTAGAGTAAATGTGTAGAAACAGATAAATATGTTAGTCATATCTGAATAAACTCTTATTATGATAAATGCATGTAGAAAAATTGTTCCTTAAAGAAAAAGACCTACCCTTTGGGCTTAAAAAGTATTGTGGTAAAAATAAACTAGAAAGACATAAACTTGAAATGAGGAGTGTCGTTGTTCGTCTACTGCTAATATAGTCTATTGATAGTACTTCTTTAGGTGCTCTATGTTTCACAGGTGATGCAACTTCTGCCCGTCTAATGTTTCCAGGTGGTAGGTTCCTTTCCTATGCCATGATGCAACTCTGTATGGTCCTTCCCAGTTTGGTCATAGCTTTCCCTGGGAGGTTTCTTTCATAGAGCCCATCACCTTCCTTAAGATGAGACCTCCAACTTGGAATTCCCTATGTCTGACCTTGGAGTTGTAGTGCTTGGCCATGAGATTCTGATACCGTACTAATTTCTGTTCAACTTTTGCTCTTACTTCATCCACCAAATAAAGTTGTAGGCACATAGCTTCATCGTTCTTGTCTTCATTATGGTTGTCTACCCCGTAGCTTGTAAGTCCCACTTCAGCCGGGATGACTACTTTGCTTCGGTATGCTAGTCGAAATGGGGTTTCTCTAGTAGGTGTCCTTGTCGTTGTCCTGTACGCCTACAAAACACTTGGTAGTTCGTCCGACCATATACCCTTTGCTCTCTCGAGCCGAGTCTTGATGATTTTGAGCAAGAATCGGTTTGTGACCTCAACTTGTCCATTGGCCTGCGGGTCGGCAGGCGAGGAGTAGTGGTTTTTGATCCCTAGTTGTGAGCAAAAGTCTCTGAATGCGTCGTTGTCGAAATGCTTTCCATTTTCTAAGACCAATACCCTTGGTATATCGTATCTGCAAATGATGTTTTTCCATACAAAGTTTCGCACATTTTTCTCCGTGATTGTGGCCAGGGTTTCTGCTTCTACCCATTTGGTGAAGTAGTTTATACCGACTACTAGGAACTTTAACTGCTTGACCGCCGTTCAGAACGGGCCCATGATATCTAACTCCCACTGAGCAAACGGCCATGGGGCCGTCATTGGAGTGAGCTCCTCGGTTGGTTGCCTTATAAGGTTGTCGAATCTCTGATACTTGTTGCACACTCTGACATAGGCATGGGCATCCCTTTGCATGGTTGGCCAATAATATTCGGCCCGAATTAGTTTATGTACCAATGACTGTGATCCAGAGTGGTTTCTACAGACTCCTTCGTGGACTTCTCTCATGACATAATCTGCCTCTTCGAGGATGAGACACCTTAGGTATGGTCGGGAGAAGCCCCTTTTATAGAGAATGTCTTTAATCAAAATGAAGCGTGACGCTTAAACCTTCAACTTCCTTGCAGCCTTCTTGTCGCCTGGTAGCATGCCGTCCTTTAGGAATAGGAATGGCAACGGGCCGGGTTTTTGTATACCCGGACCCGACCCACGGGCTAAGACCCGCGACCTGGACCCGACCCGATTATTAATCAGGTTTTTTTTTTTTTTTTTTTTTGGGCCCAGACCCACCCCGCTGGACCCCGCGGGCCTCGTTTAGCAGCTTGGGCCCATATCTGGCCCAGCCAAAATTTTTTTTTTTTAAGCCAATTAAGATTTTTTGCTAGATTCAAGCCCATTAAGATATTTTTGTATTAAGATTTTTGGCATTTTTTGTATTAAGATTTTTGGTATTTGGGCCACGTTATATGGCAGCTATTATATCCAAATCATATGCAGCCAAATCAATCCAAATCATAGGTTAATCATAAATCAATAAATCACCTGTTAATTATACATCTATAAATCAATAAATCATAACTAAAATCACCAGCTAAATATAAAAATAAAATAAATCCAACAAGTCCAAGAACTAAGTATCACAAGTCCAACAAGTTCAAGAGATTAAAAAGTTACAAAACAAATCCCACAAGTCTAAGAAATTAAAAAGGCTAAGAAATTACAAATGTCTTATCCTCCACAAACCAACAAATTAAAAAGGCTAAAAAGGCTTAGAATAATTACAAACCAACAAATTAATCCAACAAGTCTAAGAAATTAAAAAAGACTACTAAATTAATACAAAATGTCTAATCATCCACAATTGAGACACAACTCCCATCCTCTTCGTTAGGCTCCCCATCATCAAGAATTGATTGAAGTGTACAATCTCCAGACATAGTTGAAGAACCTACAACAACAATGAATTAAAAAATGGAATAAACTTCATCAAATTGTAACTAGCAAATATAAAAATACAATTTTGATTTTATAAATAGAAATTAGACAATTGCTAACCGTTGATTTCACTTCATAACTAATTCTGAGCACACATCATTGCCCCTATAGTCTTAGGATGTAGCCTACTACGGTGTGGACTTAAAAGTCTCCCACTAGTGCTAAAGGCAGATTCTGAAGCAACAATTGTGATAGGAATGACCAAAATATCTCTTGCAATCCTTTGTAAAGTAAGATACTTGAGACCATTACTTTTCCACCATCCCAAAATATCAAAATCTTCACTCCTCTTTAACACTCCCTCATCAATGAAATGATCAAATTTCATTCTACCACTCCTATGTTTCTTTGAACTACTTGAATTATTGTTCACAAACAAATCAAAAGATGACATTGCCCCACTCAACCTAAACTTCATTTGTGCCACAGGGCTTGAAGTACTTGCAAGAATATGAGAACTTCCTTTATTATCTACAAGGGACTCATCTATATCTCCATACTCATCAAGCAAATCATAACAAAGATTCTTAATTTTTTCATTCTCCAAATCATAATTATCACCATAAATGTTAGGATGATAAAACTCTAATAATTTCATTTTATATCTTGGATCTAAGATAGCAGCAATAACCATAATAACACTAACATTAGCCCAATAAGAATTAAATTTAGCAAGCATGCTTTCTGCCATCGTACTTATCATTTCAATTGAAGACAAACTCCATTCATTCAATGCAATTTTCAACTCACACACCAAAGTAAAATACATATTAGTTGTGGGGTATTTACGACCAGAGAAAAACTCAGTCGCATTATAAAACAACTCCAACCTCCCACAAATATCTTTGGCTAACTCTCAATCATAATCATATGGCAAACAAGTATAAGATGTTTCACGTTTAGACAAACGTGAGAAAACATCTTTATAAATTAATGTAGTAGAAAGCATTAGGTAAGTTGAATTCCAACGAGTTTTACAATCTAAGACTAACTCTTTGGTGTATTGAACACGCAATTGACGTGTATTTTCTTCAAATTTCTGCCTCCAGTCCAATAAATCACACTATCTTAAATCCTTCAATACCATTACCCATAAGAGACAAACCATCTTGAACAATCAAATTCAAAATATGTGCAGCACACCTCATATGCAACATAGACCCACCCAACATAAGAGAACTAGTATCAAGCTTATTCAAGAGAAGTCTTATCATGGCATCATTAGTACTACAATTATCAACAGTTATTGTGAACAACTTTCTATCAATGTTCCACTCTAAAAAACAATCAACAAGGACTTCAACAAGGACATCTTTCGTGTGTGGAGAAGGAATATAAACAAACCTAGAAAAATAATATGAATAATTATAACATAACTCAATAAACATTCTAAATGTAAAGTCTTTAACATTCAATTTATAGATAAAAAAAATTACCTTAAAACCCGACTTTGCAACGTCCAAGTATGATCAATAAAATGAGCGGTAATGACCATAAACCCTCTCTTTTTGTTACTTAAAGTCCATATATCAGTTGTAATTGCCATCCTACATCCATTCTTGTCCGTCATCTTCAAAGTTTTCTCCCTCTCATTATCATAGATTTTAAGAATGTCACTCTTCAAAGTATTTCTTGTGACAAATTTAAACATAGGTTGAAGATCAGCCACAAATTCTTTAAACCTAATGTGGTTAACCATTGAAAGGAGATATTCATGTAGGATGACCATACGAGCAAGCTTATTCCTCACTCTAACTTGATCAAATTGGTAAGTATTTAAACTCATAGTTCCATCCACCTTATTTTGTTGTTTAATTAAGATTTGTTGTCGCATATTCCTTATATCTTTAAACTTCATCCGCAGACATCTTGCTAAATGATTACGCAAATGAGTTGTACCTTGACTAGACTCACCCAAGTAAAGTTTGTTACAATGATAGCATTGGGCTTTAACTTTTCCATCAACTTTCTTCCTTGTAAAATGAGACCAAACATCTGAGGTAGTTTTTTTTTTTTTTACTTGTATCCAAGTCCTCATTTGTAGGCTCTTGCTCTCCCTCTGTCCCTTCTTGTTCCTCTACCTCTAAGTCTTCTCCCACTAAGTCCACCATTGGGGATTTCGGATTCCTAATTGGTTCAGAAGTTGGGGAGTTAGAATCAAAACAAATTATCACAAATTTATTATTACACATACTCATTGATTAATAGGCACAAATTCATAATTACACAGATTCACAAATTCTATCAACGTAATCATTATTAAACATGATTAACTACAAATTCAAACACTTACTCGTTGTTTAATAGTGATCCTGAGGGTGAACTGCCAGGCGACAATGGCGAGGGTGATCATGAAAATGGCGAAGGAGATCGCATAGTTGGCAAGGGACAATGTCTAGTTCTCAAGGGAGAGCAACTTGGCGAGGAAGAACCAGATTTGTTTGTGTCAGTGTTTGTGTCTTCCATCTCCATTTTAGGATCTGTATTCCAAACAAACATAAAAAACAAACAATTTCTTCCATTAAACAAACTATACAGAAATGAGGGAAAAAACAGGGGAACAGAATGCTTTGAACTTGAATCAGGTGAAAGATATGTGTACAAAAATTCACTATCATATTTCACACTTAGTTTCACTGATTTCAACATCCCCAATGTATTACTTATCATCAAATCCAATCCTAATTACCAAAACAAACCCAATAACACCACAAACACCTTAACCCATAAACCAAACCCTCATCCACCCAAAACCCAAATAAACATTATTATCATCACAACAAATTCAATGAACCACCGCACAATCAAAACCTCCAAACAAATTTTAATGAAACACTGAAAAAAAATCCAAAATTTTAAAACAAAAACCGGACATTTTGCCTCTTTATCAAATCTAAAAAACATAAATAATGAATCCTTGAACAATTTTAGTAAAAGGTGGCACAACACAAACAAATGGCAATTACCCAATTCAAACAAAAATATCAACAAATACACTTAGAACACACACACAAAAAAGTGCATCATACCCCATCATCAATCATCCAAATTTTCACACACATCTCATCATATCACATAATAAAAACTACCCAATTTTGGGTAGAGGAAAACCGAAATAGAAAAACGGTAGCAGTTGAAGAAATGGGAATATGAAAATTTTAAGAGTTAAAAAATCCATGCTGATAACACCCCATATGGTTTTGCAAAATTTAGGACAAGTCCATTGTAACCGGCATTACCACATTTTGAACTGCATATTGCAAGAACCTAGTAGACAGTGGTGTCACACCCAACTTATATCTAAAGCCTATGTATTCAAATCTACACTATTGATTTCCATTCTCTAGAGACATAGTAAGGAAAGTACTATCAATAGAAAATTCTATTAGCCTCTACTTCACATTCGACGACAACAACCTAATCTAATAAATCAAACGATAGATGATACCGTACAATTTCTGGCCACCAAATACAAAAAATGCAATCAAGTTAACACACACCTAACCCAATTTGTACTAATACAGAAAATTTCTTTTCTTTTAAATCTGCTAACACTTACTCAACAAACCACAAACAATGAATGAATTAATAGCAGTACAAAAAATTTACTTTTTTTTTAAAAATCTTCTAACACTTACTCAGCAAACAACAATGAATGAATGAATTAACAACAGTGCAAAAATTTTACTTTCTTTCAAATCTTCAAACACTTACTCAGCAAACCACAATGAATGAATTAACAACAGTACAAAATTTTTACTTTCTTTTCAGTCTTCTAACACTTACTTAGCAAACCACAATGAATGAATTAACAACAGTGGAAATGGAATACCTGGACTTGTTGCTGTTGCTGCTGAGGTTCTTGAACCTCTTCTTGGGTTTAGGTCTCAGTGGTGTCAGTTTCACCGAAGGAAGAAAAGGGAACGAACTTGACAACAGTTAAAGGCGAACCGGAGAGAACTTAAAGGTGAAGGTTTGGGGGTTTTTGGGCTTATTGATAACTCGCTAAAACCCAATCGGAGACGACAATTGAAGAAACGGTAGCAGGCGAGGCTATGAGAGTGAGAAGGCGAGGGAGGCGTGACTGCGCTGAAATGAGGGAGTGAGGGAGTGTCGGAGTGAGCTGAAGTGAGGGACTGAGCTGAGGGAGAGGGAGTGTTGGAGTGAGGGAGTGAGGGAGTGTCGGACTGAGTTGAGGGAGAGGGAGTGTCGGATTGAGGGACGGAGGCGAGGGAGGCTCAAGAGTGAAGAAATGAGGGATTAGGGTTAGATTATAGGTATATATATATATATATATATATATATATATATATATAGGGTATTGGGCCGGGTTTTATCCGGTTTGGGTACCTACAGGTTGGGCAAAAATTGCCATCCCTATTTAGGTAGGATGCTATTGGTGCCGTTCAACTGTTTTCGGAGCCTATCTCCTACACAATTGTATTGTTTATTAATGATGACATTTGATGAAGGATAATACTTGATCGGGGATGACCATGTGCTCTGTTGAAGCAGCCTTAGCTAGTCGGTCGGCGTGCTCATTCTCATCCCTTGGAGTTTGAACAAACTTTACTCGAAGGTTGTTAACCTAATCCTTCACGTGCTCAAGGTACTTCTTCATTCGTTCATTCTTGCATTCATAGTCTCTGTTATCCTGACTGGTTACTACTTGGGAGTCGTAGTATGCGACCAGATTTTCAGCTCCCGCGGCCCTGGCAAGATCCAACCTTGCTATTAAGGTTTCGTACTCTGCTTCGTTATTGGTGGTAGGGAAATCCAGATGAACGATGAAGGATAATACTTGATCGGGGATGACCATGTGCTCTGTTGAAGCAGCCTTAGCTAGTCGGTCGGCGTGCTCATTCTCATCCCTTGGAGTTTGAACAAACTTTACTCGAAGGTTGTTAACCTAATCCTTCACGTGCTCAAGGTACTTCTTCATTCGTTCATTCTTGCATTCATAGTCTCTGTTATCCTGACTGGTTACTACTTGGGAGTCGTAGTATGCGACCAGATTTTCAGCTCCCGCGGCCCTGGCAAGATCCAACCTTGCTATTAAGGTTTCGTACTCTGCTTCGTTATTGGTGGTAGGGAAATCCAGATGAACCATGCATTCAATCTTATCTCATTCCGGGTTATGGAGTATCACACCAGTTCCACCTGTTTGCTTATTGGAGGATTCGTCTTTATGGATGCTTCATTGTGGGACCTCTTCTGCCCCCTCACCTTCTATGTTAGTGAATTCCGCAATGAAGTTGGCAACCACCTATCCCTTAATGGCAGTGTGCGGGTAGTACTTTATGTCAAACTCACTCAGCTCTATTACCTATAATGCCATTTGTCTGGCAGTTTCGGGATTATTCATTACTCACTATAGGGGTTTGTCAGTCAGGACGATCATCGTGTGAGTTTGGAAGTATGGCTTGAGCTTACGAGCTGCTGTAAGTAAAGCGAAGGCGAGCTTCTCCATTGGTGGGTACCTTTCCTATGCGCTTTGGAGTGCTCAACTCGTGTAGTATACGGGCTTCTATACCTTGTCTTCTTTCCTAACTAAGGTTACGCTGACGGCCGCCGAGGATACTGCTAAGTAAAGGAATAACTCTTCCCCAGGCTGGGAAGGACTTAGCAACGGAGGGGATGAGAGGTAGGTCTTTAGATCCTCGAATGCCTGCTGACACTCGGCCATCCATTCAAAAGATTTATTTAGTGTGCAGAAGAAAGGTAGACACTTATCCGTCGCCCTAGATACGAACATATTCAACGCTGCTACCTTACTGTTGAGGCTTTGTACTTCTTTCACGTTCCTTAGGGGTGCCATCTCTATTATGGCCTGGATTTTGTCTGGGTTGGCTTCGATACTCCTCTGAGACACCATGAACTCTAGGAACTTTCCTGCCGTCACTCCGAAGGCACACTTGCTTGGGTTGAGCTTCATGTTGTAGGAACGAAGGGTGTCGAATGTTTCCCTTAGATCATCCAAGTGATCTTCCTCTCTTTGGCTTTTCACCAGCATGTCGTCAACATATACTTGGACATTTCTCCCAATCTGTTGTGCAAACATCTTTTTCATAAGCCTCTAATAAGCCGCACTCGTGTTTTTGAGGCCAAATGACATTACTTTATAGCAGAAAAAGCCTTGGCTAGTAATGAATGAAGTTTTCTCCTGATTTGCCTCGTCCATTATGATCTGGTTGTAGCCCGAAAAAGCATCCATGAAGCTTAATAACTGGTGTTGTGCCGTAGAGTCAACTTGCGGGAGGGGGTAACTGTCTTTGGGGCATGCCTTGTTCAGATCAGTGAAGTCTACGCACATCCTTCATTTTCCGCTGGTTTTCTTAACCATCACCATGTTTGCCAGCCAGTCGGGGTAGTAAACTTCCTTAATGAAATTCGCCTTTTGTAGCTTGTGAACTTCTTCTGCTATAGCTTGATCTCGTTCTGGAGCGAATACTCACTTTTTCTGATGAATGGGTGTAAAGGAGGGTGACACGTTCAGTCTGTGCACCATGACCGAAGGGTTTATTCCCAGTATGTCTTCATAGCTCCAAGCGAACACATCTCGAATATGTTTGAGAAAAGTTGCTAGTGTTTGGCGGACCATTGGGCTGGCGAGGGTACTAATCCTCGTTGTTCGATCATTCCTGGAGTCATTGAGAAGTATCTCTTCAAGCCTTTCAACAGGCTTCATCACCGTCCGATGTTCTTTTATGTTCATGGCTTGGAGGTGGTTGTCTATCTCCATCATAGATATGTAGCATTCGCGCGTAGCTACCTGATTTCCGTGTAGCCCCCCTATTCCATAATTTGTAGGGAACTTGATCATTAAGTGGTAGGTTGAGGTTATAGCCTTCCATGAATTGAGGGTAGATTGTTTCAGGATGGCATTGTAGGCGGATGCTCAGATGACTACAAGGAATGTTACGTCCTTAGTGATCTACTGGGGGTAGTCACCTACCGTTACGGATAATGTGATTGCACTAAAAAGGAACACCCTTGATCCTCCAAAACCAACGAGCGGAGCATTCGTCGGAACTAGTTGCTCTTTATCAATCCTTATCTGTTGGAATGCTGGGTAGTAAAGGATGTCAGTCGAGCTGCCATTGTCGACTAGAACCCGGTGCATGTTGTAATCCCTTATTCATATGTTAACGACAAGTGCATTGTCATATGGGTGGTGAAGACGTTGGACATCTTCTTCCAAAAATCCAATGATGGGGTTGTCTATCCCTGCCATCTTGGTTATGGAACCCGTCAGCTGGACGTTCTGAACCATCCTAAGGTAGGTCTTAAGGGCCTTTTTAAATGACCCGGTAATCGTCGTGCTCCCTACAATCATTCTTATATCTCCTATGGGCAGCCTAGGGTGCTCATTCTCCCGTCGGGGAGCCTGCTCCTAAGGTGGGTTCATCCTCTCCTTCCTGACGAACCTTTGTAGCTTTCCTTGTCTAATAAGGACTTCAATTTGTTACTTTAGGTTGTAATAGTCAGTTGTGTCATAGCCATGATCACGGTGGAAGTAGCAATGCTTGTCTCTAGACCTCTTATTTGGATCTCCCTTCAGCTTGTTGGGGAAGGTCAGGGCTCCTTCGTCCTTAATCTGCATCAGGACTTGGTCGATTGGGACAGTCAGCGGAGTGAAACTCGCGAACCTTCCCGTGGGGGACTTGGAACTCTTGTCTTCCCGCCGTTCTTCGGTCCTAACCATCTTCCACCCCCTGTCCTGCTATACATCCTTCTGTCTTTCCCTTTTCCTCGGCTTTTCTTCTCGGGTCAACAACGCATCTTCTATGTTCATGTACTTGGTGGCCCTATACAACACATCTGACATAGTTTTTGGGTCGTCCTTGTATAGGGAAAACAAGAATTTACCCTTCCGTAGTCCGTTCGTGAAGGCAGCTACGAGTATCTTGTCGTCTGCTTCATTGATCGAGAGAGCCTCTTTGTTAAAGCAGGTGATGTAGGACCTCAACATCTTGTCCTCCCTCTGCTTAATGTTCATCAAGCATGTAGTAGACTTCTTATACCTGTGCCCCCTGATGAAGTGTGGAACTTAACTCCTTGAAGGTATCAATGGAATTGGGCAACAGCCTGCTGAACCAGATCCTGGCAGATCCCTTCAACGTGGTGGGGAAGGCTCTACACATGATCTCGTCTGGCACCCCTTAAAGGTGCATTAGGGTCTTGAAAGACTCCTAGTGATCTAAAGGGTCCTCGGATTCGTCATAATTTTCCACCTGTAGCATGCGAAACTTTGGTAGAAATGGGAATGTAGTGACGGACACTGTAAATGATGAATCAGCTCTAAGAACCAAGTCATCGAGGTCACTAGACACCTGTCCTCTAAGTGCATTCATCATAAAGTCCATCCGTTCCTTCATCATCTACATCTCGGTGACTATATAAGTTGGAACCGTATCTGTGACAGAAGGGCAACTTGTGTCCTGTCGCTTTGGCCTGCTCAGGCGTTGCTACCTTCCGGCCCTTCTTGGTTCTTTCTCTCAGCGCTGGTGCCTTCTTGGTCTTCTTCTTGGGTATCCATCGTTGCATTCTTCTAGCATAGCTGTTCCTCTAGGTCATGATTTTGCTTGGTGAGACGTTCCACTGCTGCTGTGAGGGTTTGGACTTGCCTCTCCAGGGTAGTGGGTCGCGGTTTGTCGCCTTAATTGTGGGTGGTGGTTGCCATCGAATGAGTAAGTATCATGCAACTTTTTGTCCGGGAAGCGATGAATGTGGCTTATTTCTTGATCACCGTTCCCACATATGACACCAACTGAGGATGTCGAAAATCGTTAGTAAGCTGCACAATGCTCATGTGCTCGAAACAATACCTGTGAAACAACAACAAAGAGAAACCTTAGGAAAGTACCGGTGTGGTATTGGCCAAAGACCTTCCGAAAGTCAAGTTAGAAAATCTTTTTACAACTCTAGATGCTAGAGTTGGGGTGAATTATGCGTACCTTATTTTTTGTGAGCCATTGGGTTTTTATAGTGATGTAGAACCGACCTTTCTTTCTTGTGTGAGAAGTCTTTTCCTTATGGAGAAGATCATCATTAATGGACGTATATTACAGGATTCTTCCCATATTAGGATTTTATTCATATTGGGATTCTATCGACTAGGGTTAATCGTAGTACGCAAGCTATTTCCATTTAGGATTACTAGGAGGACACTCAATTTATATGGATGTCACGTGGCCTTGAGACCAGTCTACCTTACGTTCGCTTAGATCCGTCTGCTATTAGCCAACTGGTCAAGCACCATCAAGTCTTTTTCAACGGACTCGTTAGGTTTATTCGAATGAACCCGTCATGCCTAATTTTACCCTCTTCATTACCTATTGTGACTTGTATTGCTTGATCATGTGGAGAATCAATTATTAAGCTTTAGTTTTCATGACATTCATGGTAAGACAAGTGGGTAGTTAACAATCTAATTCTAAGCCTTAGTTGTTGTTGTTTATATATATATATATATATATATATATATATATATATTTATGTTGTCTTGCCTGCATATGTACTAATTATCTATGAACGGTAATAAGTTATATAAATACAAAAAAAAAAAAAAAAAAAAAAGGTGGGCTTAAATGGCTAGATTAGAACAGCATAGAGTATTCTATACTCCTATATAAAACGAACATTGTCCTAATTAATCACTCACATATATAGTATTAATTAATACGTGTAAGTTTAATACTATTTGAGTGATTAATTAGGGAATTGCAGGTTCCTGCATAGGTGTGTTCAAAAGATGATTCAACATCATACTTTTGTTATACAACATCTTCTAAACTGATGTGTCACAAATAATAAAACTGTCAAAATGATAATTAATTCATTTAATCACAGTAAATTGACACAATAGCATTCATTAACATTACTACGTTAGTTTACTAAACTTTCCAAGTAACTAGTCGCAAACTCGTGTAATATGTGGAATAATTTGACGAATTTTTTTTCTTAAATCAAAAATGAAAATTGTAAATGAAACTTATAAGTGTTCATCATCTATACATCTTGAATGGTCTAAAAAGGAAGAAACAAGTAAATTCATCACTGATATTAAGAAAAATTACAAGACTTTAATATCAGATAAGAAAAATGTAATTTTATCAAGAATCTACCAACATTATGGAGAGAATGTGACATAATTATCAATGAAGCAACTTATATTTCCATGGTTTTAAAAACCAGAACGGTCAAAGAACTGAAAACAAGTTTGGTTTCTAGTTTTTCTGGTTTTTATCGGACCGGTTCCCGGTTGAACTAGTCGGTCTAGTTTTTAAAACAATGCATCTTTTGCACAAATCTCTCATCCTAAAGTATCACTGAATTGAATTGAATGGATCAAAGTGGACCAAATGAATTGAAGTAGACTGAATGGACCAAAGTGGACTGAATGGACCAAATAGACCGAAATAGATTAAAGTGGACTGAATAGGCTGAAGGAATGAATTAACTAAATAGACCGAAATGGACCAAAGTGGACTGAATAGATCAAAGTAGATCAAATAGATTGAAGTGGAACGAATGGATTGAATAGACCGAAGTGGGTTGAATGGAGTGAATAAACCAATTGGACTGAAATGCTACGCTAATATGGCTCAAGGGGAGTGTAGTAAAAATAAATGCTAAGTTTCAACTTTTAGAAATTATATAGATTTGAAATGGTTGAGGCATGTTGTTGGGAAAATTTTTATATAACTGTGAATAAATTTCAGCAAGCACAACGGAAGCATAATCACATAAGAACACAAAAATTTACGTGGAAACCCTTTCTCCTTGAAGGGAAAAACTATGGGACAAACTCTAAATAATTTCACTATATTAAATAGAGATTACAACACTTAGAGATACAACTCGCGGGAGGGGGTAACTGTCTTTGGGGCATGCCTTGTTCAGATTGGTGAAGTCTACGCAGATCCTCCATTTTTCGTTGGCTTTCTTGACCACCACCACATTTGCCAGCTAGTCGAGGTAGTAAACTTCCCTAATGAAATTTGCCTCTTGTAGCTTGTGAACTTCTTTTGCTATAGCTTGGTCTCGTTCTGGAGTGAATACTCACTTCTTTTGACGAATGGGTGTAAAGGAGGGTGACATATTCAGTCTTTGCACCATAACCGAAGGGTCTATTCCCGATATGTCTTCATGGCTCTAAGTGAATACATCTCGGTTATCTTTGAGAAAAGTTGCTAGTGCTTGGCGGACCATTGTGTTGGCGAGGGTACTAATCCTCGTTGTTTGATCCTTCCTGGAGTCATCGAAAGGTATCTCTTCAAGCCTTTCAATAGACTCTGTCACCGTCCGATGTTCTTCTATGTTCATGGCTTGGAGGTGGTCATCCATCTCCATCATAGCTATGTAGCATTCGCATGTAGCTACTTGATTTTCGGGCAGCTCCCTTACTCCATAATCTGCAGGGAACTTGATCATTAAGTGTTTGGTTGAGATTATAGCCTTCCATGAATTGAGGGTAGGTCATCTCAGGATGGCATTGGAGGTAGACGCCCAGTCAACCACAAAGAATGTTACGTCCTTAGTGATTTGCTGGGGGTAGTCACCCACTGTTATAGATAATGTGACTGCACCAAGAGGGAACACCCTTATTCCTCCAAAACTAACGAGCAGAGCGTTCGTAGGAACTAGTTGCTCTTTATCAATCCTCATCTGTTGGAATGCTGGGTAGTAAAGAATGTCAACTAATCTACCATTGTCGACTAGAACCCGGTGCGTGTTGTAATCCCCTTTTCATATGCTGACGACAAGTGCATTGTCATGTGGGTGGTGAAAACGTCGAGCATCTTCTTCCAAAAATCTGATGATGGGGTTGTCTATCCGTGCCATCTTGGTTACGGAACTCATTAGTTGGACGTTCTGAACCATCCTGAGGTAGGTCTTAAGGGCCTTTTTAAATGACTTGATAACCGTCGTGCCCCTTACAATCATTCTTTTATCTCCTATGGGCAGCCTGGGGCGCTCATTCTCCTGTCAGGGAGCTTGCTTTTGAGGTGGGTCCGTCCTTTCCTTGCTGACGAACCTCTGCAGCTTTCCTTGTCTGATAAGGGCTTCAATTTGTTGCTTTAGGTCGTAATAATCAGTTGTGTCATGGCTGTGATCACGGTGGAAGCAGCAATACTTGTCTCTAGACCTCTTATTTGGATCTCCCTTCAGCTTGTCGGGGAAGGTCAGGGCTCCTTCGTCCTTAATCTGCATCAGGACTTGGTTGATTAGGGCAGTCAGTAGAGTGAAACTTGCGAACTTTCCTGTGGGGGGCTTGGAATGCCTATCTTCCCGTCGTTCTTCGGTCCTAGCCATCTTTTGCTCTCTGTCTTGCTGTACATTCTCCTGTCTTTCCTTCTTCCTCGGCTTTTCTTCTCGGGTCAGCAACGCATCTTCTGTGTTCATGTACTTGGTGGCCTTGTACAACACATTTAACATAATTTTTAGGTCATTCTTGTATAGGGAAAACAGGAACTTACCCTTCTATAGTCCATTCGTGAAGGCAGCTATGAGTATCTTGTTGTCTGCTTCATCGATCGAGAGAGCCTCTTTGTTAAAGAGGGTGATGTAGGACCTCAACGTCTCGTCCTCCCTCTGTTTAATGTTCATCAGGCATATAGTGGACTTCTTATACCTGTGCCCCCCAATGAAGTGTTAGCCTGCTGAACTAGATCCTAGCAAATCCCTTCAACGTGGTAGGGAAGGCTCTGCACATGATCTCATCTCGCACCCCTTGAAGGTGCATTAGGGTCTTGAAAGACTTCAAGTGATCTAAGGGGTCCTTGGATCCATCATAATTTTCCACCTGTGGCATGTGAAACTTTGGTGGAAGGGGGAATGTAGTGACGGATGTTGTAAATGGTGAATCAGTTCTATGAACCAAGTCATCGAGGTCACTAGACACCTGTCTTCTAAATGCATTCATCATAAAGTCCTTCTGTTCCTTCATCATTTGCATCTCGACGACTATATGAGGTGGAACTGTATCTGTGACGGAGGGGCAACTTGTGTCCTGTCGCTCTGGCCTGTTCGGGCGTTGCTACCTTTTGGCCCTTATTGGTTCCTTCTCTTAGCGCTGGTGCCTTCTTGGTCTTCCTCTTGGGTATCCATTGCTGCGTTCTTTTGGCACAGCTGTTCCTCTAGGTCATGATTTTGTTTGGTGAGACGTTCCACTGCTGGTGTAAGGGTTTGGACTTGCCTTTCCAGGGTAGTGGGTTGCGGTTCATCACCTTGATTGTGGGTGGTGGTTGCCATCGAATGAGTAAGTACTATGCAACTTTTTGTCCGGAAAGTGATGAATTTGGCTTATTTCCTGATCACCGTTCCCATAGACGGCGTCAACTAATGATGTTGAAAATCGTCAGTAAGCTGCACAATGCTCACGTGCTAAAAACAAAACCTGCGAAACAACAACAAAGAGAAACCTTAGGAGACTACCGGTGTGGTACTAGCCAAAGACCCTCCAAAGGTCAAGTCAAAAAATCTTTCTATAACTCTAGAGTGTCAGAGTTAGGGTGAATTATGCATATCTTATTTTTTGTGAGCCTTTGGGTTTTTATAGTGATGTAGAACCGACCTTCCTTTCTTGCGTGGGAAGTCTTTTTCTTATGGAGAAGATCATCATTAATGGGCGTATCTTATGGGATCCTTCCCATATTAGGATTTTATTCATATTGGGATTCTATCGACTAGGGTTAATCGTAGTACGCTAGCTATTTCTATTTAGGATTACTAGGAGGACACTCAATTTATATGGATGCCACGTGGCCTTGAGACCCGTCTACCTTACGTTCGCTTATTTCGGATCCGTTCTCTATTAGCCAACTGGTTAAGCACCGTCAAGTCTATTTCAATAGACCCAGACCCATCAGGTTTATTCGAATGAACCTGTCATGCCTAATTTTACCCTCTTCATTACCTATTGTGACTTGTATTGCTTGATCACGTGGAGAATCAATTATTAAGCTTTAGTTTTCATGACATTCATGGTAAGACAAGTGGGTAGTTAACAATCTAATTCTAAGCCTTAGTTGTTGTTGTTGTTTTTATTTATTTAAATATATATTTTTGATGTTGTCTTGCCTACATATGTACTAATTATCTATGAACAGTAGTAAGTTATATAAATACAAAAAAAAAAAAAAAAAAAGTGGGCTTAAATGGCTAGATTAGAACAGCATAGAGTATTCTATACTCCTATATAAAACGAACATTGTCCTAATTAATCACTCACATATATAGTATTAATTAATACATGTAACTTTAATACTATTTGAGTGATTAATTAGGGAATTGCAGGTTCCTGCATAGGTGTGTTCAA
This sequence comes from Quercus lobata, assembly GCF_001633185.2. Classification (NCBI taxonomy): domain Eukaryota; kingdom Viridiplantae; phylum Streptophyta; class Magnoliopsida; order Fagales; family Fagaceae; genus Quercus; species Quercus lobata. The sequence goes on from NC_044914.1 coordinate 56,973,359, forward strand.
AAGATGACTCAACATCATAATTTTGTTATACAACGTCTTCTAAACTGATGTGCCACAAATCATAAAACTGTCAAAACGATAATTAATTCATTTAATCACAGTAAATTGACAAAATAGCATTCATTAACATTACTACGTTAGTTTATTAGACTTTCCAAGTAACTAGTCGCAAACTCGTGTAATATGTGGATTAATTTGACGATTTTTTTTTTTCTTAAATCAAAAATGAAAATTGTAAATGAAACTTATAAGTGTTCATCATCTATACATCTTGAATGGTCTAAAGAGGAAGAAACAAGTAAATTCGTCACTGAAATTAAGAAAAAATACTAGACTTTAATAACATATAAGACAAATGTAATTTTATCAAGAATCTACCAACATTATGGAGAGAATGTGACATAATTATCAATGAAGTAACTTATATTTCCATGGTTTTAAAAACCAGAACGATCAAAGAACTGAAAACAAGTCTAGTTTCTAGTTTTTTCGGTTTTTATCGGATCGGTTCCCGGTTGAACCAGTCGGTCTAGTTTTTAAAACAATGCATCTTTTGCACAAATCTCTCATCCTAAAGTATCACCGAATTGAATTGAATGGACCAAAATGGATCAAATGAATTGAAGTGGACTGAATGGACCAAAGTGGATTGAATGGACCAAATAGACCGAAATAGATTGAAGTGGATTGAATAGACTGAAGTGGAATGAATGGACTAAATAGACCAAAATGGACCAAAGTGGATTGAATAGACCGAAGTAGATCAAATAGATTGAAGTGGAACGAATGGATTGAATAGACCGAAGGGGTTGAATGGAGTGAATAAACCAATTGGACTGAAATGCTACGCTAATATGGCTCAAGAGGAACGTAGTAACAATAAAGGCTAAGTTTCAACTTTTAAGAATTATATAGATTTGAAATGGTTGAGGCATGTTGTTGGGAAAAATTCTATATAACTATGAATAAATTTCAGTAAGCATAGCGGAAGCACAATCACACAATAACACAAAAATTTACGTGGAAACCTTTCTCCTTGAAGGGAAAAACCATGGGACAAACTTTAAATAATTTCACTATATTAAATAGAGATTACAACACTTAGAGATACAACTTGAGCAAAAAACTCTCTTTTTCTTTTCACTCACAGCTCTCTTTCTCACTGTGTATTTCTCACAATTTTCTCTTACTCTCTCTATTTTTCTCCTCTTTTTGCTTGCTCTCACTCACACAGTTCTTCAAAACTGCACTTAGTCCTCACTTTCTCTGAGACTCCACTTCTTTTTTCCCATCTTCACTAGCCGAATGGCCTCTCCTTTTATTTCTTCATCTTTTTCTTTCTTTTCTTCCTTACACACTCTTAACATCAAATCACAATAAAAGCAACTCACTTTCCTTGACTTTGCGTTAGCGAATTTTTTTTCCTTCAGCTCTCCCTTAGGCCGAATAGCCTTAATGCATCAGCCCCTTTCTTTTCTCTTCCTCTCCTCAACGTGTCCAACAGGCCTAAGCCAACCAGCCCCAATAACTTATGCTGACCTTTGTGCATAATGAAAAAAAGTTTAGAAAAATGAAAGACATGCTCATTTATTACAAGTGGGCTGGACTCATGGTGCAGTGCACCCAACAAATGTGCCATAAGTGCAAGTGAATCCGAATAATCTCAACACTTACTTGCCTGTACCTACACATCCTTGAAAGGTTTTATGTGATTAAGTTTGTTCCTACTCTTTATTTGGAGAAGTAGAATGGGAAAAGAATTTCATTTCAGCAAAGCTGCTCCCTATAGTTGAAGTATAATTGTCGGTCTATTTTAAAATTTTTGCTGAAACACATATCAGCTTCATGGCATCGATCAATTCAAATCATAGGCAAACAATAAACAGCATTCCTATTAAAAAAAGAAAAAAAGAATTCCATATGATGGTTAAGACATAGTAAGTGGAAGACATCATGAAGGAATCATAAAATTTATTATAAATTCATTCTTAAAGGAAATGAAAGGTGGCATCTATTCTAAAAAAGAAGAAGCAGTTAGGTAAGTTTGTCACTCAAGGCACTACAATACAAAAGAAAGAGAAATGGTCTAGTCAATTGAAGGGACTCGGATATATTGATTAAAAAAAAAAAAAAATGAAGGACTCGAATGTTTGATTGATTCGGAAGAGTCCGTGGCAATGATGTAGTGTAAAAGGTCAGAGTTGTTGAATTAATGGTGCAGTTTGACTTTTGTAAATTAAATGTAGGGTCGGTCAAAGGATGTCCTAAGCTAAGCTCATCCATAAAGAGCAGGAAATACTCATCTAGAGTTGCATTACACAAATGTTCAAATCTAATTTAATTTATTATATTCAATCAACTAATACATCTCTATCATATATTTCATTCCAGAGAACTCTGGTAAGTATTTTTTTAAAAAAAAAAAAACTTTATTTAAGAAAAACCAAGTTTAAAGCTAAACTTTGTCTTCCTTGATTAGTGCCAAGTGTGTTTAAGGAGTCATTTGACTGTCTCACGGTCTAGCCTATGACCAACCATGTCTTTTTTATTTGTTTGACAAGAGGATTCAAAAATTTCATAAATGAAAGAAATGATGTTCATTTATTAATCAAGTATAAAATGCTCTCTCTTCTTGGAACTCCGGTTAGTCTTCAATCCAAATTGCTTCTAATGACTGACATTTTTGGCATGCCTGGCTAGCTGACCATGTTGATTACCAAGTGATGGCACGGGAAGGCAAAATGGGTTGAAATTCACAAAAGTTTTAAGAAAATAAAAATAAGAAATGGGTGTTTTGTGTAATCTTCATTCTCTCAAAAGTCAATAGTAATCCTATTGAAATTAAAAGTGATTTTTTTTTAATTAAGGTAATTAAGGGTCTGCTTGGGATCCGCTTATTTTGTTGAAATTGAAATTTTTTTGCTGAAAGTACTATACATAAAAGTAAAATTAAGCTGAAATAGTACAGTGAGACACATGAATAGTATCAAAAATAAGTTGAATAGTAAAATAAGTTGGCAAACTTAATCATGCCAAACAGACATTAAGGGTGTGTTTAAATATTGCTTATTTTGCTGAAAATTAAAAATTGAAAACTGAAAACACTGTAACAAAATAATTTTTAAATGTGTGAATAGTATTGTGAGACCCATTTTTAATAAAAGTTTTGTTGAAAAAAGAGGCTTGTGGGTCCTGTAAATAGTGCACGTGATCCGCTAGAACATGCTTCTCAACTACCACAGCCATAGAACATGCTTCTTCCAAAAAAAAAAAAAAAAAAAAAGACATAGACGTTATAATCTGAATCCAAACGAGCACTAAGTCTACTTCAGCAATGCCTTGATAAAGGCCTTAAATGTATAATTTATAGAAGCGGAAAAGAAGAAGACAAGCATAAAAAACGCACATGGCCATAGGTAAAGCACAAACCAGTTGCTAAATGGATGGTATATGATATGATTTATTATTATTATTATTATTTTTTTTTGGTAGAAGACTATGACTATGACTATGACTATGACTATGACTATGACTATGGTGGAGCCTTTCACATGTTATCAAGAATGACAATAATTAAACCTAACCATTTATTAATATGAAGAAAACAAATAAAAAAGACTGGGAATATTTATATGAGCTGTAAAAAAGTGATCAGATTCAATAGATAGATAATCAGAGCAAAAAAGCTACGTTTAATTCCAAAGTATACTTCAAATTAATTGTTAAAGCTAGAGTCTAGAGACCAACTCAGTTTGAGGTATAAATCATGAACGCCACTTTAAATTTTCTATTTTTTCAGTTTTGACTTTATTTTAGTGTGTATGTACCTACCCTGTAGCCAAATACTGGCTGCACTCAAAATTCGTACACCAGTAGTACTAGTAACAATTGTCGTTGTTATTTGTTGGACCTTGGCTTGGACGCATATGGTAGGCACAGTTGCCAAAGCAGATAAGCTTGCTTCATATTGCGTATATCTTCTTTCTTTTCTAAAGTTTGTTTGGTTGCGATTTATTTTGTTGGTAATTAAAAATTAAAAATATTATAATAAAATAATTTTTAAATATATAAATAATACCTAAAATTTATTTTTAATAAAAATTTTGTTAAAAAAGAAAATTTGTGGGCTTATAAACAATACAAAAAACCCACTAAAAAAGAAAAAAAAAAAAAAAACACAATGCACGTTCTTAAAAAAAATAAATAAATAAAAGAAATCGCTTGAGACCTTCCAAGTTGCGTTTTCGACTTTGTATACAAATATACATGCTACTCAGAAATTTCTTTTAATCTTTTATAATACCAAAATAATGATTATCAAATTCCAGCCAATGGCTGCTGTTTTGACTTTTGACTTCAAAACTCCCACGTTTTGAACAATCAGCTAGCCCTCTTTCGGGAATAATCAAAGAAGAAAGAAATTGTCAAATTGATTAACAAGGGGATCGAGGGGGCCATAAGCTCTCTTATTTATAAGACAAGGTTACAAAGTTGTGTTCATTTGAAACCAATCTTCAGTTTCTCTATTTTTTTTTAGCAACCTTTTGGCTTCTGCTTCTCCTCTCAAGTCTCAATCCAAAAGAACTACCTACTACAGTACTACATAGCTATTTTCACATCGATCATATGCGAAAGTGCTTCCAGAGGCCCCTTTTTCTTTTAGCAACAAACTGAGATCAGAGCTTATTCTATTGTTGCAGCAAGCTGGTATTAGAGCTTCCGCTGTCACAACAGTTACAAAAATGGGTACTAACATGTCAAATGGTGTAAGCTCCATCACTATTGTTATTATCCTTTGCTGTAGCCTTTTGCATCTGGTTGATATCCAGGCTGCACCACAATTTAATTTCAGTGATTTTAATCCGACGAGGGATAATAATTTGTTGGAGTTTTTGGGGAATGGTTCGGCTATTGATCAGGGAGCCCTGCAGATAACCTCAGACACAACGAACGATGAGTTCAGCCTCCGCAACAGTTACGGTCGCATTATGTATAAACATCCTTTCAACATGTGGTTGTCTGATGAAATTCAGGCCTCATTCAATTCCAATTTTGTCATCAACATATTTAGAAAGCCGGCGTGGAATGCTGGTGAGGGACTTGCTTTTCTCATTGCTCCCGATCTCTCAATCCCTGATGCTAGTTATGGGCAATGGCTTGGCCTCACCAATGCTACCAACGATGGTAACCATACCAACCAGATTGTGGCCATAGAGTTTGACACCGAAAAGCAAGACCACGATCCTAATGGCAATCATATTGGCCTCGACATCAACTCTGTTAATTCAACTGCGACTGTCCTTCTTGATATCGAATTATCCCCAGAAGTAGGCACCAAATACAGCGTCTGGGTGCAATACAATGGCACGTCGAAGGTGATGGAGGTTTACATGGTGAAAGAAGGCCAACCCAAGCCTGAAAAGCCTCTTCTTAGCAAGACCATAAGCCTGAAAGAATATGTGAATCAAAAATCCTACTTTGGTTTTGCTGCTTCTACAGGTAATCCACAGATTGAGTTGAATTGTGTATTGAAATGGAGCTTAGAGATTGATGACCTACAAAAGAAAAGTGATTTGCTTTGGTTGAAGATAGGCGCTGGGGTTGGAGTTCCATTGGTGACATTGTTGATCCTATGTGGGGTTTTATATTTGAACAAGAGAAAAAGAAGAGGAAGAGGGGGTGATGAGGAGTCTAACGTGCTAGGCACACAGTTGAGATGGTTGCCTGGGATGCCAAGGGAATTCAAGTACAAAGATTTAAAGAAGGCCACCAACAACTTCCATGAGAGTATGATGCTGGGTCAAGGTGGTTTTGGTGTTGTTTACAAAGGAATTCTGCAGGACAAGGATCATAAATCTAGTACTGAAATAGCTGTCAAGAAATTCTCCAGAGACAGCATTCAAAGCAAAGATGATTTCTTGGCAGAGCTCACCATTATTCACCGTCTCCGCCATAAACATCTTGTCCGCTTAGTTGGTAATCCCCCTCTTCATTCTTCTTTATTTATTTATTTTTGACATTCTAATATATTAGACAACTTGCAATTCAAATTTCTTGAAATTATTCAAAGATCATCACAAGATTTATCTGCAAAGTACCCAAGAATTTGATTTAAAAGAAACATTCAACATTTGAAATTGCATTATTCATTTTGTCAAATTAAGGAACTTTCCCAGAAGTCTTAGAGGGTGTGCTTTGACTTTGACATTACAACCTCTTGCGGATCAACCCCTTGAGCTTTTAGGGTTTTCTTGTATTTAGAAAGAATGCAGAATTCTCTCACTCTCTCCCTCACTTGGTAGAAGAATGTGCTTCTATTCTTTAAATTATTTGTTTCTTGCCTTACTTGTTTGCAGAATTCATTTCTTCCCATTTGAAGAACCTGTCCTAGCTATAAGATGAGATTGTAAAACCAAAATGCATGCTCTTACGTCCTCCTTAACAAAAGGATGCTAGCAAATTCAAATTAAAACTATAATCATAGCAGCTTCGTTTATGATAGTAACCCAACTAATTGAATTTGAGGCATAAAATTGATTACAGAGAAGAATGTATCACTAGTATTGTATGTTTACATATTCTGACAGGGCAAAACATTTATGTACCAAATTATCAGTTGTAGCAGGAAGTAGAAGTCAAACCATATGACATATACTACTCAAATCAATTGCATCAATAGTCAATATAAGACAACTGTTAAGATACTTATGTGATTGAAGACAAATAACATTATATCAGCATCTGGTTCACTAGGCTGCCATATAGCTACCATTATTTTTTTTTCAAAATATATAAGTAGCTCAATTGATTTGGCCTGCTTTTGTTTTGGCTTGATTAAATGCCATATTTAACCCTGATCTCCTCTCTAATATATATGGTCTTGGTTCAGGGTGGTGCTACGAGAAAGGGAAGCTACTACTATTGTACGACTTTATGCCAAATGGTAGTCTTGATAAGCATTTGTATGAGGCTTCCAACCAGAACACTTTGAATTGGAGCCGTCGGTATAGGATACTAGCTGGAGTAGCATCAGCATTGCATTATCTGCACAATGAGTATGATCAGAAGGTAGTGCACCGCGACCTCAAAGCCAGCAACATCTTGCTGGACTCTGACTATAATGCTCGCCTGGGCGACTTTGGCCTTGCCCGAGCCTTGGATAATGAAAGGAACTCCTATGCTGAACTAGGATTAGCTGGAGTTCCGGGCACCATGGGTTATGTTGCTCCTGAGTGCTTCCACACAGGGAGGGCCACCCCTGAATCTGATGTGTACGGTTTTGGAGCAGTGGTGCTTGAGGTTGTCTGCAGCAGAAGTCCTGGGATTAGTATCAATCACCATCAGCGTCCCTATTCATTGGTTGATTGGGTTTGGATGTTACATCGCGAAGGTAGCATTGAAGAAGCTATAGATGAGAAGCTTGGCAATGATTATGTGGTTGATGAAGCAAAGAGGCTTTTACTTCTAGGGCTTGCATGTTCACATCCCATTGCCAGTGAGAGGCCTCAAACGCAAGATATCTGCCAAATCATAGCTGGAACTATGCCGGTCCCTAATGTACCTCCATTCAAGCCTGCTTTCACATGGCCTTCGATGGTTACTGCCTTCAGCAGTACTGACAGTTCTTTTTCTAATACATTTTCTTCCTGAGGTTCGTCAGTAGCATGGATTATGACATTATAGCAGAAGGCTTCCTCTCACCCCTGGAGTCAGTAGGCACTCTCCTTTTGCATTAAAATGGGGGCTTTTGTTTTAAAGAAGATACTCATTTTTCTGCATTCCTAAGCTTGTGAAATAGGCACTAATAAGTCCTCAATTCTCTACAGATTCAGACTTAGCCTTATTATCTGCATGTTCTTGTTAGATTCAAGCTTCCAATATGGGCTAATTGGGTCTTCATTCCCCCCCACCCCCTTTTTTTTGGGTGATAAGTAAATATGATTCATTTTTTTCTGTAACCTTCTTTCCTTACGTAAATTTTTTGGGGTCAGAATTTCCCCTATGATGAAGTCCATGAAATCCATTCTTTTTCTTTCAGTTTTATACATACTTTTAATTGTTGGACTTCTAATATGAAGTTGAAATGAAAAGAAATTTATTTTGGCACATAGAATACATAATATCGATATGTTCCAGCATTTGCATTTTGGTTTATTGAACACTAAGTACTAACATTAGAGACTATGCCAAACACGATTGATCATGAAGAAATTTGTCCACCATTCCAGATTTTCTCCTTGATGCATACTATATATATCCTCTACGATATCATGGGTTACCAGTTGTAAGCTAACAAGAAGATTATTCCATAGAAGTGTAGCAAGAGATTCTTACATATTCATATATACAACCTCAGAACCAGTGTTGTAACAGTAGAATCAATTTACTTATGGATCCAGTGAAACTAATATCTCACCAGGTTACTTTCAGAATTTTTAGGACTAATTGCATTCCACATTCAAGAACACAAGAATCTAATATAAGTTAAATTCTAGAAAAATGAAGAAAAAGAAGAAGTGACCACAGTACCTCAGGCATGTACTTGAAAGTGAAACAAACCAAACTTCATCAAGAACTTGTTTTGATAAGACTCCAGCATTCCAGTGCAAGCCACAAGCTACATACTTCATCAGTTTCAAAACTCCAATATCTTCTTCAAACCATGCCGAAAGATGTCAGGATAAAGCTTGAGAGCATGCAACTATAAATTATTAGTAAGGCTTTAATTTGCCCAAACACTGGCTGAGTCTTGGACGCATACAGTTGCCCAAGAAGATAAGTAGCCATTCCCATACGCGTTAGTTTTTCTTTGTCTCATTCATTTTGTCATTACTTGGTCACATAAAGAAATTGCTTGAGGTCTTCCAAGTTGCGTCGTCGTCTTGCTTGTTTTAATTTGGTTGAAAAGGTCTCTACCTGTTTTGTATGAGGTAATTTTGCAGGCGAGCATAATTTTGGGAGAGAATAAAATTCTGTTTTGTATACATGACATGTACGCTGCTCAGAAGTTTCATTTTTTCTTATTAATTTATTTATACATATATAATACCAAAGTAACATTTCTCCAATTTTGGGCACTACAACCGAATCCCTTCTACCAATTGGAATAAAAACAGTTTCACTGGGAACAAAATTTCTCTCTAAACTAGTTTGAAGAGAAATTCTTCAAACTTCTTATATATTTCTTTTTTAAGTGTGAATTTTGAAAATCTAATCGTTGAATTTTATGTTCCTTATGTTATTAACATGCATATCAAATTTCGTTCAAATTGGATATTATTTACTGTTTGATCAATTAACTTATTTTTTACTTATAACTTTAGATTACAAAATCTTGAAATTATAACATTTTTTTGATGACATAGTAATTGATCTTTGATTTTCTTAAAATTTTGTAAGCATTAAGGATGTAATAAGAACCTGCAATCTAACGGTTAGATTTTCAAAATTCACACTCAATATAAATATATATGATGAGTTTGTAGGGTTTCTCTTCAAACTAATTTGGAGAGAAACTTTGTTCTTTCACCGGTGATCCAACCTGTTTTTAAAACTTAAAAAAAAAAAAAAAAAAAAATGGTTTAGAGTTGTTTCCCTTTTTTTTTTTTTTTTTTTGAGAAAAGGTTTAGAGTTGTTCCCTAATGCAAACTCAAGTGACAATTATAATGTCAGTGCCACATGTTAAATTGTTTTAATGTTAGTTGTTATTGATTTTAATTTGAAACTACCACTAAAATTATTTTTTTACCCCACCAATAACAACTCGTAACAACCTGCCACATATGATTTTTTATGAAAATGTTGTGAACAATAGCATTTCTCTTTTGGATAACGCAATTCATATATATATATATATATATATATATATATATTCTTAACACTATTCAATTACAATGACTTCAAGAAAGAAATTACAATGCAAGTGAACTAAAAGATGAATGATTGAAATCTTTTTATTATTACTTGAATAATGCAAGAAGCAAATATTTTAAGATATTAAATGATAAAGTGTGAAAAGCATTTAGGCATGTATATATACATAGGTATGAAAAGCATTTATAAGTGTGAAAACTGTGAAGACGAAGTATATCAAAAAAATTAACATAAATTATGGATGCCTAGGTTTACTTTTTAATGGTCTATATCCAAAATAAACGAATTTTCAAAATAAAAAGTAAAATAATCAAATTTATAGATATCATCTGTTAAAAATTATGGATGTTCCAGATTGACTGCTTGGAACAAGACAGATTTTGGGCACGTGGGGAAGCAGATTTCTCAGTTGCAGAAACACTTAGAGTGGCTTGAATTGCAACCAACATCAAGGGAGATTATTCATGAATTAAGAGAAACAAGGGTGTAGCTAAATTGCTAGTTGGACAAGGAAGATGCAATGTGAAAACAGCGTTCTAGACTTAATTGGTTTAAGGAGGGAGATCGTAACACCAGATTCTTTCATGCTAAGGCTATAGAAAGGTACCAAAAAAACATGATTGAAGGCATTTATGATGAGGCAGGTGTATGGCAAGATGACGAGAGTGTAGTTGAGATGATTTTTAAAGACTACTATTCGGAGTTATTTGCTTCAAGTAATCCAAATGAGTTCACCGATTTATTGGAGGTAGTTCAACCAAAGGTCATCGAGAGCATGAACTCAAGCTTGCTAAGGGATTTTCAATCAAGTGAGGTGTATCAGGCTCTAAAACAAATGTACCCTTTAAAGGCACCTGGCCTTGATGGGATGACCCTTTATTTTTTTAGCAATTCTGGCCTACAGTAAGTGAGGTGGTTGTCAAAATAGTGTTAGATTTTTCAAATTTTGGAGTGTCTCCACCAAATTTTAATGATACCCACATTGTGTTAACTCCAAAAACTAAAAATCCCAAAAGGGTGACAAAGTGTAGGCCAATTAGCTTGTGTAATATGGTCTATAAATTCGCATCCAAAACTCTTGCAAATAGGTTGAAGAGAGTACTTCCATCCATTATCAGTGATACATAGAGTGCCTTTGTGAATGACAGATTAATTACTGACAATGTACTGGTTGCTTTTGAAACCATGCACCATATAAGTCAGAGGAAGGTGGGAAGTGTAGGGGAGATGGCCTTGAAGCTTGATATGAGCAAGGCATATGACATAGTTGAGTGGGTTTGTTTGGAGAAAATTATGGAGAGATTGGGCTTTGCCCCTAGATAGAGAGGGCTCATGATGTAGTGCATTACTTCTATCACATATTCTATCAGGATTAATGGCAAACTGAGTGGAAGAATTACTCCTTCGAGGGGCCTCCGCCAAGGTGATCCTTTATCTCCCTATCTCTTCTTACTTTGTGCTAAAGGACTTTCTGCATTAATAAAAAAGCTGTTTTTGATGGTTCCATGGAGGGGGTGTCTGTTTGTAAGGGGGGTCCTAGGTTATCTCATTTATTTTTTGCAAATGACAATATTATTTTCTGTAAAGAAACAACCACGAAATGTGAGACTCTACAAAAGATCTTACAGGTGTATGAGCAAGCTTTGGGGCAGCAGCTTAATAGAACAAAAACCTCCCTATTTTTCAGCAGCAACACCACTAAGGAAGTCCAGGATGAGATCAAGTCTAAATTCAGGGCATAAGTGATCAAACAACATGAGAAGTACCTGGGGTTGCCATCATTGGTGGGAAGAAATAAAAAGAATACCTTCAAGGAGATTAAAGAAAAGTTGTCCAAGAAACTAGCTGGTTGGAAGGAGAAATTACTGTCAAAGGCAGGTAAGGAAATCTTAATAAAAGTAGTGGCACAGGCAATTCCAATGTATACCATGAGTTGTTTTAAAATCCCTAACTCTCTGTGTGTTGAAATGATAAGCTTAATAAGGAATTTTTGGTGGAGTCAATGTAAGGATGAAAGGAAGATTGTGATGCCCCAATTTGATTGATTGTGATGCCCCAATTTGATTGATTGTGTGATGTGTATGGGTGTGTGATAAGTCCCACATCAGGTATTTATTAGGTAGATTTGGGATTTATTAACAACTGCAAAGAGCCTCAATTGTGACTAGTCCTTTTGAGGTATAGCGCAGATGTGACTAACACTTTTCCTTGGGTCGTTACATATGGTATCAGAGCCGATCCGGTAACCCCGTGTGGGCTCAGAGACATTACCCCACAAAGTGGGCCCTAACGAAGACGTTAGAGATTTAAGTGGGGGAGATTGTGATACTCCAATTTGATTGATTGTGTGATGTGTGTTAATGTGTGATGAGTCCCACATCGGGTATTTACTGGGTAGATTTAGGATTTATTAACAACTACAAGGAGCCTCAATTGTGACTAGTCATTTTGAGGTATAACGCAAATGTGACTAACGCTTTTCCTTGGATTGTTACAAAGATGGTTTGTATAAGTTGGGATAAGCTATGTGCTCCAAAAGCTAAAGGTGGTATGGAGTATATTTCCCTAAATGTGACTTTGTAGAAGCAGGTTTGGGCAACAACCCCTCTTATGCATGGAAGAGTATCATGGTTGCACATGATGTGGTTCGGAAGGGTCTTCAATGGCAAGTGGGGAACGGATTTAGAAGGACAAATGGCTGCCTAATCTTTCTTCATACAAAGTCACCTCTCCTCTCTCTACCCTCCATAAGGATGCACGGGTAGCGGAGTTGATCGATTCCAACAGTGGGATGTGGAAACATGATGTATTGAATCAGGTCTTCTTACCCCATGAGGTTGAGATCATAGGTGAAATTTATTTTAGCTCCAATCCACAGGAAGATAAGCAAATATGGGCTCCAACAATGTCGGGCTTATTCAGTGTTAGGAGTGCCTATTGGATTGTAATGGAGGAGGTGCCCAAAGGTGGAACAGCCAGTGCTTTGAATGATAGTAATCAAAGGAAATTTTGGAAATATCTGTGAAGTATGAATATCCCTCACAAAGTTCAACATTTCATGTGGATGGCATGCAAAGACATACTGCCTACGAAAGAAAATCTAAAACGGAGGAAGGTTTTGGTGGATAGCTGCTATGAGGCACAGGGGCGGAGCCAAGAATTTTTGTTTGGGGGGCCGAGTTGCAACACTAATATATTTATCAAGATAACCCCATACACACACATAAATACACATGCTTTTTTTTTATTATATACACAAACTTTTTTATTTGATAAGTTATATATATACACACACCCAACAAAAAAAGAGCTTAATATTTTCAATCAAAATTATGTTTGATGGCTATCTTTCATAAAATTAATAAAATACATTTTCACAATTTTCATAGTGAAATTCTTAAAAAGTTTCATTTTCTATAAAAATTATCAAATTTTATACTAATGTAAGTAAAATTATTCAATTGAACTAATGTAATTTTAAAAAACAAGAATGATCCAAAACTTGGAGGAACAAATTGGGCTCCAAACATATTTAAAACTATTTTGCTTTGACCCATTATGTGGCAACTAAAAAAACATTTCATGTGTAGTTTTAGTGACAATAATTTTTTAATAAGCCAATGACTTGTTAATCGCCACATAACAGGTTGAAAAAGATAAATTCAAACATGTTTGGTGCCAAACTTTTTCAAATATTTAACAAATATAAAAGCATATTTTACAATAAAAAATAGAATTGCGAAAAATAAAGTTGTCTCTATAACTATTAGACCAGTTATTTTTTTTTAAAGCATCATTGGACTAATTCAAATACTTAGGGGGGGCCAACTCTTATTTTTGTAAACTAAATTTTGAAAACATTAAAATAATTATATATATATATTTAAAAAAATTTCAAAATTTTGGGGGGGCCATGGCCCCCCCGCCCTTCAACATGGCTCCGCCCATGATGAGGCATGTCAGATGGAAGCAGAGTCTTCAGGTCACTTGTTTTGGCACTGTTCTAGTGTGAAGGAGGTATTGACGGTGTCCAAGCTATTTTTTGGGCAGATGAATCTACATTTTTCTTCTCTTATGGATCTTATAAGGTATGTGACTATGGTGGTGAAATGGGAGAATGATTATGTAGAGAAGATAATTATGATAGCATGGGCGATGTGGACTAATAGGAACAAAGTCAGAAATGAAGAAGATAAGAAGAGCAATGGAGCTTTGGTTAATTCTGCTCTAGAATACTTGAGGGAGTATGAGCTCTATTGCGAGAAGCCAGTAGTTGCACCGACGAAGGAGCAACCAAAATGTCGCCCACCATGGCAAGGAAGATATAAGATTAACGTGAATGGCACAGTGTTTGCTGCACAAAAGGCAGTTGGGGTGGGTGTACTGATCAGAGATGCTGAAGGAAGGGTGGTTGGGGCATGCAGTAAGAAGATTATGGCACCATTAGGAGCTGTGGAGACAGAGGCAAAGGCTTTTGAGTTTGGTCTTTAGTTTGTAAGGGACATGCTTATTCACGACTTGGTGCTCGAAGGTGACTCGTTGGTGATAGTGAATGCCCTTAAGGAAGCTTCACCACCTCCAGCCTTGGTTGCTGCTGTGCTATACAATGTGAAGTCAATTTCCCATAAGTTCCATAGTGTGGAGTTCTCTCATATTTGTAGGCAGGGCAATAGGCCAGCCCATTTATTAGCTAAGCATGCTTGTAGTATTGTTGATCTCTCTGTTTGGATTGAAGAGAATCCTTATTTCCTAGAACAAACTTTTCTCCATGATGTTAATGTTGCTTTTCATAGTCAATAAAAGTATTTATAGTCTTTCCATCAAAAAAAAAAAAAAAAAAATCGTATGAGAAGCATTCGTAAGTGTGAAACCAAAGTATAATATTAAAATTGACATAAATTATGGATACTTAAACCTATTTTTTAAAAGCCCATAGTAAAAATAAACTAGTTTTCAAAATAAGAGATGAAATTCTCTAAATAGTGTGTTGTTTAACAATGACATGATCTTTATAACAAGTGACATGTATAAATAAGTAAAATAATCAAATTTTGATGTATATTCTCAAATTGAAACAGAGTACTAACCATCGTGTATCTAAAATTAAACACAATTATTAGATTATGTTTTCAAGATATTAGATTATGAAATAAGGTTTCAAGATTGTAATTTTTTTATCTATTTTAATTCTTTGTCTAATTAGCTATCCAATAGATCATTTATAATTTTGTTCTCTATTTTGGGGTGTTTATATTGTGTGGAAAAGAAACTTGTGTATTTATTTTAATTAGATTTTCAAATAGTAGACTAGACTCTTTTGTGTTTGTGTTGTTTTGTTTTGTCTAGCAATGCTAAGATTTGTATGTTTTTATTATTAATGAACAAGTATCAATTTGTTGATATGAGCATTTTCTTGACATGGGTGAATCCAAATTAATGTAATCCAAATTAATGTATTTCACACTAACTAATTTTCTATTTGCTACATGAGTTACCAAGGGCCAAATACAAGATTTCAAAAAAAAAAAAAAAAAGCACGTGTAAAGATGACACATTTGACCAAAACCTTCACGTCGGGGTGTGTTTGAATATCGTTTATTTACTGAAAATTTAAAACTTATTGCTGAAAACACTGCAGCAAAATAATTTTTAAAGGTGTGAATAATACTGTAGAACCCAAATTTACCTAAAAATATGTGTTTTGTTGAGTTTGGTGGTACATTAAGGGTCTGTTTGAATACAACTTATTTTACTGAAAACTAAAAATGTTATAGCAAAATAATTTTTAAATGTATATATAGTACTGTGAAACTCATTTTTAATATATATATATATTTTTTAATAAAATGATCGTGCGTAAACAGTGGATAATATGTAAAAAGGGCCAAAATGGCCCATTAGCATTAATTTTTGAAATATTTAGCAACAGAGCACTGTTTCGGAAATAATTAGGGAAGTACTACTTTTTCCGAAAACGCCGCTATAGGGCCCGAAAACGTCACTATAGGGCTTAAAAAACGCCACTATAGGGCCCTTTGAACCTGTTATGGGGACTTACAAAAATTTTTTGCAGGAAAACGCCGCTATAGAGCCCAAAAAAGTCACTATAGGGCTTAAAAACGCCACTATAGGGCCCCTTGAACCTGTTATGGGACTTATAAAAAAATTTTGCAGGAAAACATCGCTATAGGGCCCGAAAAAGTGGTATTTTCCTAATTATTTCCGAAACAGTACTATGTTGCTAAATATTTCAAAAATTAATACTAATGGACCATTTTGGCCCGTAAAAAGTACTTAACAGTACATAAACAGGGTCCTGTGAAAATTGTATAAACAGTGGATAATATGTAAACAGTATTTAACAGTACATAAACAGTGCTAATTGTCCCCTCTGAAACGCCAAAAAAAAAAAAAAAAAAAAAAACCAAACGCTGGATCCAAACGCTACATAACAGTACTCAGAGACCCACTGAAAAAAGATGCTGCGCTGAAAAAAATTACTGCGCTGACCGGGCAAAACGCCCAATCCAAACGCACGCTTATTCTGACTTCTAAACAACAACTGTTCAACAATCAGCCAGCCCGCCACTTTCTGTATGAAAGATGAAAGACAATTCAAATTGATTAACACGGTGTATGGGCTTGGATCTTAGTATTTATTTTTTGTATAAAAAGAAAAATATAGATCTTAGTATTAATTCAATGAATATGAGAGAAGGTTGGAAAGTGTTCATATAAAACTACACAACTTTTTCTGGCTTCTGCTTCTCCTCTTTAGTCTTTAGTCCAAAAGATCACTAGCTACAACAAAAATGGTTACTATCATATCAAATGGTAGAAGTTCAATCACCGTTTTCATTATCCTTTGTTGCATCCTTTTGCATCTGGCTGATATCCAAGCTGCAACACCACCCAGCTTCTCGTTTGATAATTTTAGTCAGGCAGAGGATAAGGATAGTTTTGAGTTTCTAGGCGGTGGTGCCACTATTGATAATGCATCCCTTCAGATAACCCAAGACACAACCGAGAATGTCCCCAACCTCCTCAACCGGTTTGGTCGCATTATGTATAAACATCCTTTCAACATGTGGTTGTCTGATGAAATTCAGGCCTCATTCAATTCCAATTTTGTCATCAACATATTTAGAAAGCCGGCGTGGAATGCTGGTGAGGGACTTGCTTTTCTCATTGCTCCCGATCTCTCAATCCCTGATGCTAGTTATGGGCAATGGCTTGGCCTCACCAATGCTATCAATGATGGTAAGCAAACCAACAAGATCGTGGCCATAGAGTTTGATACCGAAAAGCAAGACTATGATCCTAATGACAACCATATTGGCCTCAACATCAACTCTGTTAATTCAACTGCCACTGTCTCTCTTGATGATTATAATATCGAATTATCTCCGGAAGTACCCACCAACTATAGAGTCTGGGTGCACTATAATGGCACGTCGAAGGTGATGGAGGTTTACATGGTGCAAGACGGCCAACCCAAGCCGGAAAAGCCTCTTCTTAGCAAGACCATAAGCCTGAAAGAATATGTGAATCAAAAATCCTACTTTGGTTTTGCTGCTTCTACAGGTAATCCACAGATTGAGTTGAATTGTGTATTGAAATGGAGCTTAGAGATTGATGATCTACAAAAGAAAAGTGATTTGCTTTGGTTGAAGATAGGTGCTGGGGTTGGAGTTCCATTGGTGACATTGTTGATCTTATGTGGGGTTTTATATTTGAACAAGAGAAAAAGAAGAGGAAAAGGGGGTGATGAGGAGTCTAAGGTGCTTGGCACACAGTTGAGATGGTTGCCTGGGATGCCAAGGGAATTCAAGTACAAAGATTTAAAGAAGGCCACCAACAACTTCCATGAGAGTATGAGGCTGGGTCAAGGTGGTTTTGGTGTTGTTTACAAAGGAATTCTGCAGGACAAGGATCATAAATCTGGTACTGAAATAGCTGTCAAGAAATTTTCCAGAGACAGCGTTCAAAGCAAAGATGATTTCTTGGCAGAGCTCACCATTATTCACCGTCTCCGCCATAAACATCTCGTCCGCTTAGTTGGTAATCCCCCTCTTCATTCTTCTTTATTTATTTATTTGTTTTTTTTATGCCATTCTAATATTCTAGACAACTTGCAATTCCAATTTCATGAAATTATTCAAAGATCATCACAAGTTTATCTGCAAAGCACCAAAAATTTGGATTTAAAAGAAACATTCAACATTCAAAACTGCATTACTCATTTGTCAAATTAAGGAACTTTAGCAGAAGAATTAGAAGGTGTGCTTTGACTTTACAACCTCCTGCGAATGTACTTTTAGGGTTTTCTTGTTAGAAAGAATGCAGATCTCTCTCTCTCTCTCTCGGTAGAAGAAAGTGCTACTATTCTTTAAATTATTTGTTTCTTGCCCTACTTGTTTGCATAATTCATTTCTTCTCATTTGCAGAACCTGTCCTAGCTATAAGATGAGATTGTAAAACCAAAATGAATGCTCTTACATCCTTAACAAATGGATGCTAGCAAATTCAAATTAAAACCATAATCATGGCAACCGAACTTTTTTCTGATAGTAACCCAACTAATTGTATTCAAGGCATAATAATGATTACAGAGAAGAATGTTTCACTAGTGCTGTATCTTTATGTACCAAATTATCAGTTGTAGCGAGCAGTTGAAGTCAAACCATATGACACATACTACTCAAATCAATTGCATCAATAGTCAATATATGACAACTGTTAAGATACTTATGTGATTGAAGACATATAACATTATATCAGCATCTGGTTCACTAAGCTGCCATATTGCTACAATTATTTCTTTTTTAAAATATATGAGTTGCTCAATTGATGTGCCCTGCTTTTGTATTGGCTTGATTAAATGCCTCATTTATCCTCTGATCTCCTCTCTAATATATTCGGTCTTGGTTCAGGGTGGTGCTACGAGAAAGGGAAGCTACTACTATTGTACGACTTTATGCCAAATGGAAGTCTTGATAAGCACCTGTATGAGGCTTCCAATGAGAACACTTTGAATTGGAGGCGTCGGTATAGGATACTAGCTGGTGTAGCATCAGCATTGCATTATCTGCACAATGAGTATGATCAGAAGGTAGTGCACCGCGATCTCAAAGCCAGCAACATCTTGCTGGACTCCGATTATAATGCTCGCCTGGGTGACTTTGGCCTTGCCCGAGCCTTGGACAATGAAAGGAACTCCTATGCTGAATTAGGATTAGCTGGAGTTCCAGGCACCATGGGTTATGTTGCTCCTGAGTGCTTTCACACAGGGAGGGCCACCCCAGAATCTGATGTGTATGGTTTTGGAGCAGTGGTGCTTGAGGTCGTATGCAGCAGAAGTCCCGGGATTAGTATCAATCACCATCAACGTCTCTATTCACTGGTTGATTGGGTTTGGATGTTACATCGTGAAGGCAGCATTGAAGAAGCTGTAGATGAGAGGCTTGGCACTGACTATGTGGTTGATGAAGCAAAGAGGCTTTTACTTCTGGGGCTCGCATGTTCACATCCCGTTGCCAGTGAGAGGCCACAAACGCAGGATATTTGCCAGATTATATCTGGAATTATGCTGGCCCCTAATGTGCCCCCATTCAAACCCGCTTTCACATGGCCTTCGATGGTTACTGCGTGCAGTAGCACTGACAGTACACTTACTAATACAACATTTTCTTCCTAAGGTTGGTTTGTAACATGGATTTTGACATTATAGCTGAAGGCTTCCTCTCATCCCTGGAATGTTTAAGCTCCTGGAGTCATAGGCAATCAACTTTTGCATTAAAATTGAAGTGTTTTTTTTTTTTTTTTCAAAAAAGAAGAAGATACTCATTTTTCTGCATTCTTAAGCTTGTGAAATATGCACTAATGTGTCCTCAATTGCTAGAGATTCAGAGTTAGCCTTATTACCAGCATGTCCTTGTTAGATTCAAGCTTCCAATATGGGCCAAGTGGGTCTTCATTTCCACCTTTTTTTTTTTTGGTGTGGTAAGTAAATATGATTCATTTTCCATATAATCTTCTTCTTCTTCTTTCCTTTTGTAATTATTTTGGGGTCAGAATTTCCCCCGTGTTCAAGTCCATGAAATCCATTATATTTCTTTCAGTTTTAAACATAATTTTAATTGTTGGACTTTTATTATGAAGTTGGAATGCAAAAGAAATTTATTTGGCACATAGAATACGTCATATTCATATGTACCAGAATTCGCATTTTGGTTTATTGAACACAAGTACTAACATTAGAGACTATGCTAGACACGATTGTTCGTGAAGAAATTTGTCCACCATTCCAGATTTTCTCCTTGATGCATACTATATATCCTCTATGATATTTTGGGCTACCAGTTGTAAGCTAACAAGAAGATTATTCCATAGAAGTGTAGCAAGAGATTCTTGCAAATTCATACAACCTCAGAACCAGTGTTGTAACAATAGAATCAGCTTACCTATGGCCCCAGTGAAACTATATCTCACCAGGCGACTTTCAGAATTTTTAGGACTTATTGCATTGAGCTGTATTTAATATTTAGTAATTGTTTAATCAGATGCTGAAGTAAAAAAAAACTATTCATTAATGCAGCCAGAGCCATAGACAAGTTAATTGCATTCCACATTCAAGAACATAAAAATCTAACATAAGCTAAATTCTAGAAAAATGAAGAAAAAGAAGTGACTACAGTACCTCAGGCGTATACTTGACAAAAAGCAAACTTCATCAAGAACTTGTTTTGATTACACTCCAGCATTCCACTGCAAGCTACAAGCTACAAGCTAATATTCTTCAGTTTCGAAAGAGTCCAATATCTTCTTCAAACCGTGCAGAAAGAAGTCAGGATAAAGCTAGAGAGCAACTATAAATGATCATTAATAAGGCTTTGCTTCATGAATGCCATTTATTAATTTTCTTCCCCTGTACCCATACACTGGCTGAGTATGGTCCATCCGCATTAGTTTTTCTTTGCCTCATTCATCATTTGGTCATTGCCTTACTTGGTCACATAAAGTAATTGCTTGAGAGTTGAGGCCTTCCAAGTTGCGTCGTGGTCTTAATTGTTTTTTTGTTGAAAAGGTCTCTAGCTGTTTTGTATACATATAAAGAAATTCTTTTACAGTAATATTTTTTTTATTATAATAATATAATACCAAAATAATATTTCTCCAATTTTGGACATTACCGCTGAATCCGTTCTTTACCGCTGAATCCATTCTTTTAATCGGAGTAAAAATGGATCAACCTGTGACACAATTTATTTTTTAAAACTATTTTTTTCTTTAAATTTTATTTTTTATAACAAAATTCAAAATTGTTAATGTAAGGACACGATTCGTAACGAACCGTAACAGTGTTGGGTTCGCACGTAAAAAGGCCCAAACAATATCATTTGTAGAGCGTGGGTTTGAAAGGCTAGGCCTTAGTCACCTGGTGGTGGGTTTTTCGTGGTGGTCATGCATGGTTAAGTTTTCTTCACCCCTGGAACCTTTCTCCTGGAGGTGGGCTGGGAGGCTCTGGTTTTTGGCCCTTTTTTCCCAGCCGCCCCATCCCTAGGTCACTCATTTTTCCTTTTATACTGGCCTGTGTTCGCTGTCCTTCGTCCACGTGTAGGGTCAAACTTTCCAAGACTGATACTTGTCCCATCAACCCATACTCAAAGTCGTTGGGGGTGATTGTAAAAGCCAAAGAACGCGGCTCTGTCAGGTGCAGAGTATTGAATGTCAGTAAGGGCAGCTTTCCCCGGATATTCTAGATTTTCTTTCAAACTTAGTCCTATACCGTTTTTGCCCCTCTCTTCGGTGGGACTTTGGGTTTGCCGAGGACTGAGCAGTCCTCGGCAGTACCTCAAGGCTATCCTATACTTTACATTATTGGGCTTGGACCACATCCCTCTTCGGCTTGGACCTCTGGACTCCCTACGAGTAAACGGGCCTGGTCCATAAACTATTGGGCCCCACAGTTAACTTGTTTGTTTCGGATTTTACTGGGCAACCTGTGACATAACCTGTTTTTTAAAATTGTTTTATTAAAATAAATCTCAAGTTTTTAACTTGTTTGTTTCGGTTTTTATACTGCAAAATTCAAACTCAATTGACAATTATATTGTCAGTGCCATTTATTTTTTATTTTATTAATTAAAAAAATATTAATATACTTTTTTAATGCTTTTGGATAACCGCCATATATATATATATATATATATATATAAACACACACTCACACAATGACTTCAAGAAAGCAATTAAAGCCTTTATTTAATTCCATGTTTTTCTCACTTGAATAACGTAAGAAGCAAAGATTTTTAGGTATTGAATGACGAAATACATCCAAGATAATTGGGTTGTAATAGAGTCAAAAACAGAAATTTGAAATTGTAAACTTGTATGAAAAGCATTCACAAGTGTAATCCCGAAATATATCAATGAAATTGATATAAACTACAAATGCTAAGGCTTATTTTTTAATTGTCCATAGCCAAAATAAATGAGTTTTCAGAATAAAATTTATATGAGAAGCATTCACAAGTTTGAAAAGAGTGAAGTCAAAATATATGAAATTGACATTATGGATATTTAGCCCTATTTTTCAATGGCGCAAAGCCAAAATAAATGAGTTTTGCAAAATAGAAGATGATGTTCCTTGGAGTGTATATTGTTTAAAAATGATATGATATTGATCATATCAGAGAACATGCATAAATAAGTTAATAATCAAATTTTGCATTATATCCCCAAATTGAAATAGTGTCAAATACTGTGTATCTAAAATTAAACACAAATATTAGATTATTTTGAAGATATTAGATTATGAAATAAACTTTCAAGATTGTAATTTTTTATCCATTATAATTCTTTGTCTAATTAGTTATCCAATAGGACATTTGTGATTTTGTTTTCCTTTTTGAAACGTCAATATTGTATGGAAATGAAATTTGTGTATTTGTTTTAATTAGATTTCAAAGGATAGATTAAACTCCTTTATGATTGTGTTGTTTTGTTTTGTTTAGCAATGTTAAGATTTGTATAATTTTATTATTAATGAACAAATATCAATTTGTTGATATGATCAAAATTTTTTATTTTTAATGAGAAACAATATAAGCAATATATTTCTAAACATGGGTGAATTCAAATTAATGTATTTCACGTTAAATAATTTATTATTTGCTTCATGACTTAACAAGTGGCAACTACAGGTTCTCTCAAAAAAATAAAAGCACGTGTAAAAATATTGATTGACCTAGCCTGGCTCATTTAAGATGATACGTTTACCCGAACTTTACCCGACCCGACCCGTTTGCCACGTCAAAATTGGAGTATCTATTTAATCTGACTTCAGAACTCCAACTTTTCAACAATCAGCCAGCCCGCCACTTTCACTTTCTGTAATAAAGATGAAAGACAATGTCAAATTGATTAACACGGTGTATGGGCTGGGCAATGAACATGGATCTTCGTATTTAATTTTTGGTATAAAAGTCAGAAAAAATAGATCTTACTATTAATTCTATGAATATGAGAGAAGGTTGGAAGGTGTTCATATAATCCCTTTCTGCAATTTTTTTAACAACACCTTTTTCTGCTTCTCCTCTTTAGTCTTTAGTCCAAAAGATCACTAGCTACCAGTAGCTACAACAAAAATGGTTACTATCATATCAATATCAAATGGTAAAAGTTCAATCACCGTTTTCATTATCTTTTGTTGCATCCTTTTGCATCTGCCTGATATCCAAGCTGCAACACCACCCAACTTCTCGTTTGATGGTTTTAATCTGACACAGGATGGGGATAGTCTTGAGTTTATAGGCAGTGGTACGAGTATTGATAATGGAGCCCTTCAGATAACCCCAGACACAACCAACAACGACCCCAGCCTCCACAACCAGTTTGGTCGCATTATGTATAAACATCCTTTCAACATGTGGTTGTCTGATGAAATTCAGGCCTCGTTCAATTCCGATTTTGTCATTAACATATTTAGAAACACGGCGCCAGCATGGAATGCTGGTGAGGGACTTGCTTTTCTCATTGCTCCC
This sequence comes from Quercus lobata, assembly GCF_001633185.2. Taxonomy (NCBI): domain Eukaryota; kingdom Viridiplantae; phylum Streptophyta; class Magnoliopsida; order Fagales; family Fagaceae; genus Quercus; species Quercus lobata. The sequence goes on from NC_044914.1 coordinate 56,997,277, forward strand.
GATCTCTCAATCCCTGATGCTAGTTATGGGCAATGGCTTGGCCTCACCAATGCTATCAATGATGGTAAACAAACCAACCGGATTGTGGCCATAGAGTTTGATACCGAAAAGCAAGACTATGATCCTAATGACAACCATATTGGCCTCAACATTAACTCCGTTAATTCAACTGCCACTTTCTCTCTTGATGATTATAATATCAAATTATCTCCGGAAGTACCCGCCAACTATAGAGTCTGGGTGCACTATAATGGCACGTCGAAGGTGATGGAGGTTTACATGGTGAAAGACGGCCAACCCAAGCCGGAAAAGCCTCTTCTTAGCAAGACCATAAACCTGAAAGAATATGTGAATCAAAAATCCTACTTTGGTTTTGCTGCTTCTACAGGTAATCCACAGATTGAGTTGAATTGTGTATTGAAATGGAGCTTAGAGATTGATGATCTACAAAAGAAAAGTGATTTGCTTTGGTTGAAGATAGGTGCTGGGGTTGGAGTTCCATTGGTGACATTGTTAATCCTATGTGGGGTTTTGTATTTATACAAGAGAAAAAGAAGAGGAGGAGGGGGTGATGAGGAGTCTAAGGCGCTTGGCACACAGTTGAGATGGTTGCCTGGGATGCCAAGGGAATTCAAGTACAAGGATTTAAAGAAGGCCACCAACAACTTCCATGAGAGTATGATGCTGGGTCAAGGTGGTTTTGGTGTTGTTTACAAAGGAATTCTGCAGGACAAGGATCATAAAACCAGTACTGAAATAGCTGTCAAGAAATTCTCCAGAGACATCATTCAAAGCAAAGATGACTTCTTGGCAGAGCTCACCATTATTCACCGTCTCCGTCATAAACATCTCGTCCGCTTAGTTGGTAATCCCCTCTTTATTTATTTATCATTCTAATATTCTAGATGACTTGCAATTCCAATTTCATGAAATTATTCAAAGATCATCACAAGCTTTTTCTGCAAAGCACCAAACAATCTGATTTAAAGGAAACATTCAAAGTTGTTCGAAACTGCATTATTCATTTGTCAAATTAAGGCACTTTTGCAGAAGACTTGGAAGGTGTGCTTTGGCATTATAACCTCTTGTGGATCAACCCCTTGAACTTTTAGCTTCTTAATATTTAGAAAATATAAAAAATGCAGAACTCTCTCTCTCTCTCTCTCTCTCCGTAGAAGAAAGTGCTACTATTCTTTAAATTATTTGTTTCTCTCGGTAGAAAGAAGTGCTAATATTCTTTAAATTATTTGTTTTTTTATCTAATTTGTTTGCATAATTTTTTTTTTTTTTTTTTTCCATTTACAGAACCTCTCCTAGCTATTAGATGAGAATGTAAAACCAAAATGCATGGTCTTAAGTCCTTAACAAGAGGATGCTATCAAATTCAAATTATAGTCCTGGAAGCCGAACTTTTTTATGATAGTAACCCAACTAATTTTTCAAGGCATAAAATTGATTAATGAGAAGAATGTTTAACTAGTGTTGTATGTTTACATATTCTGACAAGGGCAAAAACATTATGTACCAAATTATTAGTTGTACCAGGATGTAGAAGCGTCAAATCATATGACATACTACTCAAATCAATTGCATCAATAGTCCATATAGGACAACTGTTATGATACTAAAGTGATTGAAGACGAATAACATTATATCAGCATTTGGTTCACTAAGCTGCCATATTGTTATCATTATTTCTTTTTCAAGTATATTAAGTATCTCAGATTCTCAATTGATGTGCTCTACTTTGTATTAGATTAAATGCCAATTTTAATCCCTATCTCCTCTCTAATATATACGGTCTGTGTTCAGGTTGGTGCTACGAGAAAGGGAAGCTACTACTATTGTACGACTTTATGTTAAATGGTAGTCTTGATAAGCACCTGTACGAGGCTTCCAACCAGAACACTTTGAATTGGAGGCGTCGGTATAGGATACTAGCCGATGTAGCATCTGCATTGCATTATCTTCACAATGAGTATGATCAAAAGGTAGTGCATCGTGACCTCAAAGCCAGCAACATCCTACTGGACTCTGACTATAATGCTCGCCTGGGTGACTTTGGCCTTGCCCGAGCCTTGGATAATGAAAGGAATTCCTATGCTGAACTAGGATTAGCTGGAGTTCCAGGCACCATGGGCTATGTTGCTCTTGAGTGCTTCCACACGGGGAGGGCTACCCCTGAATCTGATGTGTATGGTTTTGGAGCAGTGGTCCTTGAGGTTATATGCAGCAGAAGTCCTGGGATTAGTATCAATCACATCAGCGTCTCTATTCATTGGTTGATTGGGTTTGGATGTTACATCGTGAAGGCAACATCGAAGAAGCTGTAGATGAGAGGCTTGGCAATGATTATGTGGCTGATGAAGCAAATAAACTTTTACTTTTGGGGCTTGCATGTTCACATCCCATTGCCAGTGATAGGCCTCAAACGCAAGATATTTTCCAGATTAAATCTGGAACTATGCCGGTCCCTAATGTGCCTCCATTCAAACCCGCTTTCACATGGCCTTCGATGGTTACTGCCTTCAGTGGCAGAGACATTACACTTGCTAGTACAACATTTTCTTCCTAAGGTAGGTATGTAACATGGACTGACATTATTGCAGAGAGCTTCATCCATCCTTGCATTGGAGACATTAGAGTGGAGCTCAGGGAAGAAAACGCTTAGCCCATTTTTCATGTAATATGGACTATGACATAATTGCAAAAAACTTAGCCCATTTTGCATTATCATGCGATCTTGTTACCTGCATGTTATTGTTAGATTCAAGCTTCCAATATGGGCTTGGGTCTTCATTTCCTTTATTTTTTGGTGACAAGTAAATATGATTCATTTCCCATGTAATCTACTTCTTTTCTTTTTTTGGTTTTTGTTTTGGGGGTCATAATTTCCCTGCAATCAAGTGCAAGAGATTTATTCTTGTTCTTTCATTCTTTCAGTTTTATACATAAGTTTAATTGTTAGCCCTTACTATGAAGTAGGAATACAAAAGATATTTATTTGGCAGATAGATTACATCATATTCATATGTACAGCATTTGCATTTTGATAAATCGAATGGAAGTAATAATAATAGAGATAATGCAGGACACGATTGACCATGAAGAAGTCTCTTGATATGCATCCTCAATGAATCTATGATATCATGGTCTGATCTCCATGTGATCAGGAACTAGTTCATTAGCTAATTCATAGTAATGCTTTCTCTCGTATTATCTTCCTGAAGAGCTCCGTGAGCTTCATGTGATGAAGGTGTGGTACTGTTTGTAAAACCCCTGAACACCATAAAAACCTTCCTTTCTCTTATTCCTTACAACCACAAATCAAGCCATTTATTTCACCTATCAAAATCCTAAAACTTGACATACTTTCTTCTACCAAATAGCCATCAAATAACTCATCAAATTACCTTTAATTTTCTATCACAAGTCACAACCTCAACCCTTTTTTCAACAAATCTAAACCTAAAATCCACAAATTCTCTAATCCCTGAACCCACCATAACCATGTAGACACATCCCCTAGTTTGTCCTCTGTCATCCAGACATGTAACTGCAGACATACATATGCCCTTGATTTCTTGAATCTAGATTGTTCATCTTGTACTCTGTCTTTTTTTTTTTGATAAGTACATCTTGTACTCTGTCTAGGAGCATATATTGCACAATTAGTTTGTTCTCTTCAAAACCAAGCATTACACAAAGTTGAAAGATTTTATTGATATTCATACTCAAGGCTTGAACCACCATGGGATACCTGTTATAAGCTAACAACAAGTCTATTCCATAAAGTGTAGCAAGAGATTCTTACATATTCATACAACCTTAGAACCAGTGTTGTAACAGTAAAATCAGTTTACTTATGGATCCTGTGAAACTATAAATCACCAGGTGACTTTCAGAATTGTTAGGAGTTATGCATTGAGCTGTATTTAAAATCCAGTAATTGTTTAATCAGGTGCTGAAGTCAAAAACTATTCATTGATGCACCCAGGACCAGAGACAAGTTAGTTGCATTCCACATTCATGAAAATAAATCTAATATACAAAATTAAAATAAGCTAAATTCTAGAAAGTTGAAGAAAAAGAAATATGACCACAGTACCTCAGGCATATCCTTCAAACAAACCAAACTTCATTAAGAACTTCTTTTGATTACACTCCAGCATTTCACTCAAGCTACAAGCTATATTCTTCTGTTTCAAAAGTTTGTGCCTCGACTCCAATCTCTTCTTCAAACCATGCCGAAAGAAGTCAGGATAATCAATGACTTCATCAATTTGTCTCCCCATTACCTCCACCAGAAACTTGATCCGAGGTTCTAAAGAATTCCGGACGCTCTTGATCAAAATAGGGGGGAAACCAGTTACCAAGGCTGCTATCTGTCCATCTCCAAACCCACACCTCTTAAGAAAATCCAAATTGGGTTTCAGGACCTTGTTCACATCTCTACAGAGAACTTCAGGGAAGTTCATTGCCACTGTTTGAAGATCATGCTCTGTCAGACCTACTGATCTCAGAAACTCTGAAGTAGGGCGTAGCCTTTTTTCAACACTATAACCCATTATAAATGGGTTTTTGGCCATAACTTTGCCAACCATCCCATCTCTGGCAAGGCCAAGACTAGCAAGAAAGTCTGCTATCTCTGTTAGCTTGGATTCAATGCTATAGCTGATGAGCCTGGGGTTGAGCAATATCATCTTTCCAAGTTGCTTTTCAGGGACGCCCAGTGCCTGAAAGAAGGCCAGAAGCGGACAGAGCTTCTCTTCCACACTGTGGGAGAGTATGTGAGGGAATTTGACTATGGCAGAAGCAACTTCATGGGGTTTTGTACCCAGCGTGGAGAGGCACTCAACCATGGGAACAAGCTTCTCATGGAGACCTAGTGTAAGTATCTTGGGGCACTTTGAAACAATGGAAGGGAGCTTTCTCTCTTGAATGCCGATGCTTTTGAGGTAAGCCCAGTTTTCGGAAGCTCTCTCTCTTTGAGCACCCTCAAGGCGCTTGCACTTCTTAAACATTTCATCGATGCTTTTATCATCAAAACCTCTATCCCTAAAGAACCACATAATGCTGCTACCATGTTGACTGCTGCAGATTTCCATAACCCCCTAACAAGATGTGACATATATGTAGATCAATAGATGCTAAACAAACAACCTCTACAAGTCAAAATAACTAATCAACGTGGTGTACACTACATTACAAGTTTTAGTTGTAAAGAGAAAAACATGCCAAAGGAGATTGACATATTATTATTATTTTTTTGAGAGGAGCCAGAAGGCCTAAAAGAGATGATTAGAAGCAATTCTTTTACCAAATGCCAAAATGGGTAGTTAAAGTCACACTCACACTCCTTTAAAATCCCAAAATAAAAACAATAAAAAGAAAGAAAGAAAGGCCTGGAGTTGATCGGAAGCAGAAGCATTGTCAAAGTAAACATTTCTATGTATAATTGAATAGAACCAAACAAATGGCGAATTGTAAGAAGGGTTGAGAGCAAGTGAATGGATATGAAGAGTGTGAAAGGAGAACAAAAGAATGCAATTTTGTTTTTCAGTAGTAGAAAAGAATCTCTAACTAGTCTATGGCTGACCCCAAAATTTTATGACCAAGGATTGGTTGATGTTGTTGTAGTAGTAATAGTAGAAGCGAGATCATGGCAGTCAGTTTCTAGCATGTTATCAATGGAGACGAGAAACATAGAATGTTAAGCTTTTGATTCCTTAAGAAAACAAATAACTGAAACTAGCATATAGCATTGGAAGAGGAAGAGGAAGAGGATACATATTCCTAGGCTACGAGATACAGACACAGACAAAGTAGTAGTAGTAGTAGTAGTAGTAGAGTAGAGCATATATGATTATGAAGAAGAGAGGCGCTTACCTTACCTTAATAATAAATGAGAGCTTTTTGTATCATAACTCCATAACCGGCGGAGGCAGTGAGAATGAATTGCTTTGCTGCCTTTCCTCCCAATTCCCACCTCCCCTACTTGCCTTGCCTTATCTGTTGTTCTCTATCTGTACTATCTTTCAATTTTTTTTTTTTTTACCGTAATTGCCCTCCTTCTTCGAAGAAAATGACTGGTGTATCCTCCTTCCTTTTATTCCACTACTACTACTACTTTGGCCTCTCTCTCTCAGTCTCAGTGGAAACACTCTAAAACCCCAAACCAAAATGATAAAAAAACTAAGCTTTAAACCCTAACCTCGTCAATACCTCATCCATTTCATAAACAACAACAAAAAAAAAAAAAAAAATGGCATCAGTGCAGCAAGGTCGGATTTTGAAGCTGATTTCAGAGTCCCAAACGGAGGCACTTTGGCTGAAACTACGCCGTTTTAGTTCTAGCTCTCTAGAAGATGAAGCAGCTATCAGAGGACAACAACGACGACGACGACGACCCTTGAGATCGGAGGAGGAAGATGATGACTATTCTAGCCGCCAACAACAAGAGCGTCCTCCAGAGCCCATTCCAAACAGGCCTTTGAGACCCCAACGCAACCCCAAATTCCAATCCCAATCCCCATTTCAAAACAACAAAACAAGAACATGGGGTAATGATGTTAATCCAAATCCATCTGAAAACAACAGCAACTTCGATTTTCTCGAAAAATTCAAACTTGGTCCTGAAACCCCTTCGTCTTCTTCTCCCAAACCCCAACAACAACATGACCAAGTAGGAGAAGCGAACAACGCGGAAACGCCTCCTCCACAAGACGCTGAGGAGATCTTCAAGAAGCTAAAAGAAACGGGTCTGATCCCAAATGCTGTGGCTATGCTCGATGGTCTTTGCAAAGACGGCCTTGTTCAAGACGCCATGAAGCTCTTTGGTTTGATGCGCGAAAAGGGTACTATTCCTGAAGTCGTTATATACACTGCTGTTGTTGATGGCTTCTGTAAGGCACACAAATTCGATGATGCCCAAAGAGTTTTCAGGAAAATGCAAAACAATGGTATTTCTCCCAATGCCTTCTCTTACTCTGTCTTGATTCAAGGTCTTTATCAGTGTGACCAGTTGGACATTGCTATTGACTTTTGTGTTGAAATGTTGGAAGCTGGCCATTCACCAAATGTGCAAACTTTTGTTGGGTTGGTAACTAGATTGTGTTTGAAAATGGGAGTTGAAGAAGCCAGGAAAGCCATTACAACTTTAACGAACAAGGGTTTTTTTGTTAATAAGAAAGCTATTAAGGAGTATATGGACAAAAAATCTGCACATCCTCTTGTTTGGGAAGCAATCTTCGGCAACCAAACTCCTGAGATACCATTTCAGCATTGACTTTTGTTGTTCATCTTGTAAGTTTTTCTTTTTAATATATGCTTCCTTGGCTTTGTTTTAGACAACCCAAATGTGAGAGACTACTTGTGAAGAACATTCAGTGTCATCAATGCAAGTTCTCTGTGTTACTTGTGGCTTATTTTTCTTATACTTTTATGTGGTTGATGGAATGGAATTATGTTGATAACGAGTGTTTTAATTTGTGCTTTTCATTTCTTTATGGTTTAATGGCATGGTTTCTTTGTACTAGAGCTGGTTTTCTTCCAGCAACCAAATTAGTTGCAGTAGACAGTAGCATCCTATAACAATCCTCTGAATTTCTTCATGCTTAACCATCCTTCTTTGAAAACATCTGAACAATGTAGATGCCGAAGCCCATGGTCACCTAATACATGTGCTTCTCCACTTAAGTCTAGCCTGCTCCAGTAATATGCATTCCATACTCCTCAATGTCTCCATCCTTATGAATGATCTAGTTCAGATAACCAAAAGAGATGACTCTTTAATACATATTATACCATCAATTTTCACTTTCCTCTGATCCCTAGTTCTAGTTTTATATAAATCGCAGTTCATATACTTAGTTAAGTTTCCTATGATCATCCTCAGGCTAGTTGATACTTTCTAAGTTCAAGCCATTCAAAATATGGAACAAAAGTGAATTATTTTATTTATTAATTAATGTTGCAATGAAGTCAGCATTCATTTCAAGTGAATATTGTAATGGATGGGTGGCAAGAGCAGTGGTGGTTTGAGTGTGATTGTTTGGTGGTGGAAGTATTGGTATATGTGAATGATATGAGAGGAAAGAAGCGGTAGTGATCCGAGCAGTATTAGTACTAGTAGTGATGCAGGGCAGAAGGGTGAGATGTAGGTTCTTCAGAAGTTTAGCACTAAATTAGGATCATTGATGAGATCTTGAAGGGTTCTTGAATAGTGGTTAATGTTAAGTGTTTGGGTAGGGTTAAGTACCAAAAGATTGAATTTTTTTTTTCTCAATAATCAAGAATTTTTTATTGAAACAAGCTGGAAGGAACCAGCAAAAAAAATACAACCAAGTTGGAAACAAGCAATACAAATCACAGAACTAGAAACCAAAACTGTGATAAACCAGCAACATAGACCAGCAAATATGAAGCAAGTAGCTAGGAAACCAGCATCAAGCCACACAGGCTAGTACAAAGCAGGCAACAAACACCTTACACTACTACTATGCAATTGGTCTACAAGATTTGAGGCAAGTCACAGAGACTCCCCATCCATTGCAAATCTGCAGATTTCTAGAATTAGGGAAGGGCCCTTGAATTGAATTCTGGCTTTCACATTTCTTTCTAATGACAGCAACGAGCTGCTCCTCTGAGCTGACTTTATTCCCAAGCAGGATCGCATTTCTTTGCCTCTATACATGAAAAATCACAGCACTAAGCCCCAGCCTACAAGACATAGCAAGCAAGCTCTTGCCTTTCCAATACCCATTTTGCTAGTCTATCCCTGGTAATTAATCTGTCCTACATAGCTAACCAACAAATGTAAGCCTGAAGAGGGATTCTTTGAAGGAATCAAACCAATTTCTGCCAAATAACCATTGGTGCTTTGATGGACAAGCCAGGGATAGACTAGCCAAACAGGGGCTTTGTAGTGATACCCCCATTTGATGGCTACTTGGTGTCAAAATAGTGAATAGAAAAAGAGACAAGGTAAGATAAATTCTAGGCAAACCAATCACGCTTAGGAAAAAGAATGCAAACACACCCTTTAAGATTAAAATGAAGGGCTGAAATTTTATTGAATTCAATGTTTATATTTCTATCATTTATTGAATACTTAGGCTATTGCAATAATATTCATAGAAGGACTAAACCTCCTAAATTACCATTTCCTAGAAAGACTAGGACTCATAATAATTATTAATAATGGTTTTTCTTGGAACTCTTTGTTGGCTGCGTCAAGTAGTACTAATGTCAACTTGAAGGTGGAGTAGGATGCTGAAGGAGGGGGGAAGTTATGTAGTACCAGAAGTACTGAAGCACGATACAAGTCATGTTATTTTGCCAGTATATCTGTCCAAGTGAGCTTGTTGCTGAAACCATTCCTTTTTAAGCATTCTTTGTAGCCTGTGGGTTATCATTTCTCTTCACACGCACATAAAAAGACTACAAGCTGGGTTTTGTTTGTTTGTTTGTATTTTTTATTTTTTATTTTTATTTTTTTTTTGTTCCCCCAAATTTATAAGTTACCCATGCACCCCATGGGTTTTGAAACTACAACCTCACCCTCCACCCATTATTGCAAGAGGAGGAAATGCCATTTGAGCCAAAGCTCATTGGCCCCAAGACTATAAGCAGTTATTTTGGTAATACAATGAAACTGATGATCGGAGTTCTGCGAAGTATTTTAATTGTTGAATTAATAAAATTACCTTAACAGCAGGTGAATAGATAGTCAACAAACTCAACACATTCTCTAGAAATCTTAGAAATTGTTTTTCGTTATAATGTGAAATAGGTGACTGTTGAACTAGTTAAATGTTAAGTTACCCTAGGAAGAGATCTGGAGGAATGGATATATAAGAACGCTGATGAAGACATAACCTCTTCGTAGAAAGCCTAGGACTTCATCACCATGGGGGTTATGCTGCCTTGAATTTATGCAACCTTATTTTTATCCTGAATCCTGAATGCATGATATCGGCATTTTGTTGTAAGATATGCATCATTACAGAATAACTGGTTCTATATCATGGCTACTTAAAATTTGCCCCTTGTTTTTAATGCGTGGAATTTTCCTTTTGAAGTATTGTAAAATAAGGTCCTTTTTGGAGCTAGTTAGGTTTAAGCTTGCACTGAACCCAACTGCCTTCTTGTATTGCTGTATTAATTGAATTTTTGAGTTGTAGATACATGTCAAATATGCAAGCTCTGCGAAATCCCTGCAAATAGTTTGAGTTGCAGGGGCTGTTATGAAGATGCTACTATGTAGTTCGGTTTCCTCAGAAACTGTCCTGTAATATGTTTGGTTAGAATTGTGATTTAAGACACTAACATAGAAGGTTGACATGATGAGCGGCTTGGAGGGAGTGCCTTAACAGAGTTAGTTTCTGGTTTGTTTTTGATAGTTGAGGATAAGGATGATAATTCTATTTATAATTTGTTGGGTGCTACAGATGGTAAGGTGACCAGGTGGGAGGATATTAATATTAGTATTGTACAAGCTGATTGGGATATTGAATCTATTGATTCTTTCTATAATCTATTTTACTAAAGTTTTCTACTAGATGAAGGGGTTGAGAGATAGTTAACCATAATGGTAAGTTTTTGATCCTGCTATAAGGCATTCAGAATATCTCGAGTAGCATTTAGCATTAGACCATTGGGGAAGGATAAAAAAATAATTAAATAAAACCTCGAAATTTGATGCAGGACAAAAAATAAAATTAATGCAATACTGAATTAATACTTATCAAAAAAAAAATGCAAGATTGAATTAATAAGAAAAATAAAAACAACCTAGGAATCAACACTTGTGCTCTCTACGAACCTAGGACCATTCTTTTTTTTTTTAGCTCAGATAGAAATCCTAATTTAATGAACCTAATGTACTACCCTCACCCCCTCACACATAGGACCACTCGAACTTGGGTCCTCAAATCCCAGAAGCCTTATAATTTATGTGATTGCATTATAATTTAGGTTTATCAATTAAATTCAATTGTATGGTTGCATTGATTAATGCAATATAAAAGAGTTACCTTCTCTCTCAAAAAAAGAAGAAGAAAAAGAGTTATCTTCCCCCATAAACATTTATGTGATTGTATTGACCAATAAGTTATATGGTTGAATTTAGTGAAAGAACTTAAGGTACATCACCAAAGAAATTATATCAAATCTTGTATTTTTAAAAAAAAAAAAAAAAATAGTTTCATTCCTTTGCAAATTTTCTTTTTTCCCACTACCTAGTCTATCTAGAGAGTAAGGAACAAATGCAGATTCAATTTTTCCCATTAATAATGTTGTTGTTGTTTTTATTTATTTATTTATTTATTTTTTAAAATTTTTATATGCAAGATAAAAATTATATTCTAGCCTAATTTAAATGTATATGTGCATGAAACTCCCTCTTGGAGACTTGAACCTTAACCCTTGCCCTTCACACCCTACAAGCGCTTATACTTGTAAAGTGACTATCGTACCAAAGGTGTGCAGTGGTATAATGTATTTTTCTTGTTTACTTCACTTATGACATAGTTTTTTTCTTCATTAATATACTCAAATATGACATGTTATATACTTATGTTATATAATAATAATATTAAGTATGTATATTATTTGATTTTGAATTAATAATTTGATATGATATTATAAGGACTGAAATTGAATTGGTCTCGAAACCGGATTGGGCTCAAACACTAATCGGTCCAAATAATAAATTTGTAGAGCGTAGACCTATCTCAGAGGAAAAACGATTAGATTTAACGTTTCAAGACGATTTGGCACAAGTACCATTAGAAATCTATCTTCGAAAGAGCTTTTTTTCACTTGTATCATATGGTTTCGTTTTTATATCCAATTGTCCAAGAGTTCCCCCCCCCCTTCTCAGTACGTCTTTTCATGTTATATATTACGATCTTAGTGTCATCCCTACCACACATGTGTATGTTAGATTTGGGAAATTCCTTCCTGTCTCATCCAGCACCTCCTAGAATCATCAATCTGTAGTTGTAAGGCTGCTTGATCACTGTTCAGGCATCACTTTCACATTAATGCGGCCAGAGAGTTGGTTGAGAGGCATTTAATGTGGAGATAGTAGCTTTTGAAGATATTTGTTTACCTTTCTTCTCTTATCCCTGGTCTAATGTCCCTTCCTTAGTTGTGAGGTAACTCCGAAGTAAGTCCGTGATGACATGACACTCAGAGTTACCTCGGACACATGTTGCCGAGAAGACTTCTGTCCTCGGACGCTTGCTGGACCCATCTCACATTGTCCCTACTCCTCTCTTCATTTTATTCTCCTCATAGCCTTATTTGGGCCTCCTCAGATGGTCTAACGTCCTTAGATAGGGCCACAGGCCCAGTTAATACTGTTTTAACAATACTTTCTAATTAATTGGCCCCCACAATAGCCCCTCAAAATCTGGCTTTTTGACTCCTCGGGAGAAAAGAATGATTTTGATGTCCTCAGCCCATCTTGCTTTTGGTTCCACTTTGTATTCCTGACCTCTTACATGTCTTTCTGTATGCTCTAGGCACGCTCCTGACGCTTCGGCGTCCAGAGTGTGCTAGCATTAAATTTTGGCGACGCCCTTGTCCCCCATGTTCAACGGTATGATGTAAATCAAACGGTGAAGGGCTTCTCTTGTTTTACGAGCGAGAATTTTCCCGCTTGTAACTTCTGCGCTACTATAAATAGCTTTTCAAATCAATTCTCTCTCTTACTTTCAGCAATCACACAATCCTAGAGCTCATACACTGAACCTGTCTCTCTCTTTCGTTTCCCTGTGCATCTACAAATATTAGAATTTTGTTCGAGGACCTTCTTTCAAACCTGTAAGTCTTCTTAAAACCTTTTTAACTTTCATCTTACACTTGTTAGTTTTTCTTCGAATCCATTATGAAAACAAGTAAGTTCAAAAGTTTGGTTGAGTCCGAGGAGGGTATGAGAAGTTTCAGGGCTAAGTATAAGATCCTACCAACAGTGGGCATGAGGTATACGGCTTAGGGGCAGTGGGTCGGTGCTAGGAAAACATGGGAGGTGGTCATTCCCATGATTGCCTTTATAGAAGGTGGGATGACCATTCCCATAGGTATCATTACTAGGAATTACCTTAGGTTTTTTAGGTTATCTCCTACACAATGTGCCCCGAACATGTTTAGGGTTTTAGGAAGTATAGAAGCTTTGAACGAGAGAATGAACCTAAACCTGACCTATCATGATGTGAATTGGGTGTACAATCTCCACCATTTGAAGGGCCAGGGATATTATCTCAAATCGAGGTATCCCGCGGTAAGGTTAATTCAGTACCTTCCCACTTCAAACAAGAATTTAAAGGTGGATTTCCTTATTTTTTTCTGGGAATGGCATGATGGTCTGCCCTGTCCAATGGAAGAGGGAGAACCAAGTGGGAATACAGCCGTAGATTCATAAAGTTCGGTTTACACATACATTTTTTTTGTTTTGTGTCTCAATATTCTTATTCCTAATGAAACTTCATTTCAATTCAATGATTTTGCAGATAGACGTTCTACCAAGCCCAGACTCAACTTAGTCAACAAAGCAAGCTTGGATAGGGTATTGCAAGCCGAGATATACGTGAACGAAGCTGACGGTCAACTTCGGGCAGCCCATTTAATCCTTGGATACACACCCCTCTCGTTCGCCTTCCAAGCACCTAAGTGCGTAATCAGAGCTCGTGACCCTCGGCTCCGCCGTATCAGCGTTGCCTACCAGGGATTCATCGTTCCAGAGGGTGTTCCGCTCCCTAGAGACACTTCCCGCACTCAACCCCTTTTCGTTGCCACTCCTTCAGTAGGAGCCTCCTCATCCCAACTCGTTCTCAAGGAAAAGAAGGACAGAAGAGAGGAAGAGGAAGAAGAAGAAAAAGAGGAAGAAGAGGAAAATCCAGAGGAAGTTGTAGACTTATCAGACTCCTCGGAAGAATTCGAGATTTTTAATCAAACTATATACTCTGAGGACGATCTTGACGAAATGGGTGTACAAAGGAAGCCCCAAAGAAGTCTAATGGAGCTGATAGAGAATTAGCCTGGGAAAGGTGCACCAGGGAAATTTGCACAGTCTCAGATTCCTCCTCCTCCCGCTTTTCACCCACCTCCTCACCAACCTCCTTACCAACCTCAGCCGGTCAGATTTGAAACTATTGATTTGAAAAGGCGAAGGGAGCAGAAAGGGAAGGACGTGGTGGATACTGGAAAATCTCGTCCGACTTGGGAAGAAGAGGCCCAACGAGCTGCGAAGCAGCAGAAGATCAGCCATACCTCACAACGGAGCCAAGAAAGGTCGGACATTCAGCTTCCTGAGCCACAAGCTTAGCTGCCAGCACCTATGCATGGTGGGGACCCTCTGAGGGATGACGCATCACTCAAGGATTTCAATGGTGGCATTGGGTGCCACGTAGCCTCGGCTGTGGAGGAGGCTTTATTGCTTCCAAGGGATATGGCCGAACTGAAGAATGCGAGGAAGAATGAACTCTTCCTTGACAATAAAATATATTTGGGAATGGTATAGTGTTAACTCTTTTTTCACCCATTTTTTCTTTACTTGCAATTATTATTTTCTGATATGTACTTTTTACTGACTATGGTGTTGATCCTTTCCTTTTAGGTTATCCAAAACACTTTCAGGCTGGAAGAGATTTTCAATAACTGCTATCAGCAGTTAGAAGATGAAAGGAAAAAACGGACGGCCGCTGTACAAACTTTGACCATATCTGAGCACAATCTAGCCAAGGCGAGGAAAAAATTGACTGCTGAGGAGCAAGCTCGCTGTAGCGTTGATTTGGCCTTGGAAGGCGCACAAAGGCAAGCCGAGGACCAGAGGAGGCGTCTACGCGAGGCAAATGAAGAATTGAATGCTGCCAGGGAGCAAATGGCAGCCCTTAAGAAGCAGCTGGAGGAAACCTAAAGGCTAAAGGACCAAGTTGAGAAATCCAAGGAGGAGGCCGAGAAGGTAAAGGCTGAGGCTGAGAAGGCAATGGATGAGGCCGAGCAGAAGGGTTATGACCTCGGGGTAGCTGAGATCGAGGAAACCCTTAGGGCAGAGGTCCCAGTGGTATGCCGCATTTATTGCGCTCAAACTTAAGATGAAGCCCTTAATCGAGTTGGGGTTGAGGCTTCATCTGAGTTGAGGAAAGCAGAGAATGTGTTTTACCCTTCTACAATCCGAGCCTCGGATCCTTCTTATACTCAAAAGGAAGTGACTTCCATAACTGCTGATCCAAATCCAGAAGCATTGCCTCAGGATCCTCCTCCGCCTAGCCAACAAGGACCAACAAAAGAGATCGGTGCTTCCCAAAAAGTATCCTCAGATAAGGCTGCATCCGTTCCGGAGGCAGAGGTAGCTTCTCAAGGATTTCAGCAAGACTTGACTTCCACAGTCATGCCCATTAGGGAAGCTTCTAAAGACAAAGAGTGAATAACAACCTCGGAAGTAGATAAACCGGCCAGCCAAACTCCCAAGCTTCAAATTAAACTTAAAAAATAAGCTTTACTTTGTAATTTATTTAGAAATTTTGTAAGGGATTTTGTTTCTGTTTGTTTGTTTGTTTTTTTTTTTTTTTTTTTTTTAAGACATATCTTAATGAAGTGTGCATTTTTATTGTTTGGAATTTGTTTGAGTTGCGGTTTATCTAATTTTTGTGTTATTTGTTTTGTCATTTTGGTTTTGAGTAGTTTCATCTTGATGGTCCTTCGTTTATACAAAAGAAAAAACATAACTTACACACATTTATAGTTAGCAATTAAAATGGATGATAACTATTGAGAATATCACCTCACATAGGCATACTTTGGGTACGTATACATCCATTCTAACAAATTGGAACTTAAGGAATCATTCAAAAGTTGAATAAAGTTAAGTTCAGAGAACTTCAATTACGCATTAAATTATGCTCCCAAGCCTATTGGGGTTTGTATCTTCACTAGGTAATTAGAGACCCTGTGATCCAAGGATGGGACTTGAGGGTTTACTCCTGTGAAATGCTCAAGTTTGTATGGCACTAGCATTTTAATAACAAGAGGTTGTATTAGTTTCCATTGAACCCGTTTAATGCTCCAATAGAGATCATTGGGTATTAATTTCCACTAAATTTGTGGTCCGAGGAACCTGACATAACTTAGTTTCTGTTTAATACTTCAATATATGTCATAAGGTATTAATTTCCACTAAGTTTGTGGTCCAAGGAACCTGACATAACTTAGTTTCTGTTTAATACTTCAATATATGTCATAGGGTATTAATTTCCACTAAGTTTGTGGTCCGAGGAATCTGACATAATTTAGTTTCTATTTAATACTTCAATATATGTCATAAGGTATTAATTTCCACTAAGTTTGTGGTCTGAGGAATCTGATATAACTTAGTTTCTGTTTAATACTTCAATATATGTCATAGGGTATTAATTTCCACTAAGTTTGTAGTCCGAGGAACCTGACATAACTTAGTTTCTGTTTAATACTTCAATAGATGTCATAGGGTATTAATTTCCACTAAGTTTGTGGTCCGAGGAACCTGACATAACTTAGTTTCTGTTTAATACTTCAATAGATGTGGAAACATAGGATGTATGATTGGCATAAATTAGTATCATAGCCTTGCTTGAGTTTATGCTGGTAGTAAGCCAATTGGACCATTGCATTCTCCCTTCGCTCTTCGATCAAGTCCAAAATTTTTTCTAACAACCTATTGTTACCGTCCGAGGTAAATCCACTAGTCCTTAACGTTGGGAAACCAGTTTCCAGAGGGATGACGGCCTCGGCTCCATATGTCATGGAGAAAGGAGTCTCTCCTGTTGACCGTCGAGGCGTTGTTCGATACGTCCAAAGGACATGAGGCAATTCCTCCACCTATTTTCCTTTTGCATCATCCAACCTTTTTTTAAGTCCATTGACTATTACCTTGTTGACAGCTTCAACTTGTCCATTCCCATGAGGATAGGCTGGAGTGGAATATCTATTATTTATCTCTAAATCCGAACAGTATTGCCTGAAGGCCTTACTATCAAATTGAAGGCCATTATCCGAAATAAGGGTGTGTGGAGTTCTGAACCGCGTAACGATATTCTTCCAGATAAACCTTTTAACATCTACATTTTTTATGTTAGCCAAATGTTCAGTTTCGACCCACTTAGTGAAATAATCCGTGCAGACCAGCAGATACTTTTTATTTCCTAATACTTTAGGAAAAGAACCTACAATATCTAAACCCCACTGAGCAAAAGGCCAAGGGCTGGAAAGGGGATTAAGAATTCTTCCGGACTGGTGGATGTTTGGGGTGAATCTTTGACATTGGTCACATTTTCTAACATATTCCTACGCTTCCTTTTGCATATTTGGCCACCAATATCCCTGAGTAATGGCCCGGTGAGATAGGGACCTTCCCCCAGTGTGATTTCCATAAATTCCTTCATGCAGCTCCTCTAAAAGTGACGCTGACATCTCGGGATGTATACAAAGCAAATACGGCCTAGAAAAAGAGCGTTTGTACAACTTTTTGTCCTTGGATAACCAAATCTAGGAGCTTTCCTCCGTATTTTCTCGACTTCTACTTTCTCGTGAGGCAAAGTTTCGCTTTTGAGGAATTTCAGTATAGGGTCCATCCAGCTCGACGCTAGGTTGACTTAATGAACCTGGGGCACGTCCTTCCCTACTGGGGTGGGGGTGCACAAATCCTCAACGATTATCACCCGAGGCAAATTCTATGCTGAAGAGGTGGCAAGGGTTGCCAAGGAATCTGCATGGGTATTTTCACCTCTTGGAATATGTGACAAGTCAAAAGATTCAAATTTTTTTTGTACACGTCTAACTTGACTCAAATATTCTTGCATTCTTGCATCTCGGGCTTCCAGTTCCCCTTTTACTTGGCCGACTATCAATCTTAAATCTGAGAACACTTCAACAGCCTTTCCACCAATTTTCTGGACCATATTCATTCCCATCAGCAAAACTTCATATTTCGCTTCGTTGTTCATAGCTGAGAATCCTAGCCTCAAGGACTTTTCAATAATGATCTTTTCAGGGGATATCAGAACTAGCCCCACTCCTGCTCCCCATTGGTTCGCTGCTCTGTCCACATATACTTTCCAGGATGAGGCGTCCTTTGTGGAAATCAGACTAACCGACTTTTCATCCCTGTCATGTTACTTCATCTCAGCTTCTTTTGGGAACTCGGCAAACTCGGCGAACTCGACTACTTGATTGGCGAGGACTTGGCCTTTCACAGAGGTGCGGGGCATGTACTTGATGTCGAAAACCCCTAGGATCGTGCCCCACTTAGCAATCCTCCTCGTATAATCCGCGCTTCTAAGTATGGACTTGAGTGGTAACTGAGTTAGGACTACTATAGTGTGCGCCTGAAAGTAAAGTGGGAGTTTATGTGTTGCATGGACCATTGCCAAGATGGCTTTTTCTAGCGATAAATATCGCACCTCGGCTTCATGAAGTGACTTATTTACGTAATAAACTAGTCTTTGAACGCCACTGTCCTCTCGTATTAAGACAAAACTAACTGCATGAGAGGCAACTGCAAGGTAAGCAAATAGGACCTCGTCCACTTCAGGACTGGATATGATAGGCGGCTGGGATAGGTACTCTTTCAACTGCTGAAATGCCACGGCACATTCCTTGGTCCACTCAAATCCTTTCCATTTATGCAGTAAAAGGAAAAAAGGGTCTACACCTATCAGCCGACCTGGAGATAAATCGATTCGAAATAGCAGTCATTCCTGTCAGCTTCTGCACCTCTTTTGGGTTTCGAAGTGCTTGTAAATCGTTAATGGCCTTAATCTGGTCTGGGTTTACCTCAATTCCCCTGTGAGTTACCATGTACCTCAAGAATTTTTCGGAACCTACATCAAAGGAACACTTTGAGGCATTCAAACGCAACTTGTGCTTTCTCAGAATTCCAAAAATGCTCGTAAGATCTTCCACATGCTCAGACAGTATTTTTCTCTTCACCACCATATCATCTATATAGACCTCAATATTTCTGCCCAGTTGTGGTTCGAACATTTTAGTCATCATCCGTTGGTAGATAGACCCTGCGTTTTTCAAATCAAAGAGCGCCACTTTATAATGATAGTTTCCAACAAGAGTGACAAAAGCCATCTTCTCTTGATCGTCTAATGCTAATGGTATTTGGTGATATCCTTGAAAAACATCCAAAAAGCTCATCCAAGGAGGACCTACTGTTGCATCCACCAACTGGTCTATCTTTGGCATAAGAAAAGGGTCCTTGGGACAAGCTTTATTGAGGTCCGTGAAGTCTACGCACACTCGCCACTTCCTAGTCTTATTTTTCACCACCACCGTGTTGGTTAACCATTGAGGATAAAAAACTTCCTTGATAGCCCCTGCCTGTTTGAGTTTGGCCACCTCACTTCTGACAGCCTCAACGTGCTCTTTCGATGGGCGCCAATATGGCTGTCTCTTCGGAATAATGGAAGGATTCACATTTAGTTGATGACAGATGAAACTCGGATCTATACTCAAGGCTTCATATACGCTCCATGCAAACACATCAATATTTTCTCTAAGGAATTCCACCAATTGCTCCTTCTCTTGTGAAGGCAGTTTAGCCTTAAAATGAAAGAATTTCTCCGGAGCATCACCAACCATTACCCTCTTCAGATCTTCGCATTTTGCCTCGTTGGCCGGTCCATTTAAGGGTAATGCTGTGACTTTTAATTGCTATAACCCATTATCGGCGGTAGCCGAAGTCTTCGCCTCTGGCCGATGCTGGATAGCTACTACCAGGCATTGTCGGGCTGCAACTTGACTTCCTACTATCTCCAAAACTTGGCCTCCGGATGGGTACTTTATCATCTGGTGTAGAGTAGAGGAGACTACCCCTAGGGTATGGAGCCAAGGTCGGCCCATAATAGCCGTGTATAGAGAGAAAACATCTACAACGATGAAGTCCACCTCCACCACATTCGTACCGATTTGCATAGGTAGTCTAATCTGACCCTTTGGGATGACCATTCTTCCCTCAAAACTCACTAAAGGGGAATTGTAGGCTGCCAAGTTCTCAGACTTCAAACCCAGCCCCTTATACAAGTCAGGGTACATTATGTCAGCAGCACTGCCCTTGTTAATCATCACCCTTCTTACATCGTACCCTCCAATCCTCAGTGTGACCACCAAAGCATCATCGTAGGGCTGTATGGTTCCAACCTTGTCCTCATCTGAAAAGTCCAAAACCAACGGGATGTCCATCCTGACTTTTTTAGACATTGAGCTATACTTCTCGGCTGGAGATCGGGATACTGATAGTACCTTGGAAGGACAAGATCCGGTCCTCCTCGGGGTAGCAAAAATAACGTTTATTGTGCCAAGAGGGAGTCTCAAAGAAGCACTTCCCTGTACCTCCGAGCCGGCCTGGCTTACCCGACCACTGGAATGATGCAAGAGCTGCTTCAACTTCCCTTCTCGGACTAGCTGTTCCAAATGGTCCCATAAATTCCTACAATTCTTAGTTGTGTGTCCATGATCCAGATGATAGTGGCAATAAAGATTTTGGTTGCGTCTCGTAGGCTCTCCTGCCATCTTGTTTGGCCATTTAAAAAATGGCTTATTCTTGATCTTTTTCAATACTTGCTGCACTGGCTCCCGAAACACAACATTAACCGCCAGAGTGTTGGCAGAACTTGGCCACCTCACTTTTGACAACCTCGGCATGCTCTTTCGATGGGTGTCGAGGTGGCTATCTCTTCGGAATAATGGAAGGATTCACATTTAGTTGATGACAGATGAAACTCAGATCAATACCTGGGGCTTCATATACACTCCATGCAAACACATCAATATTTTCTCTGAGGAATTCCACCAATTGCTCCTTCTCTTGCGAAGGCAATTTAGCCCCAACCTGAAAGAATTTCTCTGGATCATCACCAACCATTACCCTCTCCAGATCTTCGCATTTTGCCTCGTCGGCCAGTCCATTTACGGGTAATGCTGGGGCTTTTAATTGTTATAACCCATTATCGGCGGTAGCCGAGGTCTCCGCCTCTGGCCGATGCTGGATAGCTGCTACCAGGCATTGTCGGGCTCCTACTATCTCCAAAACTTGGCCTCCGGATGGGTACTTTACCTTTTAGTGTAAAGTAGAGGAGATTGCCCCTAGGGTATGGAGCCAAGGTTGGCCCATAATAGCTGTGTATGGAGAGAAGACATCTACAACGATGAAGTCCACCTCCACCACATCCGTACCGATTTGCATAGGTAGTCTGATCTGACCCTTTGGGACGACCATTCTTCTCTCAAAACTCACCAGAGGGGAATTGTAGGCTGCCAAGTTCTCTGACTTCAAACCCAGCCCCTTATACAAGTCAGGGTACATTATGTCAGCAGCACTGCCCTGGTCAATCATCACCCTTCTCACATCGTACCCTCCAATCCTCAGTATGACCACCAAAGCATCATCGTGGGGCTGTATGGTTCCAACCTTATCCTCATCCGCAAAGCCCAAAACCAACGGGAGGTCCATCCTGGCTCTTTTAGACATTGAGTTATACTCGTTGGCTGGAGATCGGGATACTGATAGTACCCTGGAAGGACAAGATCCGGTCCTCCCCGGGGCAGCAAAAATAAGGTTTTGTGCCAAGAGGAAGTCTCGAAGAAGCATTTCCCCATACCTCCGAGCCGGCCTGGCTTACCCGACCACTAGAATGATGTAAGAGTTACTTCAACTTCCTTTCTCGGACTAGCTGTTCCAAATGGTCCCCATAAATTCCTATAATCCTTAGTTGTGTGTCCATGATCCTAATAATAGTGACAATAAAGATTCTGGTTTCGTCTCGTAGGCTCTCCTGCCATCTTGTTTAGCCATGTAAAAAATGGCTCATTTTTGATCTTTTCCAATACTTGCTGCACTGGCTCCCGTAACACAGCATTAACCGCCTGAGTGTTGGCAAAACTTGACTGCCCAACAAAGTCTTTCTGAGGTCGGTTATTGTTGTACCGGTCCGACCTGAAATCCCTCCTCTTTTGAGGGATTACCTTAGTCTTTCCTTTTCCCTGCAATTGGTCTTCTTCTACTCTTCTGTACTTGTCAATCCGATCCATCAATTGATGTACACTAGTAACAGGTTTACCAGTTAGAGATTTTCTCAAATCATGCTCGGTTGGAAGACCAGCCTTGAAAGTGCTTATAGCCACATCATCATGCTCTCCTTCTATCTCATTAAACATTTCCTAGTATCTATCCGAATAAGTTTTAAGAGTCTCACCCTCTCGCATGGACATAGACAACAAGGACTCCAAAGGCCGAGGAACCTTGCTGCAGGTAATAAAGCGAGTGCCAAAAGCCCGGGTAAGTTTCTTGAAGGAATCGATAGAATTAGCTCTTAAACCATTGAACCATCTCATTGCCACAAGGCCCAAGCTTAATGGAAAGACCTTACATATCAAAACCTCATCTTTGGAGTAGATAGCCATCCTTTGGCTGAAATGACTAACGTGTTCTACCGGGTCTGTCCGATCATTATATAGGGTGAATGTTGGCTAAGGAAATCGCTGAGGAAGATTCGCATTC
Organism: Quercus lobata; assembly: GCF_001633185.2. Classification (NCBI taxonomy): domain Eukaryota; kingdom Viridiplantae; phylum Streptophyta; class Magnoliopsida; order Fagales; family Fagaceae; genus Quercus; species Quercus lobata. The sequence goes on from NC_044914.1 coordinate 57,019,826, forward strand.
TCTATATTCTTTGTGAAGGGTGATTTGGAAACTTGGCTTAACGCTTTGTTCATGGCGTTGTTCCCCAAGCCTCTGCGAGGTGGACTTTTGTACCTACGTCGATGGCGGTGCTCCTCTTCATAGGAGAAAGTCTTACTAGGTGGAGTTCTGGATCTCCGTCTATAACTAGCACCATCTGTCTCTTCAGAGGAAGGCTCGAAGCTAGGCGGGGAACATCTTCGCCGAGCGTGACACAACTCTCTTTTTAACTCGTCAATTTCGCATTACATGTCCCTGTCATTCTTTGCATGGGAGATATGACTCTTCCCTTGAGACTGACTTTTGCTAGTATGAGTTGTGCGCACACTTCCCTCACGGTCCTCTCTCCGTTCGAGGCTCTGGTGCGGGTTGCCATGCTGGGAACCCCTTGATTCCGCTTGGTGTAGGTCAACATCTATCTAGTGCGGTCCTGCTGCGACTTGATGTGGACCTGCCTCCTCCATCATAAACGTTATAACCAAATTTTCTTTGGCCTAAATCAAGCTCTTCCCATAGACGGCGCCAATTGTAAGGACTGAAATTGAATTGGTCCCAAAACCGGATTGGGCTCAAACACTAATTGACCCAAATAATAAATTTATAGAGCGTGGATGGAAGAACTAGACCTATCCTAGAGGAAAAACGATTAGATTTAATGTTTCAAGACGGTTTAGCACAAGTACCATTAGAAATCTATCTTCGAAAGAGCTTTTTTTCACTTGTGTCATATGGTTTCGTTTTTATATCCAATTGTCCTAGAATTCCCCCCCCCCCACCCTCTCAGTACGTCTTTTCATGTTATATATTACAATCTTGATGTCATCCCTACCACACATATGTAGGTTAGATTCGGGGGATTCCTTCCTGTCTCATCCAGCACCTCCTAAAACCATCAATCTATAGCTGTAAGGCTGCTTGATCATTGTTCAGACATCACTTCCACATTAATGCGGCCAGAGAGTTGGTTGAGAGGCATTTAATGCGAAGGTAGCAGCTTTTGAAGATATTTGTTTACCTTTCTTCTCTTATCCCTGGTCCAATGTCCCTTCCTTAGTTGTGAGGTAACTCTGAAGTAAGTTCGTGATGACATGGCACTCAGATTTACCTCGGACACATGTTGCCGAGAAGAATCCTGTCCTCGGACGCTTGCTAGACCCATCTCACATTGTCCCTACTCTTCTCTTCATTTTATTCTCCTCATAGCCTTATTTGGGCCTCCTCGGATGGTCTAACGTCTTCGGATAGGGCCACAGGCCCAATTAATACTGTTTTAACAATACTTCCTAATTAATTGGCCCCCACAGATATAGTATCGTGTGATGCAAACTTAATTAGAGGGGGGTGTACAAACTTTAGCAATAACTTTGAAATGGTACCTTGAAATTGACTGATACTGGAATGTTCCATTCCAATGGGAAAACTGGAACAACATTTGAAACGATATTTAGAGCATTGAACTGAAATAGACCAAAGTGGACTGAAATAGATTGAAGTGGATGAATGAACTGAAATTAGTTGGAATGCTACGTTGATATGACTCAAAATGAACGTAACAATATAAATTAACAAAAGGGTAAAATTTAAGTACAATTCTTTATATATTAAACTTTAAGCTTGCCAATTAAATTTAATTCTTTTAAGGATACGAGCCTCCCCAAATATCTATCAGAATTTGGCTCACAACACACAAAGGATTTTGTGGAACCCATTCTTATCTTTGCAGCCAGTTTGGATTGAGGGAAAGGGAAAAGGAAAGGGAGTAGATCAAACTAACCATTAAATATGTTCTTTTTTTTTAGATCTTTACATAAGTGGATAGTTTGTGGATAGTTTATATGAGTTTGTTCTATTTTGAGATCTTTATATAAGTGGATACTTCTAGTAGTAGTCGTGTCTCACTCTCACATAGACTTTATTGATCCAGCTCTCTACTTTTTTTTACACATTTTTATTTAGAAACAAATATACACATAAAAGAGAAGGAATAGGGTTCAAACACAATTTAATTGTAAAAAAAAAAAAAAAAAAAAAAGGGTGGTTTCGAGTTTCGACCTCATAGTAGTATATCTTAAATTACCTACTGTTCTCTTTAGGCATTGCTGCACGCTTTGGTCATATATAGATGATACGATTCTTACTATTGACAATTGACAATTGACAAAGCCGTGAGGTGAGGAATTATTATTAGAAGGGAGTTGGTTGGTTCTCTCCGGTGAGTCCTCCGCTTGTTGTGCGTACCACATGGTCGATTATTGTTTAATTGAAGCGAGTAAAGTGAAGAAGAAGAAGAAGATGCATGAGATCAGCATGATACATCTCCCTCTTCGATCAAGAGACTTTAATTTGAATATTGTAAAGTACCCACTCATTAATTTAAATGCCGACCACAACTCACCAAAGCCAATTCTATTTCTCAGTATAATGCCCCTACAAGATCTTTGTGATTTGGTCGGCCTTTTTTATATATATATTTTTTTCCTTCTCTCCAGTTTAAGGTAAGTCATACCTAGGCAACAAGGGAACTGTCTCATTACAGGTGTGGTGGGTGCCCAACTTTTTATTAACTCTCTATCTAATAATTCATTACTAAATAGTCTATATGTATTTGCTATAAAATTATTTATTTTATACTTTATCAATTATATTACACAATGCATCTATTTTTTAATAAAATTTTTGTATTTATTAATGTAAGGACTAGATTTGAGTTCCCAACTCACTATGTGGATGGACTTAAGCCCAAAAAACCCAAAAACAATGAATTTGTAGAAAGTGGGTTGGAAAATTGAGTTTTAGTTAATCAAACAAACACTGGGAAGGATTCAGATGATAAGAGAATGAAAAGAAAAATGGTTGAATTGAAAAAATCGTCCTTGGCAAAGTCTGAGGAGGTTTGTTCTTTTATATTATTCACAAATCCGATTACAAGTTTGATTCTGGAATGCTATTTTGTTTTTCTCTTTTTCTTCTCCTTTTTTCGATCCCCCAATCTCATTTCCCCCTTCTTCTTTTATACTTTCCCTCATTTTCATCTCCACCTTCGACCTATATGTTAGATGGTTAATGATGATACTTGTCCTATCAGCACTTCCCATAAGTCCTCATGTAGTAGCTGTAAGGCTGAAATACACTGTTCAAGTATCACTTCTACATTAATGCAGTCAGGGAGTTAGCTACAGTGCATTTAATGTGGAGGTAGCAGCTTTCTCCCCAGATATTTTAGGGCTCTTCCTTATCTTATATCTCTGCAATGCTTGTCCGCCCCAATTGCATTTTCGGGGTTGTCATCCTTGCTGTTAAACCATCTTCCAAGACCTCGGCCCAGTCTGGCTGAGGACGTTTTCATCCTCGGCACACTCTCCGGAGCTATTATGACCAAACCCCACCTTTTATTTATCAACACAGTCTCCTCTGACGAAAACTTTTCATCCTTGGGTAGATCCTTGTTCTTGACTTGGGCCATAGGCCCAATATATGGATAAATAATGAACTTCTGAGCCCAAGGGCCCTACAATTAATTTAAAAAAAAAAAAAAAAGACGCATAGAGTATAAAGTAAAATACTAAAAAAATATAACAAATAGGTTTTTTTTTTAATAAATGACTTGTGAGTTTAGTCAAATTTGTGGCTGGCAAAGTAAACTATACAGGAAAGTGGTGTGTAGGTAGTAGTAGGGTTACCAGAAGTTAAAGCAATGAGATGGAGGTAGCAGGCAAGCAGTACCATTAGTGTACCTTGACAGTCAGTGGAAGGGAAACCAAATTTAATGTAAAAGGAAATTTAGAGGCATAACTCTGTTTCCATAACTCATAACTTAAAAATGGTGGGACCTATAGTTGAGAAGTCCGTTTGGCAGGCCAAAATAGGTAATTAACCCTAATTTTCAAATATTATAATTAATAGGCCACGTTTTCAAACTATATTTTTTACTAGCATCTCGAGTCTAAGAGGCTCGATTTTGGACTATAAATCAAGTCTTTGAGGGTCGGTTTTCATGTTCTGATCGGGTCTAAGTTGACGCTTTTTCCATGTGGCGTCCACCTGTAAATTGAGTCTCTAAGACTCGATTTATAAGCTAAGACATTTTCGAACTTTTTCTTTAAGGGCCTTGACCATGAAATAAAACACCAAGAGTGTTGTTCATTCAAATTACACAAAACTTAAACCCTCCTAAGAATTCTTTGAAGCATCAGAGAATCCACAGCCGCTTGATCCAACCAGACCACACCACCATCGCACCACCGCCCAATCCAGTCGCCCAACCCAGGCGGCGCGCGACCTAGGCCTTCAGAGTCCTGACTTTGAATCAAGAAGAAGAAGGATCAATCGAAGACATCGATCTACCTGAGATGTAGAAAAATGAAGAACAAAACTTTGTAGGAATCAATTTCGTCAATGGCAGAGTGAGTGGAAGAGAGAAAAGGGGCGGAGAAAGAGGAAGGAAATTTTTAGAGAAAAAAATGAACTGGAGAGAGAACTTACCGTGGGGTTTGGCTTGTTTGACTTAGTTAGTAGAGTAGGTCTAAAAACTCCACTAAATCAAGTCTTAGAGACTCGATTTACAGGTGGACACCATGTGGAAAAAGTGTCAACTCAGACCCAATCAGAACATGAAAACCTACCCTCAAAGACTCGATTTATAGTAAAAAACCGAGCCTCTTAGACTCGAGATGCTAGTAAAAAATATAGTTTGAAAACACGGCTGACTAATTATAATGTTTGAAAATCAGAGTTAATTTCCCATTTTGGCCCCGTTTGGCATCACATAACTCTGTTTCCAATTTTTTGTTTTCATCACTCAATTCTCTGATTTTTGAGTTATGAGTTATGGAAACTAAAAACACATTTTAGTTATTTTCAATTTTTATAACTCTGTTTTCAATGACATTTTTGTAATTAAATACACATGGAAGGACCCATTAGTCAAGTCAGCCGCACCCTTTTTTTTTTTTTTTTGTTCTTCATCACCTCTAATTTTCAGTCTTCAATTCTTTCTTTCTTCTTTTTTTGATCATTCGAATAATGATGGTAGCTTGAACCAAAGATAAGCAATAAAGTCAAGATAATTTTATAAGAAGTACTTAATTCACTAATTTCAACAACCATTTCACTTGACTTGAAGGATAAGCAATTTTTTTTTTTTTTTTTTTTAAGTTTTAAAAATATTTTTTAAATCAATGTAATTTTTTTAGGGACATTCGTTAACTTTTTTTTTTCTTTGTTTGTAACCTTAATTGAAGTCAAATTAAGCCTTTCTATACTTCCATCAATTATAGTTTAAGTACCCTAGATTAAACTCTATTACAAAAATAGTTTACTCTACTATTACAAATTTCAAGAATTTGAATATTTATTTTACTTATTTTTAATACTTTATATTTAAATATAATAAAATTTACGCACTATACATTGTGCTAATACAAAGTGATTCAATAAATGTATTATATATCATAAAAATAGTGAGTTTTTGTTATGTGGCTCACTAATTATTAATATATTTTTGATTTATTTATATATAATTTTAAATTAAGTAGTGGGGGTATAATACTAATTATAAAAATAAAAAAGAGTAGAGAAAAACAAAGACTTTCGAGCAAATGCTAATCATTTTTTCTTTTTAAAAAGATTATTTATGAGAACTTGGGATATTAATATCTCTGTGGTGTTGATTTTGAACAAAAGTATATTTCATTTTTTATTCCTACAGTAATTTTTTGTTGTTGTTGTTGTTGTTGTTGTTGATAGGTTCCTACAGTAATTTGTGATAATCTTATTGCCTATTAGAGAATTAAAATCACGATTTCGCTCCTGTTGACTTTTATATACTCTTGATTTTACGTTTTATTTTAAATAATGTAAATAATTTTAGTCCAAGTCAATGACTAATTACTGGATATTTTGAGGTAGGCAGTGTCAACCTTTGATGATCTGATAGAAACATTGTAAAATCTAACATGTATGGAGATAATTTCAATATATATATATATATATATATATATGTAGGTACTCAAGAATTCTTTACCTTTGACTTTGGCTTTTTTGGCTTGATTGCCTTGGCTTGCCTTGAATTCTTTTGTCCCACATTGGAAAGATATATTTTCTCTTTTTAGCTTATAAGGGATGAACCAATGGAGTAAGAGTACCATTATCTCCATTGGTTCATCCCTTATAAGGTAGAAAGAGGAAAGATATCTTTTCAATGTGGGATAAAAGAATTCAAACCAAAGGCAAGGCAAGACAATCAAGCCAAAAAAGCCAAAACCAAAGGAGTATAAGTGGGAAAACATTATATAGATTTGTTAGCACATTACGAGGTATCTGATCTACAACCACTACACACCCTTAGTACGATGGTTATTCCATAAGCTTATGTACACACCCTTAGTACGATGGTTATTCCATAAGCTTATGGGGTGTGGAGGGTAAGGGCTGGGTTCAAGTCTCTAAGAGGGAGTTTTACACACATATACACTTAACTTATTTTACTATTTAGCTTATTTTTGTTACTATTCATGGGTCTTACTGTATTATTTCAGCTAACTTTTATATTTATTTACAATACTTTCAAAAAAAAAATTCAATTTCAGCAAATAAGCGGATCCCAAACAGACAATTTGAATTTTTGTTTTCCTAGTTAAATTAATTTCACAAAAAGTACATTTCCAATTTTGAATAACAATATAATTTCAAAGACAGTACATATTGTGATTGACACTTGATAAATGTGATATCAATTAAAAAAAAAAAAATCATATAAAATAATGTTAGCTTCAATTATAACTTATTACCGCCTTAGTAAAATTGTGAGAAGTTATAAAAATTAAATCGGTGTGCTATATAACATTGTTGTCCAACCAGTTGTGTTACCTTACTTGTTATATACTCTAGCATGCATGATGTAGAACTGACTCTACTGAGAAGATTACCATTAATTGTTATCCATCATCTACGGTTACAGTATTATTATTATATCAAACTCGAGACAGGTGCTGTTTTATTAGATTCTTTTAAATAAATACTTACAAATATAAGACTAGGAGAATGTGGGGTCGGCGCCCCCTGTAGCCTCGCGGATATCAAGCTTCAATGGTGACTTTAAATATATTTAATTTTATATATATTAAAAATGAAGCACAAACTTATACATTTCAATTTTCAAACACTCTATATGTTTGAGAAATGAATTTAAAATTTTAAAATGAAGTTCCTCAGCCCTCCAAAAGTCAAAGCTAGCTTATCCATTATTTTATAGAAGTGTAATACATATTATTTAATCTTAAAAAACGAAGAAATTGAACTTGAGTCATAGCCTTGATTGCTATATAAAGGGTTTGTCTTCTTTGGTTTCTCTCATATCATCTTTCATTTGTCAACACAAAATTTAAACAAGAAGAAGTTTTGAGAGAGTAAGAGTTAAAAGGTGAAAAATGAATTGTCTTATAGTTTCTCAGTCTCCATTTTGCATGGCCACCATTGTCTTCTACACTTGTTTTTGGATCCCATTTCTCCAACTCAAGCAAGCTTTGCTCGGCATAATGGGCCTCCTCATGTTCACTACTCATGATGAGCCAGTAGTTGAGAGCTTCAATGAGGGATACCTTCCCGTGACTAGGTTTGAAGAGTTGCAAAATGTGGATGAAATGTGTTCTATTTGCTTGGTGGAGTTTGAGAAAGAAGATGTGGTGAGCCAACTATCTAGATGTGGCCACGTTTTCCATATGCACTGCATCGAAAGCTGGCTAGACCGAAACCAGTTCACCTGTCCACTTTGTAGGTCATTTTTATTTTCAGTTGTAAATACTTCTCATGCAAACTGTGGTGGCAATGGTAGTGGTATTAGTTCACTACGTATCCCCTCCTATCTGGATTCTTCTTGGCATTAATAAAATCAAAATTTTGTATACTTTGTTTTGCATTTAATATTTTTATCTTTTTTGTTTTGGGATTCAGGAATTGTTTCAAATTTTTGGTTCTTCAAAAAAAATCTGCACACTAAGGAGCTGCATGAAAAAAGTTTCCTAAATTTTGCGGTTAGAGAAAAAAAAAAAAAAAAAAAAAAAAAAAAAAAAAAAAAAAGAAGAAGGAAATTTTTGACATCCACCTAAGCCTTTGATCACAGGAACAAACAGAAACTTTGTTTAGTTTTAGCTGATGATGTAGGTTGTTTAGATATTTTCTTCAACGGAAGATGATAAGTTTTAAAATAATCTCCATTTAAAAAATAGTTTGACAAGGCAATCTTGATGTTAATTGTTTGTTGCTTTGTTTTTTTAATTTGGGGGGGGTTGAATTATTTGTTTGTTGATGATTAATATTTCAATAGGAACAAGAAATATATAAGACTCTGCAACAAGTCAACGAGGGGACTATTTGATCAGAATACATACAGAATTTGAGATGATGAAGGAATTTTCTATTTGGTTTTGCATCTAATTAACTTCTTTCCCAGTCCGAGTCCAGTGGCTTAATTTGCAAATCTACTTAAGAAGCAATTAATAAGATTTCATTAATACTCTTTTTTTTCCTTCAACGTTCAAGCACACATGAGTGAACTGCCCAACTGTCATTTTACACAACTGAGAGAGAGGGGCTCAATTAAATTAATGGGTATCTGAGTATGAATACTAATTAACCTGTGGAAGCGTAATGCTTATCAAAAAAGTACATGTGGGATAGTGTGTGACTGATGCTAGCTTGTTGTTGGATAGAAGAAGAAGAAGGCATTTTACATGCAGTACAATTACAAATCGGTTTTATCAGTCATCAGATTGTTAATTAATTCAACTCCTTATTTTTCAACTTTCAGACGCTACCTCTAGTACTGCAGCAATAATTATTATCTTATATGTATCATATATTTTTCTCCTGTGAGATCTACCTATTGTAAAAATGGTGGTACATATATAAGAACCAAAGTGTTGTAATAAAGGTGAAAATTAAAAGGGAATAGAATAGAAGGTTACTTGTAGGAAGCTTATTTTGGCAGGATTTTTTGTTTTTAATTTGTATTTTAGTGATCTCTATTCTGAATTAGCTTGGATGGTTTTTTGTTTTGTTTTTTTTTTTTTTTTTTTTAAATAACAAGCGTAGAGGGAGATCAACCGAACAATTGTTAGGGTACGTAATTTACGATTTGATGATAGTTGACTTACCATATGATATGATATGAGGTAGGTCCTCCTCCGGAATCCGGATACAAAAATTAAAGTTTTTGAATTCTTATTTTTTGTCTTCTGCACTGCAAATGGAGCCAATTAAGTTAAGACTTATTGAGCATTGACCTCAACAGATAAAGACCTCTTTGAAAACGTTGCGCGCGGCCGGGTGTAAAAGTCCAATCCAATGACGTACGGACAACGAATAAAAATACTATTTTTAAAAATTCTAGATATTTTTATTTAAAAGATGCTAATTTAGTTACAAATTGTTGACACTAAAACACTGTCATGGATATGATCAAACAAGGCATTTTTAGTTTGTCCAGTTTGTTTTGAAAAAAAATATATATAGAGAGAGAGAGGGAAAGGAAAGGGAGGCAAGAAAATCACTAGAGTTTGATTGAAGGAAATGGAGCAAAGAATGGAAATTAAGTAGCATCTCTCTTGTGACTTTGGAAGTACTATTTTGTGTTCTCAAATCTCCGTGCTTTAAGTTATGCTAGCTTTAGTACAATATATAGTTATATTTTATTGGTAGAGGGATATATAAGGGAAATTCCATCAAAGTTCATGCTCACAAACATAAAAGAGATATCATTTTCCCCCCCATCAAGCTAAACAAACATGCTAATTAATTAACAGAAATGGCAATCTCCTTCATTCCATTTTCTTTGGGGTCATTTTGAAACGGAAAGAAATGCATTAATGGAATTCGATCAGTAATACGATCTCTTTTTATATGATTTTTTTCCTCTTTTACCTCTCAATTGAGCAATGCTAGTAATACAAAGTTCAGCAACATTTTTTTTTCAAAATTTAGTTATGGTTAATGTAACGCCACTTTCACATAACTCCAAAACTAAAACCAATTTATGGTACATCAAATAATCAATCATAACATATATACTATCTTAGGTCTTTAATAATTGTGAAAAAATTAGGAAATTTTTTGTATCCTTAGGCTTATTGTTAGAAATTAACACGTAGCCATTAAAAGAGGACAAAATATGGTAATGACTAGTTTTCCACAATCTACTGTAGTGGCAAGTTATTATTTGATTTTCACAAAAATCCACCATTAACATTACTAAAATTTTTATTATTCACAAACTTGTCATCTCAATGATTATCACGAAGCAAATTTAAATAATGTAAAATGCGGTGGTGACATAGACCACTCATGTGCTTGTAAAAATGATAGTTTTTTGAGGAGTTTCAGGTGTAATTAGAAGACATTCTTGAAGATGTAGCTTCTTTTGTAATTCGTGATGCTCCTTAGTTTTGTTTCAATAAAACATGACTAGATTCTCCAAAAAAGAAAAAAAAGTATAAGTGGGCTTGGGTTGAGTTGAATATATGAATGATTATATAGTATTTGGGTCTGGGCCAATTATATTGTATATGTAAGAAAGGCCTGGCATTGGGCCCCAAGTGGGATGGTCGTAACTCGTAAGCCTCTCAAACTCAAAGACTGACGACCGTAAATGAAATTTGCATTATCGGAGTCTCGGAGAAGGAAAGAAGAAGAAGCTCTTTCTTTCTTTCTTTCTTTCTAATTGATCTGATCTCCACACACCAAAATGGTAACCTCTCTCTCTCTCTCTCCATTTCATTTTCTTTCAATTGGAATTATATTTCGATATATAGATCCGATTCATGAAACTCTCTGCTCTCTTCTATTTCTATATGCTTTTTGGGTTTCCTTAATTCTATTTTTATATGTACAAGTAGAACATAAAATTAAGATTTTGTATTCACTGCTGCTTCTTCTTTTGTTCAAGATCTGTTAAATCACACCCATACTATTTTCCATTTCCTGATGGATCCATCCATCCACTCATACTGATTATTCTTATGACCTCTATTTTTTTACCATCTGGGTTTTTTCTTTGTGTGTGAGAATTTTAGTCTCTCAGAAGAATCCGTTATAAATGTTGATTTTTTTTTTTTTTTTAAAATTTATATATTAGGTATTAACAGAAACTGAATCTATGATTACCCTTGTTGCAAATTCCTAGTACAATTTTGTGCTTTGAGCTTGGATGCTGCTTTTTGCTTTAAGCAGCTGGTTGGTTATAACTTAAAACTTAAAACTCATTGCAGTTGTACTTACAAATACTGAAGCTTTAAATCAACAGATTACTACTAATAAGAAAACAGACACCCAACTCTCAACTCAACATTTTCAAGACCTAGCCAGTAGCCACCCTGAAATTACTACAACATGCTAATGGAATTCTTAGCTACATTGACTCTAAACCACAGTTATCAGAGATACCCCACTAGCAACAAAGCTTCCATATTCTAAAAAGAGTTACAGAAACTGCCATTATACTCAAGTTCTGTTTTTTTTACTTTCCGTCTTATCAATCTCACAATGTCTTCCGTATAATTAATCTTTACATGATGGACATTACCATTCCTTTGCTGCAAAATATGGTAATATGCTTAAATTAGACCTCAAGTTTTTGCCTTTAAGTTCCTCCTCTCCTCATGTTACAATCTCAACCCATTTAACTTTAGGATTCCTTAATAGGCATTAGCTTAAAATGGTTCTCGAGATTCTCTTAGAGACAAGTATCTCAGTTCTTGATCTGTCACCCTACTGCAGCAACCTATTCCTTGTTGCTTATGTTTTATGCATTGCTAGCGTAGCCACCCAATAAAATCATGCCTGGGAATTTTTTTTGATAAGTAAAATCATGCCTGGGAATTGCTTTAGGGAACCAAATATTTAACCTCAAGAAGCCTTTTTCTTCCATTGTTCCAAGTTCTTTGTGCTGGAGTACTGTGCTGTTTTTTCCTGGACTCCAAATAGGCCTGTCCTCTCTTTCTAATTCTACCAAACTCCACTTGCTTTGAACATTAATTAGCTCCTCATTTTAACCCATGCCAACTACAAATTTAATGAAAGGCCTAGTGATCTGCCTCAATTTTAGAATCTTCCTCCCGGACCAGCTGCATTCCTGAGAAATCTTCAGTGAAGATTCTTCACCTCCCAAAAACTCTTACGAATAACAAGCTCTTACCTGCACATGACTCAACTATCTCATATCGTGGACATTTTCTGATATTCTCTAACATTAACATCATCATATTCACAATTGTAATGCCTTCTTTGAGACTGTTTTTACATGCTTTTCTGTCAGTTTTATGTGACTTAACTGCTTAATTGACCTAACATCAAGGTTTTTATATTGGCTAATTCTGTAATGGTTTTTGTTCCTGAACTTTTTGTAGATTCACTTTGTGCTTCTTATTAGTCGACAAGGAAAAGTGAGGTTGACAAAATGGTATTCACCGTATACTCAGAAGGAAAGAACTAAGGTATCAGCTGCTCTTTATTTTTATTTTTATTTTTGGTTTAAAATTAGTAAGTTTTGGCCCTATGGGGAGGGGAAAGAGGAGATTTGAGCTACCCTGTGGGGGTTATGTATCACCTGCTTTGTTTTTTTGTTTGGTTTTGGGATGTGTGTGTGTTCTCCTTATAGCTCATTGGTAATTGAAGGTATTGTTGCTTCCTTTTTTTTTTTTTTTTTGATAACTAAGAAATTTTATTAAAAATGAGAATACTATGTGTTCACAATGATGAACACAAAGATCGTTACTGCATTTGTTTCTTAAACTGATGTGCATTTTTTCCAATGTTGATATCCACCCTTTTATGATCACGTTGAGAAGGTTCTACGGGAGCTAAGTGGAGTGATTCTTACCCGAGGGCCCAAGCTCTGTAATTTTGTTGAATGGAGAGGATATAAAGTTGTTTATAAAAGGTAATGCCAGAATATTACTCTGTGTTTGCTGTCATAATGAGAATCTCTTTCTTGAGGAATATTTTATTTTCCATCTCTGACATGAGCCACTGAGCTGTTTCCAATAATGTGTTTGTGCAGATATGCTAGTCTGTATTTCTGCATGTGCATTGACCAAGAAGACAATGAATTAGAGGTCCTTGAAATAATTCATCATTATGTGGAGATTTTGGACCGATACTTTGGCAGTGTTAGTGAAAAATAATCTGTGACTCATTTATAAAAGTAGCACACCATTTTTTTTCCATTTGATTATGATAAAGGATGGACGTCCTAGTAATTTATTCATATTTCGCAGGTCTGTGAGCTGGACTTGATCTTCAATTTCCACAAGGTATGTCCATTACTCATGCTTTATGGGCAAAATTTCTGTTTAATTAGCATTTGAGTCTGGTTTATGTGTCCACCTATGTGCCATGTTGAGCAGCCATTTCAAATGTCCCTCAGTAATCAAATTGCACTGTTTTTTGGATATGCATTTTACATAGATGTGAAAGTAAGCTCATTTTTGCTCACTGTTTGTTACTGTTTAACATGAAGGCCTACTATATATTGGATGAACTATTGATTGCTGGTGAACTTCAGGAATCTAGCAAGAAATCAGTTGCACGGTTGATATCTGCACAGGTAGACTTTTTCTTAGTCCTGATGCCTTTTGGAAAGTTTCACACTTTTGCTGAGCGCATTATATTGTTGGTTTTTAGGATTCATTGGTGGAGATGGCAAAAGAGCAGCGCAGTTCAATAAGTAATATAATTGCTCAGGCCACCAAGTAGAGGACAGACATACATAGTTGCCTGATATATTGGTTGAAATTCAAGCGCTTATTGTATTATTCTTATTCTGTGTTTTTCTTTGTAATGACTTGAATGCACCTTTTGTTTCGTATGTGTTTTTGAGGATTGTGACATGATTGCACGTCTGAATTACCATTAAAATTACATGTTCTATATGGTTGATGCATTTCCATTTTCATTGGATAAGTTTAAATTTTGTGATATAACCTGCTCAACTTTGTTGTATTACCATTTCTATTGTTGAAATTCTGTTCTTCAAGGTGGGAATCCTCATCAAGTTTCTTTAGAAATCAATGTTAACAGATATTTTAGTGGACAAGGAAATCCATTCCAGCCTGCCAACAACTCAATCACTGTTTTGGGCAAAACCCATGAAATGCCAAATAGGAGAACCATCAAACTCCACAGTTCCCGTACAGCATCACATTGTAGCAAGTTGCAACTAGTGATTTATCAACAAAAATTGTAGCAACACGTGGTCTTTAGCCCCACAACACCTTGTGCAAGTGCAACTCTAATTCACTAATCGCCTTGTCACTTCTGGAAAGTTTTAAACTGTTAAAACTTAAAAATCTTCCTGCCAAAGTGAAAAAAAAAATGTCACTTTAGGTGGTACCTTGGGCTTCCAAATGCTCTTTCAAGGAAAAGAATTGTCTCTTCCTCTCTCGGGAGATAGTATCTTGCAACAGTTTTACTATACAACCAATCCTTTAATAGAAGGGTTTAACCTCGTATCCACGGCTTCACATCGTGTCTAGAGCCTAGACCCATTTATCCCCCTCAACCTCCCTTTAAACTTAAGTCGAAAAGATTACACAAGGCATTTTAGGAGACGAACGTGGTTTTAGGAAAATGTATGGAAAAAGTTTTTTACCAAATCAAAAATTCCTTTTTTTTTATTAATTTTTGAGTTGAAAAGTATGAAATTTTATTATATTTAGGCTAAACTCTATAGTTTTGAGTTAAAAAATCATTAAAAAAAAGTTAAAAAATATAAAGAAAATAAACATTAGAAATTAGAAATATGAGCCCTAAAAATGTAATAAAAATGATAAATATTCAAAAGTCTCATTCGATCTACATTGGTTTTATTCAGTCCATTTTGTCCTCTTCGGTACATTTTGGTCTTATTCGATCCATACCGTCCTAATCGGACCATTTGGTCTTATTTAGACCATTTTGTCCACTAAAGTTCTTTCGGTTCAATTTGGTCCATTGGGTCTTATTCAGTCCACTTCGGTCCTATTAGGCCTATTTAGTTTACATTGGCTATATTCGGTCCATATTGGTCGTATTCGGTCCATATTAGTCCTATTCAGTCCACTTCATTCATATTTGGGCCATTCGGTCCACTTTGGTCATATTAGGTAAATTTTGTCCACTTTGATTCTATTCTGTCCAGTTCGGTCTTATTCAGTCCACTTTAATCCAGTTTGTCCATTTTTATCCAATTGGGTCCTTTCTGTCCATTTTGTCCACTTCGGTTCTATTCGGACCATTTAGTCCTATTCTATCCATTAGGTTCACTTTGGTCCTATTCTATCCATTCGAACCACTTCGGTCCATTTTGGTCAACTTTGATCTATTTTTGTTCAACTACATAATAGGAAAAGACATATTTGGGTTGAAAGCACTTAATCTAAATCCAAATTTATTTAAAATATATATAAATCTCAAACTCATAATATTTAAAATCTTAAACATAACATATATTGTTGCTATACTTTTGTTGAGTCACATTAATGTAGCATTTCAATCTACTTCGATAATGCTAAATTTACAACTATAATATTTAGGGCATTTTTTTCATTTGTTTTAACATCGTTACTTTTAAATGAATTCCATGAAGTTGATTATACATTTAAGAAAAATAAATAAATATGTACATATATGTATGTATGTATAATTTTTATTTAAATAAATTATTCATTCTCTTAAAAGAGATTATCATAATAATCAAAACTCATATCAGACTTACATTGAATATGTATAATTTATTCTCTAAATTTTATTATATAGAGAGAGACAACTTGAGAAGGGGAACTAAAAAATACAACACCAAAACATATGAACTCAAATAGAGTTTTAAAAATCACAATAATTCATCAATATAAAGTAGAGTTGTAAGAAAAAAAATACAAAAATCAAGAGAAAGAGAATAGCCACTTTTTCAAGAGAGAATGTGAGAGAGAATAATAAGAAATTTATATAAAATAATATGAGAAGAAAAAAAAGTAAAAATAACAAATATAGTAATAAACACCAAATTGTTCAAGTCATGTTATTTAATAAAATAGCATTATATTTTTTTTATAAACTATCTTTATAATACAATATGATAACATCTATGAAATCAAAGAGAATAAAAAAGATAATAACTTAAAAGCACAAAACTTAATCACATCAACCCAAATTAGAGTTCCAAATAATACAAAAATTTATCAACCTAAAGTAGAGATTCATGAAAAATATGGGAAAGAGAATTGTAAATTTATAGTAAAATGAGGGGAATAAGAAAGACAAAAAATAAAGGAAGATAAAGGGATAGAAGATAAGTGATATTAAATAGATAGTTGTGGGGGGATGAAATCATGAAAATGTAAAAGGGAGGGGAAAAGTTAGAGAAAGTATAACAATAAGTTAGTAAATTAATAAGAAAAAAAGAGTTAAAAAAAAAAAGAGATAGAATGTTGAAAATGGGTGGATGATATGGCTGTTGATATGGTTCAATAGGAGTGTAATAATAATAAATACTGTGCTTAAACTTTTAGATATATATATATATATATATATATATATATATATATAGATAAATCACATGACCTATTAAATAAGTCATGTCACTAAGAGAACACATGCATGCTTTAATGAACCATTGTGTAGTAAATTGGAAAAATTTTCCTCTAAAACTACATCCAAATGGCATTATTATACCTTCATTTCATAATTCATCATACTGATTTGAGCATTGATTTCCGCTTGATTGGAGTGGTAATGGCTGTTAGGATCTAAGAGTGTTTGCTAGTTCCGTGTCAAATTTTCATGTAATTAAATTATTCAATTTTCATTTAATTAAATTATTCAATTTTCATTATATTTTGAACTTTGTAGATATTCAAGTTGTATTTGAGTTAGTGAGGTAAAGTGCAGGGACGGAGCCAAGACTTTGAGTTAAGGGGGGCGACTCTGACCTCTAGCTCAGCGGCTCCTTAGCCGTTGAGTTTTTTATTTTTTTATTTTTATTTTAATGAGTTTTTTATGTGTGTGCCTGCTGGGTAAAGGCAAAATTATTTTATTTAAAACTTTTTAAAGGGGTAGTTGTTTTTTGACTAAAATTGGTTAATTGGACTTAATTTTTTTTTATTTTGCTATTGGTGATTTTTGTTGTTGTACAAATGTTTTTGGGCTAGTATATGTTGTTTTAAATTTTAGATCTATAAATTTTTTAATGGCCATTAAAATGAGGAAAGTGCTAGAGGTATATTGTTGATATAGTGAGTGATTTTATTTTTTTATTTTTTTGAGAAAGTAGTGAGTGATTATTGGTAAGAAAAAAAGTGATGTAAGTGATAGGCTCAAACGCGAACCAATAAGAATTTATACCTCAACTGTATATAAAAATGTTGTAGATAAGTTTGTAACTGTAACATTACTCTAAAAAGGATAAAAAATATTGTTAAAGGGGCAAAATGTAATTTTATAGAACAAAATTGCTAAATTCAATGCATATATATATATATATATATATACATACTAATATATTTTAAAAAAAAAAAATTTGGGGGGGGGGGGGGGGAATTGCCCCCCCTGGTCAATTAATACCTTCGTCCCTAGTAAAGTGTATAAGTGCTGAAATGGAAGCTGAAGTCTGCATAATTTCATACTCCGAAACTAAGTTTATGAAATGAATTGGTGATATGAGTTTCAAATTTGAAACTCCACTGGACAATAGTTTTGCCCTCACTTAGCATGTAAGAACCTGAGAGAAATCAGTTATTCTTCTCTATGCTGTTCTAGACCATGCCCTCATTATATGTATTCTAATTTTTCACGAACTTTAAAGGTGGAAAAATACCCTATCTCCATTTGAAGAGCTAGAGAGAGATCTAAAACACTATAGCTAAAACCTTCTCATTCTTTTTACCTTCCCTCTCTCATTATTGCCAAATTCTATGAGAGGAGATTAAATTCAATACACACAAAGAAACCTTCAGAGTTCTTTGGAATCATTGAAGCAATCCCAAATCTCCAAGATGCCTTGGAGTGATCGAGGATGCTTGATTGTGTGATTGGCAACAACTTGCAAATTTGAATGCTAGAGTAGAGAAAGGACTTTGAAGTCAGTTGCTAGTAGAAACTTAGAGGGCTTAAGTACAAATTTGCTACATTAGTTGGAAGGTTTTGTGAGTAATTGTACTACAACTACCTATTATAGTGGATCATTTCGGCACTAAGTCTACAGAGAGGTTTTTATGCTCAATACTAGGGTTTTCCTCTTTTATAACACATTTGAGTGTTATCTTTGGGGTGATTTTCTATGGGTTGTTCATTTACATGTTTTTACATGCTTAAGTTATCATCCATGCATAGTTTAATAAGTTAATCACTTTCATTTGGACTAAATTGTTAGATTAGCCTAAAACTTTAATTAATTTAGGGTGTAAATCATTAATCATAGTGGCATTTTATTTTTCTCAATGGCAATGGCGAAATTGTTGGGCAATGCTCTATATAACGCCTAGGGGAGTGCAATTAGTTTCTTGATAATGTCTTTCCCTTGAGAAAGTATATCATGTTTCGGTAATACCAACTCAGCATTTGTTTTGGCATTTCCTACCCAATAAATGAGTGACACCTGTTTCAAAAAACCACATCAGACTACTCTAATAAATGATTAATTTATCTTCTCGATAGTATAGAAGATTGTGATTAATTTATGGAAGTAGTCTGATGTGATTTTTTGAAACAGGTGTCACTTATTTATTGGGTAGGAAATACCAAAACAGATGTTGAGTTGGTATTACTGAAACATGGTATAATTTCTCATTTCCCTTGTATATCTGTAGTGAATTGATTTGGTACACATGGCGGTTTCGTTGGACTGGCTGCATGGCGGTTTTTTTTTTGACCTTTTCAAAATCTGCAAATTACTGAATGTGCGGTAAACTTTGAAATGGATGCATTTAAAATAAGAACTTTTTTTTTTTTTTTTTAAACCATGTCAACATATGCGAATCACCAAATTGAAGTGGTAAAAGGGATGTATATATCTCAAAAAACTAGAATACTCATCAATTTTTTCTTTATTTAGAACATTTATTAACTGCTATGATAAGATTTGTTCTCCATGTGATATTCACCAAAAAATGGTAATGGTCTAGATGCTGTCCAAATGCTAATTTTGTCATTGATACCTCATATACGATATAACCCCCTCCCTTAGAGTTTAGACAACCCAGCAGCACTACCAATATATACTATGCTATGCTACAGGACCCTCCCTGATGGCCGCTTCTCTTTCCTTTATGATCTGCAATTTCTAGTTTCTAAGCTGAGGTAGCTCCATCTTCAGAGAAAAGCAGGACCAACATCATTCAATTTATGTTACATTATAACCAATCCTGCACAATTCATACAGAAAATATGAGCGTAAAACCCAAAAGATACTATAAATAACAATGGGCATAAAACTAATATCAAGCAGCTCTAGGTTTTGTCCAAAATTGAACAAGCACAAGACTCAAGAAGTAGATAATAATTTTAACCACATCAAGTGGATGAAGATTCTTTAATATTTTGGCTTGTGTTTGCAGCAACTGCAAATAGAAAGGCATAATGCTGATCTGATTTTATGTAGTAAGTAATGTGAACCTTCAGAAAATCTCCATGTCCATAAAATTAACCAGCACTCCATTGTCTTCCCAATGTACTTCCTTGGCTTTTGGATCTTTTCCAATGAATTCAATAGGCACATCTAATGGCGGTGGGCTCTGCATACAACCAAACTGATAATCAAGACTTCTGAAAGATTTATATCAATTAATTCCTGAGTAGTCTTTCAAAATTACTATCAACATTTCTAAGAATCAATATTAAAATTTTTCTGTTGATTAGAAATGTACTACCACTACCTTGCAGCGGATCAAGGGCCAATTAATTCCACGGAAAAAAGGGTGTCCTTTGATTTCATTGGCACCAGTATTCGATCCTAAACGGTTGACAGGGTCTCTCTGCAACAATGCATTAATCAACTGTCTGGCTGCAAGACTTACCTGGAACATTAAGGAAGTAAGATCAGCTAATGCATAACAGCCGATATTTCCAAGTTAACTGACTGAATGATTCGTGCCTCATAAATCCAATTGTTAAAGAAGCTCATTTGCAAGTCATTTCCAGGATACATTTTTAAGGCATAAAAAAATTTAACACATTAAAAGACACAGTAGGCTATGTTTAGTGATCTAGAATGTGGATCCTAGAAATCATACACCTCTAATTACTGGTCTTGTGACTAACCGATGTTAAGTATATCGTGGACAACAACAGTCCACTCCTTTGTGCATGGCTTCCATTGTTCTTTGAGATGTTTATTTTCAAAAAATTAAACGATGGACAATTTTTGTTACTTCCTTTACAATTTTAACAAAGAGCAGTCCCATTTTTTGGTATAAATCATATTTCCCCAGAACATGTTTTCCACTTAAAGGAAATGGCACCTTAAATCACCTCTTTTAGGATGAAAATTTATTGAAATAAATTACAGGTTTTTAATTTAACTGTATTTACAGTGCGATGAACTTCTGACAAAATTTTTCTATAGCAGCCAAAGTCAAGGAGATTAGTTGGAGTTTGAGGTATAAGATTAGCAGCTTCAACAAATTGTAGAGCAATTAGCAGTACCTGTGATTGCAGCGATCTTGGCACTTCTTTGATACTAATTTGAGTTACTAATAGCTTCTGTTTTGCTTTTGCACTTTAAGATAATATAGATTGTAAAAAGGTAATTTTTTGTTTGTGCTTTCTGAGGTATGCCCCTGTGCTCTTTTCAGTTTTTGCTTGAGGCATTGCCAACAACAATATCAAAGCTAATCCCAAAATTTGGGGTCAGCTATGAATCTTCAATAGACTAAATTGGGGTTGACCACATAAATACTTATCCATCATTCTATCTTATCCAAATCATACTCTTTTAAGCCTCTTTAATTAGCATGTCATTTTTTTTACTATTAGCAATATGTTATTTTAGGTTTTCATCTACCTCTTTTTGCATCCTCAACTTGAATCACTCATTCTAACAGGTGCTTTACTTGCTTTCTTTTGCACATGACTAAACCACCTCAAGTGACTTTGTCTCATATTTTCATAAATAAGAGCCATCTCTACCTGTAAGTGAATTTCTTCTTTTTGTATTCTATCTTTATTGTATTTCCATTCATGTACCTTTTATGAACATCTTGCTTCTTAATAGCCCAATATTTAGTACCATAGAGCACATTGGTCTTATAGTAGTCTTATACAATTTTCTCTTTTACTTAGTAAGTATTCTATTATCACAAAATAACTTTGATTCGCTTCTCCACTTCATCCACCCTACACCTATCTTATGGTTCACATCCTCTTTAAGTTCACATCCTCTCTGATCTCTCCATTCCTATTATTGATCAAAGATATCAATAGCACTAACTCATTAATATCTATAGATCAACTCCCCGCATCTTTGTTTCTATTTTTACTCCATTCCCCCAAATTTTGAGCTTGACGTTGACCCCACATCTAGCTTTATCAAACTGTATTGTTAGAAATAATCAAACCAAGGGATTTCATCTTGAATTGATCTAATAATCTTGCATAACCAATGCAAAGAGATATAGACTTAATGCTTACTTACTGGGGAAAAAAAGTTAGCCTCAAATGGTTGCTTACAACCTTGTCCATACAGGTAAATATTGATATTAAAACTCTCACAACTTTTTTTGCTGTAGAAATATGTTAAATATTGTTTTTAGAAATTAAAATGAAAATAGGGTCAAATTTTAACCAAAGGTCAACTTGATGATTACGCAGCAGTACCCACTCAATTGGTCAACATTATCAAACAAAAGCAACTCCAAGTGGACAGTAAAACAAATTTTCCTACGCATATGCAAGCACATTAATTATTCAACAACTTACAGAAATGCTGCTTGGAAAGGTGAGATCTTTGTGCAAGATATTGGAAAATGTCTTCTGCCTATTCTTTCCCCTGAAAGGTGTACGTCCGTAAAGCATCTCATACAACAAGATACCTGAATTTGAAACAGGAATCACCTAAGGCTTTAATCACAAAAAAGAAAAAAAGAATCCAAATTATTGCGGTGAAGCAGATTAAGCAGAAAGAATACATTTATTATCAAAATAAAAAAAGTGAATGAGTTTCATATCTCCATGTAAAGGAACCCCGACATCTAGATTCTCAGTCAATAACCTTTTTAAGGCTAGCGTTGGAGTGTAGCAGTCCAAAGATACCTTGATGTTTTAAAAATTAATCAGAACTCTTAAGAGTCATACATCTCGTGACCTGTGTGCTTTTAAATCATGAGGTATAGGTCCCATATTATGTTCTTATAAAATATTTGAATATCATTTTAAAAATGTAAAAGAAAAAATAATTAAGTAAATGTTAATACAAACTGACAACACACAAAATGGTCAAGTTTGAGCATGTGCTTACCAAGAGCCCACCAATCAATGGCGCTACTATGTCCTGCACCTGTAATTATTTCCTGAATCAAATATAAGAACATTGAAAAGAAATTAGTAAATAACAAATTTTTTTTAATATTGCTAATACAATTTGAAGTTATGCAGTTATTTCCTGGTAAACATGATAAGTAACATGTTAACAGTAAAAACCTACATAACTGATTGATGAATATGCGAGTGTAAGCAGCTAGCATGTTCTCAAACACAGATATTTCTTACCAATTATGAAAAGTCCAAACTAAAAAGTATTATAAACAGGACATCAAAGCTGAGTTCCATATTGGAATAAATCCAGAAATGGTACTGGGAACTCACTTATGGAAAATGATTCGATTATGTAGTAAAAAAAGGTACGGTTCCTATTATTCAATGTGACGACAAAGAAAATTTTATCCTTGATAAAAACTTCTGTAATATAGCCTACTGACACTAATTATACTTCATTTTACTGATTTTAGCATCCTCAAGAATTAACATATCCTAATGATTTACATTTTCCTCAGCTTTCTTTACTCATCTTTAGTTTTGCAGAGGCAGGCTAAGGATGTACGGGGAAGCAATGTAGCTATTTGTTACAATAAAAGAACATGAAGCAGAACACGGACATGCAGGACATGGCAGACCAAGGAATTTCTGGAAAGCAATTTCCTTTGCAAATTTGTTGAACACAAAAGAACATGAAGCAGAACAAGTCTGTGCATAATGTTCCAGACCCAAGGATTTGCTGGAAAGCAACTTCCTTGCCAATTGTTGCATTCAAAATAATATGAAGTAAATGGATGTCCAGGACATAAAAGTTTACTTGTCAAAAATATTTCTAATGATACACAGAACAATACATGTTTAACACATCTTAAACATTCCATAAAATTTGGTGAAGAATTTCCTAAAAATTCTAGAATCTGATAGAAACCAAAACTTTTTTTCATTTGGTATACCAAACAAAGTACAAGAAGTAGCATGAAGTAAATTAAAACTTAGCATGACTAAAGATTCACCATACAGGAGCAATATATTCTTCAGTTCCAACAAAAGAGTTCGACTGTGTGACAGGTTCTGCAAAAAATGTTGGTGGTGGTTGACTCCTGGATCTCCTCCTATTACTGGGTAGGGGATGCTTTATAATCTGCAGTAAGTAGTAGCATGGTCAGTAGTTCACATTTTAAGAACCTAGTAATTATCAAGCAGAACCTGAAGATCATGTCATTCGGATTCCCAACATTTCAAGGTACAAGAAATATTCTAATTGCTTAAGAAGAGAAATTTTCCCAACATTTTGGTGCAAGAATGAAAGGACTATAGAGCTGATAATATAGTGACAACATAAAATGATGAGCTGATAGAATCAAGCCTTGCAGTAAGGTGGAAATGAACCACAGACTACCACCATTTAATAAATATATAAGAGACAGGAATATTTCTTGGATTCAATCATGCAGCCAGTTGAATAGTCAACTGGAAGACGGGTTTGATTTTCTTTGCATGATCATTTCCTTTGACAAGAAAAGAGCAGTGGACTGCTCTCCTGTGAACTATAACTCTTTGACTAGGTGGATTTTTTTCATCTCTGTTTTAATTTTTGTCTTCTTTTTTGGTTGTCAACTTAAGGTGACTTTTTTGATTCAGTGAAGACCATAAACCTATACTAGGAAAGGCAAGAATCACAGGTACAGGTCTGTGAAAATTGAAGCACAAAGTCTTCTGACAGGAAAAATGTAACATACTTGTGGTTCACATGATGTCATAAATGATAAATCAAAGTCAGTTAGCATGGCATGCCCATCCTTCTGGAGTAAGATATTTTCAGGCTTCAGGTCACGATAAATTATTCCTGTACAAAGGCATTGGAAAAGACAAATTATAAGCACACAAACAGAAGGTCCACTTTTCTCCATCTTAACAGCCTATCTCTGCTAGACTTAGCTGCCAAACTAAACATGAATAAACTAAAGTGATGAAGCAGCAACAATCTATGATACTGGTATGATAAAGTCATGCAAGATTTATATATATAAAAAAAAAAAGGAATTAAGGACTTGTAATTTTATGACATCTTAAGCAATGGTTTCCAGTTTAGCCAAAAAAAAAAGCAATGGTTTCCATTTTCCTAGGAAGCACTCACATATATAAGTTCCCTGTGATTTCCTCCAATCCATTATACAAGTTAATGAAAAAAAAAAAAAAAAAGAAAAACTAATTGATACTGTAAAACCAGAGGAAAGATACTAGAGATTCTCATACGATCTAAATACCTAAACAATGGAGATACTCCAAGCCAATGACAACTTCTGCTGCATAGAACCTAGAGATGAATAAAAGTTAGCATTGAAATGATAAAAGGTTTGATATATAACAGGTGTACACTTATCAGGATGAGAATAAGATGTTTCAGTACTTTAATTAGAAATGAAGAGAAACCCATAATTAATCTGTTCTTTACATGACCAGTCTAACAATGATTAACCCAGTGTTGGAGAGAGTGTACAAGGAATATCTGAAATCATAACATTCTAGTTGCACCAACTGAATGATAAACTCTATCTCCACTTCAATAATAGTAGAATTCTGGGACAATCAAATAGTTTCAACTAGATAAAATCTGGTCTTCTATATTGTAACTTCTAAGAACGGTAAGGCAACATGTTGCTTTGGCACTAAAATATGTTACAAACACAACCAATGAGTACCTTGCAGATTCCTCTTTAAAAAGTTTCATTGGCTGCTTGTCAAGCAAGGCAAACAATTCTCCTCCAGGGCAAAAGTCTGTTATCAAACAAACGTGTGTAGAAGTCTGAGGAGATAAAGAGACATCAGTATACTTAAATGTATTACAAATCAGTACTATTAACCAACAACGAGAATCCCAAATGGCATCGAATTAAAGGCTACTCCACTAATAGATTAACTTAGATTAAAGAGAAGGATATACAGAAGTCATACCAAGTGTTTTATTCTCAAGCAAGAAACTGAAATAATCCTGTAGTAAAGCTAGCACAACCCCCCCACCCCCCACCCCACCCCTGCCCCTCCTTTTCTGTATTTCTTGCCACATACTTCTAGACACTATTTTTTGTTATTACTATTGCTTTTCCATTTTGTAATTCAGAACTTCTACAAAGGTGATCATATTTGTTAAATACTCCTACTGTGTATCCAATACTTGATTGAAAAATTGAAAATAAATTTTTTTTAATCTGGAAACCATAAGAAATACTTATTAGATATTCTTGGATACATATAAAACAATCTTAAATATTACAAAACAACCTCTTTCAGTATAGAGAAGAAATATTAGGTAAGTGAGAAAGGTTTGAAACATAGATCTTGGTCACTGCCTAGTCGACTTGTTATGACTGAATGACAAAGCCAGGAGCAGTAGGGATTTGAATCCTCAACCTTAGCCCTGGCAAAGATAGAAAAAGATAGACAAGGGCACAGGCTGCCTAATCTACTCGTGTTAGGAATGCTCGTGTGATTATATCAGTTACAGTAGTGTTAGTGTGTTTGTGAGCTTGAACAAAGCCATATAAGTCCACTTGAATCTTACAAGTATTCGATTTTCAGCTCACAGGCTGCAATTCTGATTTCCTCTATCCTCAAAATCATATTATAGAAGCAATCACGCATCAACTACACATACATGCATGTGTATGTATGCATATGTAATTGAGCATAGAGATTAAGCCTGTTGCGAAAACTAACCAGTTCCTTTATTTACGATCGTCTAGAGTTAGTAAGAGAAAATTAAAATTACAAAAATGAGTAGACCTGAAATGAAGTGTAGAGTGTGGGAAGAAAAGGATGATCTAGTAGTGAAATGATTTCCCTCTCAATGCATGCTCGGTGAACCTGTACAGCACCCACAAAAATATGACCATTAGAACAATGAGTAATGTGAACTGACTCTTTTGGTAAGACTAAAAAAATTTGCATACCTATGCATGTTCATGTGTGTGGCTGATATGGATATGAATGCTATGTGTGCATGCAGCATATATCAAAATTCCTTTGTAAACATCACCAACAATATGTGGATGCAAAAATAATATAATTGTATTTATAGCAGTATAAAAAATTGATAGCTTAATATCCTTAAGAAAACATGATATTTGATCAGAGTAGGGCATTGTATTAACAAAAAATGTATTGGCTGGTGCAACCTCCGTCACTATATGGACGAAAACCTTAAGTTTAACATAAACACATGTAATTGCAATTACTAGGTAGGTCATGATGTCCATTTATTAAAATGGGATGCATATTTAGCATAAGTGTTCCAATTTATGGAAATAATTTATTATAGATGGCACTTTTTATTTCATCATTAGCTGACTAATTTTAAGAACAACACTGCAACAGGGAATAATAGGCCGGTTCCTAGAAGCTAGTATGTTCACTGTGAAGATTTAATCCATGGCCATGGACCATAGAGGATGAAGTCTTTCAACCCCAGAACTAATAAACGAATGGTAATCCCACTGATTAAATCATCAATCTAGGCAAAGTGACTAGTGACAGATAAATTACTTTCACTAAAAATTTAAAAACTTCCAAACATATAAGAATTTTTAATTCACATACATATTTAAAATGTTTTTAGTTGTGCATATATGTGCCTTTGCATTTATGGGAGTTAATGAAATTCATGAAACTTTCAAATGTAAGAGAAGGGCACAGATTCTTAGCCTTTTTTTTCTTGATAAATTTCACACCTACCTGATGGGTCTTGAATTGACGACCTCAACCTCACCTTGCTCTTAAAAGGGGAGGAGGTGCTATTTGAATAACAAATTCTAAGCCACATAATCATGAAGCCAAATTCTTTTTTGTAGACTCAATATAAGTCATCAGGATTTATTTGACACCAAAAAAAAAGTGAAAGGAGTTTGAAAGAAATATTCTCTTGTTACATTGATTTCAGATAGAAAGGAAATGAGTTAGGTATCTTCAAAAAGTCAAATAACAATTCTCTTATATATTCATACCTTGTTACGGTTCATCATTATTGACTTTTCCATTGCCTTCATAGCATATAGTTCACCTGTACCTTGCAATTCCACCAAATGAACACTGCAATAAAAACCACAGTAATTTAATCATAAAGAAGAGAAAAGAATCCAATTTTTACTTTAATGCTTTCGGTGTTAAACAAGACCTTTGTGTGACCTGGAGAAAGACAGCAATTTTAAAGCGTACAAGTGAATCACTGAGTGTAAAACAAGAGCGTAATAAATCAATCTTCTTCAAGCTATAACAGATCAGTAGACAACAAATGATTTCAGATCTCATTGGATTGGTGAATGTAGCAGAGATTCCACCAAGGGTTAGGGTTGGCTAACACTGTCCTTAAGTTTTGAACATGACACCAAGGGCTAGGGGCATTACATTTACATATTACATATTTTAGTGTCAAAATATAATTATTTCATCTTTATCTTAGGGTTCAACAAATTTTTTAAGTATAAATATTGATAAAATACCATTGATTTCAAAAGCTTAAGCTGATAGGAAAAAAAAGAATTTAATCACTTAGCCATTATTATCTAATGAATATTTTATCAATGCCATATCTTCCCTATCTGGGGTCCTTAAATGAACCCCTTTCTCTCATATTAATCATGCAAGACTAATTAGTAAAAACGGATCTTGAAAACCTTCCAAGATTTATGGGATCCAAACTCCATTTTATTTTTCCTCTTTCCAACTAATGACATCATCTTGAACACAACAAATTTATCCTTCAATTTTTAGGTCTCTAAGAAATAATTTTCTACTCACTCCATTTGACTACTTTCTACATGTTTAAATAAAATTGCAAAATAACCTATTTGATTATTTATGAAAACTAATTACAGCTTATATTGCGGTTATTCCTGTACTCTTCAAGCCCTTGTACTTACCTTAATTCAAGAAGGTATGATATTAACATCTGAAATATTTATCATTTTAGCATGTTTAATGAGTAAAGGGTCCCCAGTAAATATAACACACTTTAAGGTAATTAGAGGTAGGGAAGGAGTGAGGGATGAGGGACACTAGCCATGAAAGGAATATAACACGTTTTAAGGTAAGATAATTACATATTTTTTTTTTCAGAGACCTATATTATTTTTATAGAAGGGGATTGGGGAGGGAGAAGTGTCTTCTTTTGTTCCTAGGAAAAGTAGGATATGCACAGGCTTTGCCAGTCACCAAGTGTGATGCAAGGAAGTGCAAAACCAATTGTATTTTAACTTAGTATAATTTAATTTTAGAATTCAAATTTTTTTTTTTTTACTATTGGTCCATTGGATTATTTTTATTTTTATTTTTATTTTCCTAGAGTCAAGATTATTTTCATAATTTAATAATTACGCTTTGACACAAGTCAATCAGGGTTAGGGTTTAGTCCTAATAGTCTATATAAGTTCATTATTGTACTCCGATGGAGACAAGTTTATTATAAATAAAATTTCTATTGAGTTTTTTCCAATGCCCCAGTACTGATTCTAGGCAATCCTAGGTGTGGATTCCGGGGCATTCTATCCCACTGTGATGACTCCAAGAGAACCTAGGTGTTGATTCTTAGATTTATTTGAATTTTTTATTCTTTTTTCATCTCAGTTCTCTTTGAGAATTTTGTGCTGTATCAGTTTTGGTATCAGAATTCATTGTTCTGCATCATATTGACAGATCCATTCAAGCTGTCCAGGATTCTGTTCGGTTCCATCAGCTAAAAATCAAAATAGGTTTGAACACTTGCATATACACTAAAAAGCATAATGAATAGCAAATATCATTAATGCTGATAAATAAAAATTA
This sequence comes from Quercus lobata, assembly GCF_001633185.2. NCBI lineage: Eukaryota > Viridiplantae > Streptophyta > Magnoliopsida > Fagales > Fagaceae > Quercus > Quercus lobata. The sequence goes on from NC_044914.1 coordinate 57,049,154, forward strand.
GAATACACACACAAAATTAGACAGGCAATAATTTGGAGGTCATATCTAATCATGTCACAACAAGTTCTGTGCATGAAGAGAAATCTATGGCAATCACATCTGAATTTAAGGCACTGTACCTGCCAGTATCTCCACAACCCAATGGTCTTATGGGCTTAAAATGACGTAGCCCAATTTTTTCACCACGTGCAGTGATCTAAGAAGCACAAAGGGATTAAAGGGAAGGAAGATTGAGATATTAGTAAAGGAGACAGCTGCAAGATGCCAAAACTTATATAACTGGAACATAAACAGCATAAATGGATTTGAACACATATCAGTATGTAATTATAACTATTCAAGGCCCGCAGATTCTACCACAGAAACTAAGATAAATGATACACTTAAAAAATTATTACTTACATTAGTAAAATTTTAATAAATTACACCTTGTCCAAAAAACTTAAGCTATTAAGTAGAGAGGTCAAACTTAGTATAGAGGAAGTAAATAAATTTAATATAATGTTGACTATTTGTCGTTAAGTCACAAAAGCTTTTTTTTTTTTTTATTTCTTTTTTTGTTAGGCAGCATATTCATGCACCCAAGGGAATTGAAGCCCGCACATTCACCCACCACCCCCATGCTCATTAGGTAGTGGAGGTACCAATTGGCCCAAAGGCAACACATTTGTCACAAATGCTTAAACTACTAAGTGGAGAGGCCAACTAACTTCCCAACTAGTATAAAAATCCATATCATATTATACACCTAATCGATGTGGAATCTTTAGCTTCCCCTCTCGAGCAAGCTCAAAACTGCAAGAGTACCCCAAAATAGAAATGTCTCTCATTATAAGTGGAGCCAAACATGTGTTCGTTTGAATTTTAAGTGGCAGGAATAGAGATGATAGATAACCAATTTGGCACTCTCTAAGAAATGCAACTCCACATAATGGACATATATAGCATCATAACTCAAATCTAAATGGTAACCTTGAAGAAAGACTTTAAAATGTATGCTTTTATTCTGTGCTTCGGTCAATATTTTTCTTTTGTTAGAATTTTAGAAGCAATGAGGATTGGAATGTTACTTGAAAAGGTTAACCACAGAAAAGAAGTGACAGCATTCTTTATCTAAACCATATTGTCAAAGTTTGAGAGGCAAAGGAGTTACTGGAAAAAGAAGCTCAATGTCATTACAACTAGGAAAGTAGATTGAAGTCAAATGCATTGTTAAGGTAGATGCTCTGGAAAAATATATGTTACAAATTTATAATGAACTGAATGATATGCATCCAATTTCATGCTTTATCGTGGATTAATCAGTAGTTCACCCTTATTAATAATTTTAAAGGTCATTATCTGTTGTTGGCTCTGCGAAGCAGGATCCTCAGTTGGTACATTTGAATATGGTTTAAACCCTCGGCAGTTTCAGATTGAATCCCACAAAAATAAAACTCCTGGACTTGCAGTTGACACATGAAAGAATAGGTAGCCATATATATGCCAGAAATATTGATAATGATAATAATAATAGTTATGAACGAATAACCACTTAGAGAAGGCTTAGAGTCAAATCATCATATCCTTATCCCAAAAAAGCTGAAGTTCACTATGCAAGATAAGTTTGAATAGCTAAAAAAATGTGAATGGTATTAGAGTGTGATACAGTATGATTTTGACTTTTGCAATCTTCACCTTTTGTATTGCTATCCAAGAAGGACTATCCTTTTTGTGAGGCTTTGGAAAGACAGGCTGAGAATGAATTGCCCACAAATCGTCTGGTGTCTAAAAAATTGTAGATTATATTAGTTGTATCAGCTATGAGCAAACATATTGATGAAAGAGAACCAGGTTCTCATCATGAAAAAGAATACAAGCTGCAGCAACAACTAAATAGTAAAATTTATAAGATGGAAATATAAAAAATTATCATGTCTTATCCATCATGACAAATAGTCATGTAAATTCCCAAATACTTTATTTTTATGAAAGAAATTTTTGCAGAAAATTTTTTAATGCCATAACAAGTACCCAGGGTTTCAAGTTAAAACACACACACGTGTGAGAGTAACAATCAAAATCATAAATATTGAGATGTGCATCTATTGAAAGTGGGATATAAGGATCTCCAGTGCTTTGTAAATCAAGCTTATTTGAAATATATTGGTTATATCATTTGATAGCAATATAATGAACAAATTTTATCAAAACATTCACAAGATTCCTATTTGAACTTTGGAGGAATCAAACTGTAAGGTTTGGTGACCATGCAACTTAATATAATCCGTTATCTAAATAAGATAATCATGTACTGTAGTAAATTGAAGGACAAAGTTTTTCTCCAAACCAATTTGGAGGAGTCTCTTTCAACCCAATACATGGCGATTTATAATATCATCCGCATGTATTATTCAAACGAGTCACATGACTCATTAAAAAAAGTCATGTGACTAAACCAGTTTGAAGGTAAACTTTTTCCTAAATTGAAATGTCAACAAATTTTTAATAAAAAAATTAAATTCTTTAAATCCAATAATATATGCATCAACAATTATCAGTCCAAACATGAAGTAAAAAGAGTACCTTACCAAGTTGGCATCAGGAAGTTCTCTGACAGCTTCATCAACAGTTTCTGCAGTGGCTTTGACCTGATTAAAGAGAAACAAACTCAGAAACATGTCAAAAAAATGGGGGAAAATAAAAAGATACTGTCCATATCAAAATATAACTTAACCTGCTGAAGATAGAAGATGGACTCAACATGGAGAGTGTTTCTAGAAATGTTAGATTATCCAAACTAACCCCAAATGACTATTACACCAGTGCTATTTAAAAGCCTCAAGCTGGCAGTGACAATCTCTAAATTATTACTTTTTTTAATTTTATTTTATTATAAGTTATATTTTTCTTTCTACCAAATCTAGAGACACAGGTCACACAAAGTACAATTTAGCTGACTAATGAATAAGGGAAATGTAATTGTGATTGCAGCATTACTTGAATTTTAGACAAACCTCTGCTTAATTATCACTGCCATGTAAGATCTTTTTTTTATTGCTTTAGAAAATACATTTGATTTGTAAAATGTTTGTAATTGCTTCATATGCATTCATTGTGCGTTATGTACATTTCAGGAAGTTTCACCAAAAACTATTGATTGTGCTTTTTATTAATTGAGTCTAATACATTCTTATTTTTAGAACATGGGTAATTTCTAGGACTCTTACCTATAAGTTGTAAGAAAAGACCAAATATAACCCTATGATGTTCCTATATGTTAATTAACCTCTCAATTGAAGTCTCCCCAAGGTGTTATCTCCCTAAAAAGTGGTATCAAAGCCAGTGGTTCAAGGGCAAGTGTTCATTAGTAGGTCTCACGAAGTAGAACAAGGAAGAATCCCATGTTAGATCCACCCATGGTTGAGTAAAAGGATTCTATTAGATGCATGTTCGTGACTCCCATAGTTGTGCAAGGAAGACTCACATGCCTATTCCACCCATGGTTGAGTAAAGGGCACTCTATTGGTGATGGTAATTCATGACACTTAGATTGTCAAGAAAAGGGCTTCCATTAAAAGGGAAGACTATCTGAAGTGCCACAAGTGACTTGGTATGAGGCTCACACGTGAAGGGGGGGATTTGTTGTAATATTCATGTATGAGTGGTGTGGGTGGCTAAGTAGTGAAGTCTCACATTGGATACTAATGACAAGAATGAGTAGTTAATATAACATAATTGAGCCTAAAATATTGGCTTAAGTTTTAGGGTCAAGTGGTGTCCCTATATATTAAATTGGCCTCTCAAATGAAGTATCCCCAAGGTGTTATTCCCCCAACACCATGACATATATGAATCCTTTATCACTAGTTAGGTCCATTATATGTATCTCTTTTCAGCATTCTACTCCATCTAAAGTCACACTCTTTGTCAACATTCTATATGTTATATTCTTCTTCACTACTTCTACCCATATGCCGCCTCTAGCACTTCTCATTCCAACTTGATTTAGTCTAGTGATTTTGTTGCTAGGCCTAAACCATCTTGGGTAGCTATCCCTCATCTTTTTTCTCAATAGGTGCCACCATGATTTTTTAATGGACAATTTTATTCCTTTTTCTAACTTTCTTGGTATGTCCACACATCTACCTTAAAATGCTTATTAAGAACACCCATCTCCATAAGATTTTTGTTTTTAATTGCCCGACATTATGAATGATGAATCATAGCTACTTTCACAGGTCTTATATATAGATGGAGAAAAGATATCAAAAGAAAAAAAAAATACACACACACCAACTTAGAACTTTGTTGCTCTGTGTACTCTGAGAGGCGGTTGCGCAAGGGTTCCACATGATCACTTCCATCTAGTTGGACACCAATGAAGTATTGAAGCTCACCCTACCAAAGTTGCATCAGACTCAAGTGAAAAAATAGAAAGAGAATTAACATCTGAATTCAATGGATATTAAATTAAATATTTGATTTAATAAATATCTAGACAAAAACCCTGTAGTCACCTTTTGGTCACGCATAGGTTGTAAGTGAAATAAATTCCAGAATTTCTTTCCTGAAAGTCATGAAATCATAACAACTTAGCACAATGGAAAAAAAAAAAAAAAAAAGGTAAAACACTAATTTCCAATTCAATGAAAATAAAATAAATCCCAAAGGAATTATATATCATATGACATGAGAAAGGTGGCAGTCCTTTCACTCAAGCAAATGACCAACCAATTCGGTTTCTACTAAACTGCAGTAACTTTCCTAGTTTCAAGCAAAATGAAACAATAAAAACAATTAAACCAGATATCAAAAGTATTGACTTACCACTCTTGGTATAATTGATCAACTGCACAGTGATTTCCTTTTGTGCTCTAATGGCGTCTCTTATCTTTGAGACAGTTGCTTGATCTGTTTCAGGTCCTTGAAGAAACCTAGAAAATAGACAAGGAAAAATAGAATAGAACTGGCAGTACTGATCCAAGGTTTTTCAAACAAGTGTAAGATATAACAAGATAGGAGAGAATAAGAATTCTACCAAAAAAAAAAAAAAAAAGCTATGCTATGCTATTTTCATAAAATGTTATAAAAATTTACTAATACTATAAGATTATAGCTATGACAATTGCCATGACAACTAATATAACTCAAAGTTTTTGCTAGTAATACGACATATCTGAAAAGAATATTGACTGAACCTTCAAACTTCAGTCCCCAAGATTTTCACTGCCAAACCAATGAGACATGAATATGGTAGAGGTACCAATATCAGAAAAAACATCTGCCTTCAGAATTCTAAAACCATTATTTGTTGTCCAGAGCCTTGTAGCTTAACTGCCACCTCCTAATGTTTTTAATGGAAATATTCAGGGTTCAAATTCCCCCTCCCCCACTGTTGTAACTAAGTATTAAAAAAAAAAAAACATTCTTTGTTGAATGAGGTGAACTGGCTACTAAAATATCTTAACAACATCCAAAAGCATTCTCATACAACAACTTATCATCTCCCAGACCTCTAACTTACATATCATCCTTATCTAAAATTTGGACAAAAGTTTTGGAATTTAAATTTAAAAAGTGGTCCAGTAAATACAAGCATCTGCTTTAACGAGTTATAGTGAAAACTCTTTTAAGTACAACATTAAATGGTACAATCATAGGAAAAGACAACAGAAGGAATGGACAAAAAGATGGAAAAAAATTACAATCTGTACAACAAGAGTGGGTCCAACTTGAATGTCCCTATAATGGGAGACAAATGGATACAAGAAATCAAAATAATAACAAAACAAAGATATACAATACAGTTTTCATACCGACAGTTTCTTCCCAAAATTTCTTCGCGTGTATATTCTGTCAATTCAAGAAAGCTATCAGATGCAAATATCTGCACATGAACGATTATATCACCTTTAGTATCATCTATATCATATATAGCATATATTGTGAAATAGAACTATAACGCTTACAAAAAGTGCCATGAAGGTTGTATATTGGATATTGATACTATTTAAGATTTAAAAAATAGATATAACTCAAGTCTTGACAAAAATGCTACTATTAATGCCAATATTTAACTTTTTATTTTGTGCAGTGTTACATGATCACATGGAGTATGATAGTAAAATGCAGTATGCTGTGATGACAGCAGTAGACAGAAAAAATACAGTTTAGAGATGCATCTTTACATCAATGGAGTACCTCATTTGTGTATCTAATATGATGATAGACAGGCAAAATGCAGTATGGTTCAATTAGGCTAATAATTAAGAGAGGGGAGGGGGGAATGAATGCACTGTAGTTGAGTGCATCAGAAGATAAAACTACCAAAAATTCTGATCTCTTAGCATTTATCTCAAGTTTTTTCCTAATACCAAAAAACAAGAAATTTTCTTTTATCTTACAATTGGGTTATCAGGAAGTCTTGGATCAGTGATCACGAAGTTCTTTTCAATGCGTTCCAATGTGGTTGCTAGGTCAATTCCTTGGCGTATATCCCTTTCTCTTTCAGTGCGGTCCCAACTGTCAATGCGTTCTATATCTTTAGTCATCAAAACCTCTGGTTCAATACTTGGTTTCTGTTCTTCCCTCTCTGCAGAGCTCAGAGACCTCCCTCTAAAACTGTAAGAGAAATTTACATATAAAATAAGAAATCTGGTACTTCTAAAAGGAGTCATAGGTTCTGCTAGGACATTCATAGGGATTAACCAACCTTAAATTAATATTTTTGTAATAAACAAAAATGCTCAAAATGTAAATTTTTTTTTTTACAATATGCAATTAGTATCAACCTTACCATAAAGCAATGGTGACACAATAAACACTCACCCCATCAAGGAAACGCGACCTGATTTTCTAGATTTTTTGCCTGCTTCCTGGCTTAAACTGGAGCGAGACACATCATCCCTGTAATCTGATTGAGGTATTTGTCCACCAGGTGTGCTTATATTCTGAATTTCAGCAGATTTTGGCAGAATATAATCAAGGTCTAATTTTTCTTGTTGTTCATGCTTGCTGGTAGTGTCATGACTTGTAGCTTGAGTGTGAGATTGTGGATGTTTCACAGTTTGGACAACCTCTGTCATGGAGCCTAAAGCCTTCTCCTTCTGACGAGCTGACATGTGAAAATAAGATGATGAAGCAGTCACAGTCATATCCATCAACAGAGCAAGAACAAATGCTTACCATCATAACGGATTAATGACTTGGGCAGACCATTTGGTCGTAATGCCTTCTCATTAATACCTTCCGTGTACTTGCTGACCTCCACCTGCATTCTGTAGAAACAACATGAAAATCGCACCATAAGACAAGATGAAAACATAATTCACAGAAAAAAGAAAACATTCTGCTAAACAATTCATATCATGATTAAAAAGGCAAAAAATATATATATTCACTTATGACCATATGTTTTATTAGTTCAGGAAATAGTTATGTGGCCCTATGATTTGAAATTACCAAGTCCAGAAAAGCTATAATAATCATGAAGGCATCAATAATGATAAATTTAGTTAGGGAGCATCCTTGAATTCAGCACTCTAAAGATTATCTATGTGTAATTCAGAAATTTTTAAGCTCGTTAAATGCATTGAGTAGTGGAGAGGAGATTTGGGTTTCTACAGATATGAGGTTCTTTATGACCAAATTGAGGAATAGGCATTTAATGCCCGAGAGGAATCCTCTTTTGAAATAATCAAAAGATTCTTATGGCAGCATATTAATTGAAGTAACAAGTCTAAAACATTAATTAAACAAAAATGGCGCATGAATGGTTATTAAGAGTCACGAGATTACATTGTAAGGTGATGCATGCACATGTTAACATCTCAAGATATGCATTACATGAATAAGGATAGATATAGTCATTTTTAATCCAAGACACATGACAAAATAAGATTTTTCGACTTATATGAATAAGGTCAGTTAAGCATTCTTCCAACAATAATACATAAATACAGACAAGTTGAAGATTTTTAGACTTAATTGAAGCAGTGTGAGTTCTCTTGAGCCCAAAGTTTCTATCTACATTGAAACTACAGTTTACGAAGACCTGTTCACCTGAGATTTCTTGGTCATAGATTTATATCTTCTTTATCCTACTCTTTCTCTAGGCAAAGCATTTTCAACATATATATTTAGGTGGTTTTGGTTCAATGGAGAACACTAATATCAATTACAAAAAGTATCAAAGTTCGCTTAAATTGGCTACTCTTCCAACAAAACCAAGAAATGTGCCGAGGCCGGAGCTGAGGCAAAGAAAAGGCCCTACAACCTACTGACAAAGCTGCAAAGAGGACAGTCTACTAAGCAATCTAATCGTTCACTGATTCTAACATACAAGCCATGCAGGTGTACGTGTAGAGATTTAACATTGAATCACAGGCATGTGTGTCATGTGTATATATAAGGATGAACAGTTGAACATATATACAGCATGACTCATACAAGTGTATAAGTACCACAATTGTTAGACTAGATAAGAGTGTCATGCAATAAGGAGAAGGCTGTAACAAATTGTTTTAGAAAACAAGAAAGAGAATTTGTAGGCACTGAAAAGAAAGAAATAGATACCCAATAAATTTGATGGTCTTGCTACGGTCATCTTTGATGGGGGTGATAGTGAGAAGATTCCAGAAAGGGGTGCCATCTTTCTTGTAGTTCAAGAGCCTGCCACAGTAGCTGTTCCCACTTTTAACTGCATCTCGAATCTTGGCCACTTCATTCGGGTCTGTTTCCGGTCCCTGAAGAAATCGGCTGCACCCACAAGTCAAAAACCCCTCTGTTACAGGCTCATCTTTCACATATGTTCTCACAGATCTTTATTTTTTTTATAATAATTAAAGAAGAATACAAAATGACTTAGTGAGGAAGCAATAGAATTTAGCCAAAGGTAAACAGTGGAAAGAAAAGTTTGAGCTCAGGCTCAGGCCTGGTCACATTAATGTTTTGTGTATTACAATAAGCAATAATGAATTTGTGATAATCATTAATCTCATGGCTATATTATCTATGCTAATATTTTTGATATATTCAAATACATTCTAACGTTCCCTCAAACTTCTTTTTTTTCTTTGGTAAAAGGTAGAACATTCCATCAAACTTAAGGATGAGGGATAACAAAAACTTAAGTTAGGAAGGAAAGTTTTCAACATAAGAAAGGTCTTAAATCCCCATTGAATGAATTAGGAGGGTCCACCGATGAGTACTATGTGGAGTATGGACTTGTGAAAGTCAAATAATAGGTATGAAACATCCTTAAGATGAAATTGGTACGTGAGAGCTCTAAGCGCATTTGAGAAATTAATGTGAAGGGTATCTTCAAAGTGGAAGCATTTCGTGAAGCCACAAAACAACTACATGAAAGCACATGATTGGTAATGAGACGGTGGGTGAAGTATATGAACACGACTCAACGAGATAAACACAAAAAAAAAAAAAATAGAACATGTCTATTTCAAAACCCTTAAATCCTTGAGGGCTCATTCAATCCACAAGAAAAAACTTTTATGGAATCCACTTATCCACCACAAACATAAAAGAGAAACACTGTTTAAAATGGTCAAAAGTGCAGGTGACGCATGAGAGCACATGGAGGGTAGCTTTGCGCATATGGTTAATAGGAGCACGTGAGGAATAACATTTATTTGCTTTGAATTTTTTAAAATGTAATACCAATGTATTTATTTCTAATTTAATGGGGAAAAAAAAAGAGATGATGAGTTGATGACATAATGCACTGTTTTAAAAAAGAGAAGTACCAAACAAAACAAATCAAAACAAAACAAAACAAAACAAATAATATCATCCTTTTAGAACAATGATTATCACACTTATTTATTTATTTATTTATTATTGTACTCACCATTCACACACTGTTCTGTGAACAATATTAGCATTAGGTACATTTTAAACTTATGTATGTATACAATAAAAATTATCATTTATTTTTACTAATTTTATCTAGGCTCTCTATTGAAATTATTATTTTTATTACGTCAATAGATTGTGAATTACTTGTTTGATCATAAAAACATATTAAAAAATTATAAGATTTAAATATAATATTTAAATGTCGTTTTTTAGGTTTTTTTTTAAATTTTACTGTACAGATTGTTTTTCATAAAATGAAAGTTTATTTTTTAATCAACAGCACCTGTTACTAGTTTTGTGCTTTAAAAAAAATTAAGACCGTTGAAATTAAGGGAATTTCCTATTATTTCCAATAAAAATATCTAAGATTAAGATTAACATATTGTAACAATCGAATTAAAAAAGAGAAGTAGAAAAAGGAAAGGAAAGTGAAATGGCGTTAATAGGATAGGATAGGATAGCATAGCATACCAGTTCCTTCCAATGACCTCCTTAGAAGAATAACCGGTCATACTAAAGAAGCCGGAGCTGGCGTACACGATGGGGCACTCAGGTTTAGTGGCGTCAGATACAACAAATGTCTGCTGCAAAGTGGCCAAAGCCGACTTCAACTCTTGCGATACCCTTGGGAAATCTCCTGATGCAGATGACACTCTTGCAGATCCATGATTCGATTCCTCCGATGTTCTTGTCGATTCCCCTCCTAAAATCAATAATCTTTCTCCTTTTCCTTTTCCTGCTTTTTTGAAACTACCTTCTCCCGCATCTGACTCTGACTTCACCACCAGACCCCATTCTGCTATTCTTTCCGCTATTCCTGCTTCAGCTTTTATGTTCGGCACTATATCCATATCAATATCAATACTATTATTATTATTATCTTTCCCTTTAGAATTGTGGGGCTCGAATGCCATCCACTTATTTATTTTCACTGCTGCCTCTCTACTACTACTACTACTAGACCCCAACAAGGAAGTGCTACCCCGATGATCATCCACTGTCTCACTACTAATACTCTTCTTACTCTCTGCCGGCTCGAACACCCCAATCGATCTCCGCTCATTTTGTCTACTGGAAGAATTAGATGCTGTTGCTCTCGCTTTCTCCGCCATTTCTTTTCTATCTATACCTACCACAAACAAAATGACCCTCTGTCAATTCTATGCAGTCAGGAAGATGGGAAATCATATATATAACAGAGAGTCCCTGCTACTGGAAACAATTATTGGAACAGATTGAATTGCAACGTTATAACTCATATACATACTAAAAATGAATATAGAAAGAATGGTTCTGGAAAAAGTATACAGGTCTGTACATACTTACTCTGCAATATAACTAGAATTCGAAGGCTTATATATGCTGTCCAAGAGAGAGTCTAATAAATAATTTCACATGTTGCAGAAGGTATTTTGAAAGACGAGCGAGGATCTCACTGTTTTTTGAGATGGTTACGTGTTCAAACTTGTAAGCATTGCACTAATTACTTGGTAGCCTGTACCAATTCCAACAAGAAACTATATTATCCTCTTGACTTTATTTCTTGATTTTAGGAAAGAGTCAATATGCTGCAGCAAAGAGAGGAAAACAGAGGAAGATAACGTTGAGTTTTCACAATAGATATGCCTTACCAACTATATTGTGTACCACAAGGAAAATGCTGTCCATCACAGCCCTTGTTTTTTGATGATGGTTTGTTTAGCTGCATTTAGACCGTCCACTTATCTATCCACCTTCTTTTTTTTTTTTTTGTCATTAATAATAATCCAAATAAGGGACACGTTATAAGTTATATGAGGCTACAAAATAAGAATGTGGCAGACATTGAAGATAAATTTCGCCATCACTTTAAATGCGGCTTTGTCATTCTTGAAGAAAAGTTGCCGTTATGCAAAGCAGCATATATAATGAGAGGCCGCAATTTACCGGTTGAAACTAGCACTATAAATTTCAAGACTTGGGTAGTGGCTTGGGGCCAAAATTGGCAATTAAACCTAATTGTCCAACTATATAGTTAGTAGGTATTGTTTTGAAATTATATTTTTAATTAACATCTCGAGTTTCAAAAACTCGATTTAGGGCTTATAAATTGAGTTTCAAAGACTCGGTTTCCCTGTTCTAATCATGTTCTGATTTGGCGTTTTTCCACATGGTGTCCACCTGAAAATTAAGTCTCTAAGTCTTGAGTTATATCTCGACACTTAGAGCCTCGATTTCTATTCTCTCAGAATGACATGGTTGATTCACGTGGAAGCTACTTGGAAACCGAGTCTCTAAGACATGATTTCATAAAGGGCTTATTCAAAATTCATAAGTCATAGACACCAGACAACTCTCACGCACCTCCACTCTCACTCACCCTCTCCACTCTCACTCAGTCCACTCTCATGCACCCACTCACCCTCTCCACTCTCACTCAGTCCACTCTCATGCACCCTTTCCACTCTCACTCGGTCTCCACTCTCACGCACCTCCACTCTCACTCACCCTCTCCACTCTCACTCAGTCTCCACTCTCATGCACCCTCTCCACTCTCACGCACCACCACTCTCATCCTGTCAATTCCTCAGAGACATTCTCAATTCCTCACTCTCATTCTGTCAAATCCTCGTCCTCCACCAAATTCCTATTCCACAGACTCACCCTCACTAAAACCCATGCCAAGTAATCCGTTTCTTAAATGCTTTTTTTGTTTTATGGGTATGATTTTTTTTTTTTTTTTTTGTGCTTTTTTCTGTTCGTGGGTTGAAGTATTGATATCAGGCAAATTTCAAATTTCTATCTTGAACTATGCATTGTTCTGCAGTGATTATGTTAGGGTTTGTTAACTGGGTCTTTGTTAAATTAAATTGTTGATGTTAGGGTTTGTAAAAGTTGATGATTTAGTGTTTAATTATATCCATGTTACTGAAAGTTTGATGACTTTCTTCTTGCTAAATTTGATAATGTCAGAAATGATATTGTGTTTATTAATGTAATATTGTTGGTGTTATTTTATTTGATTTTATTTGCTAAGTTCTTGCCTTGCCTGTATTTACTGTGTTGGGATATTTTATTTGATATTGAATTATTGTTTCATTTACTTCTATCATCTATATCATACTAGTCCTCCCCTAATTAATTGGCTGAATAGGTTACCCTTTTCCTATTCCTTTACAAGCACTAGTATGAGAATAACATTCTCCACTTGTCATTGTCCCATTAATTTCTAAACTCCACATCATCCCTTACATAGAAGCAATCTGCATCTTACAATGCCCGCTTCACCGTCTTTTTATTTGCAAAACCCTTTACTAAAATGCATCCCATCTTCTCAAGTAGAAACAAATGATATCTAAAGACGTGAAAGATCAACCATATTTTCCCAAGTATTTGCGTAGAATGACTCGGTAGGAGGTGTGTAGGTAGTGGTCATATTTGTAACATGCTGGATGCCAATATCATCATCCACATCGTCTTTATCATGGTACTTCATATTTTCCTCTTCAAAATTAGGAACAAGTTCATGGTCATCCACATCCTTGTCAAAGTCGCCTCACTTAATCCTCTCCTTGTACTCATCCATATCATCAAGATTTTCACCATTATTCGTAGCATGATCTTCGTCTTCGTCTTCCTCCCCTAAATGTGTCTCTTGAGGTTGGTGTGTTTCACCAATGTGGGCAGCATGATCTTGAGATAGGAGTGTATAACCTCCTATTGTATAGCCTCCCATTGTAATGCATCTATCATCTAAGGCTGTAAATTGTAAAGATGTAGTTGTTTGTTGCATCTCCTCGGTATCAACTTCTGCAAGCAACTCCGAACTTATATACAACTCAGCAGCATTTACTTGGGGCATTTTATGGATCCTATTGAACATGATCTTTACATGTTTGTCTTCTTTGATCGCCATATACCTATAATTTATTTATTCATGAAGGACTTCTTGTGAGTAACGGTAAATAATTTTTATGTCATAACAAACAGGGTTCAAATTTAACTCTTCCATTATTTTCATCTTCAAATCATTCAACGTCTTCAACCTACGACATATCATGATATAATAGCACTGGATACCCGGCCCTTTAAATGGAAATCTGTCAATCTCTTCAGGATTGATAAGGGGTCCACCATAGTATATGTTTATATCAATACTCTTCAAAGATTGTGAATCTATTAGAGCCAAGTGTAATATGTTAGTGACATATTTTATCTCTTTCATTTAACATCAATTACAAAACCTTTTTATCTACTTAAAGTACAAAAATTACAACTTCTTACATCATATGCATATATAAACACACCCCACATTTGTATATACTCACTCATAGTTGTCAGTATTGTACGATACGCGATACGTATCATATTGTGTGTAAAAAGTTCTATATCGTATTGGCGTATTATAAGTGCTCATGAATCGTACGATACAATGTGGTATCGTATGAATCGTATTATATTGTAAAATCATACTATACATAGAAAAATGCTTTAAAATGAGATTTTTTGTTAAAATTTGTGCTTTTATTTGAATCTAACAAGTTGTTAGACTTGTTTTTAACACAAAATTATTAGTTTACTTAATTTGGCCTAATAAAATAACATATTCATAAGTTTTTTCCCCCTCTCTTTTTCCTATAAAATTTAGACTACGCAGTACACACTTACACTTCACTTTAATATTTGCAAATTTATTTTCTATACTATGAATAAGATATTAATTGACAATATAATATTTTTTTTGTCATTATTGTTATAAGTCCAAGAAAATAGATGCCAAGAAGATTTTTTTTTAATTATTAAAATAAAAAGAACAAGGAGAAATAGTAAATGTTAATGATGATGAAGAAAATTTTAATGAAGAAATAAGTTTGCAAAATGATAAACATGATAACAACATTGACTTAGATGGGGTTTATTAGGCAATATGATGAAAATAAATTATTATTTTTTGATCATTTGTAATATATTATCACTTTTAAATTTAAACCATTTGAATGTGTATGTTATAAACACATACTAGGTTGATTTATTTAGTTAGCTTGTTAAATATTATTACATATGTAATGAATAAATTAGTCATTATTTGAATATATTTAAAATTTATAATGAATATACCGTTTATATATGTATATCTATAATTTTTTATAAATTTTTTTAAGTGTTTGTGTATCTTACAATACGATACACGATACGGAAAAATAAAAAATTGATTCATGATACGATTCACGTTTTGACAACTATGTACACACCCCACATCACATACAAACACACTCAATTATTATCATTTTATACTCAAAAAAAAGAAAAAAAGAAAAAAAAGGAGAGAGACAAAACTCACCCCCATTACAAAATTCAAATCATTCTAACAAAAAAATTAAGAAAAATATTAAACCAAACAACAACAAAAATTGTCAGGATAAAAGCCTAACAATATAAATATATCTTAAATATTTTTTACTTTTTATAAAAGCCTAGCAAATATATACACTAACTTGTTACATCATATGCATATACAAACCCCACATTTGCATATACTCACCCTATCACATACAAACACACTCAATCATTATCATTTCATACTCAAACAAACAAAAAAAAAAAAAAAACTAAACGCACAACTCACCCCATTACAAACCTTCAAATAATTCTAACAAAAATATAAAGAAAAATATCAAACCAAAAAAAAAAAAAAAAAAATTCATGATACACCCATAAAAAAAAGCTAACAATACATATATACACCTTACCTGACATAAGGATGTGTAAATGTGGGATGAGTTTGATTTGAAGTTTAATAATGGGGGTGATTTTTGTATGAGAGTGAGAGAGAGTGAGAGAGGAAGAGAGAATGTGCTACTGGCTTTTTTTGGAGGAGGAAACAGAAAGCTCTAACCACCATTATGTATAGAGCTAAGGACAAGCAACTGCCCTAACCACGTGGATGCCTATGTACCACAGCTTACAAATCGAGTCTCTAACACTCAATTTCCCTTTTAGAAAATCGAGTCTCTAAGGCTCGATATCCAGGTGGAGTCCACATGGACATAAATTGAGGCTTTAAGTGTCGAGATATAACTTGAGTCTTAGAGACTCGATTTCCAGGTGGATGCTACATGGAAAAATGCCAAATCAGAACATGATCAAAACAGGGAAACTGAGTCTCTTAGACTCTATTCATAAGCCTTAAATCGAGGTTTTGAAACTCAAGATGTTAGTTAAAAATGTAGTTTCAAAACAAACCCTACTAACTATATAGTTGGGCAATTGGGGTTAATTGCCAATTTTGGCCTAGCTTAGGCTTGGTTTGAGATCCGCTTGTTTTAATGAAATTGAAAACTTTTTACTAAAAATACAATAAATAAAGGTAAAAGTTAACTGAAATAGTACAATGGGATCCATAAATAATACCAAAAAGTACAGTGGAATCCATGAATAGTAACAAAAATAAGCTGAATAGTAACAAAAATAAACTGAATAGTAAAATAAATTAACAAAAATAATCTTTGCCGTTTGGGAATAGCTTATTTAGTTGAAACTGAAAGTTTTTACTGAAAATATTATAGATAAAACTAAAAGATAGCTGAAATAATATAGTGAGATCCACAAATAGTATCAAAAAGTGCAGTAGGGCTATGAACAGTAGCAAAAATAAGCTAAATAATTAAAAAAGCTGACTTAAGCCATGCCAAACACACACTTAATCATACAAATACACTCAAGGGTGGAACTACTCATTAAAATTAAAATTACCCTTAAATTTATGAAAGACCCCCCCCAAATAGTTAAAATCTTCAAAAATATATGGATGGCTCTTCTAAATTTTTCACATAATTCCCATGTAGCATGTGCTTGGCAAAAATTAAAAAGTCAGTTTATTTTACTATTCAACTTATTTTTGTTACTATTCATGGGTCTTACTACATTTTTTGGTACTATCCATGGGCCCCATTGTACTACTACAACTAATTTTTACTTTTATTTACAGTACTTTCAGCAAAATAAGCGGATTCCAAACAAACCTATAATATTCTTAAATTAGATAAAATTTATATTTGTTATTACTTTGGCCCTCTCATTCTTGAAATTCTAGTCATGCCCCTGAATACACTTCTAAACTACAAAACAAGACTTGTTTTATTCACGGTTTGCCAACCTAATGTCTAAACCCAACATCATGTACCCATTCCCTCTACCTTCATAAAAAGGGAATAAAAACTTGTATACTTTTAAGAAAATAATGCAAGAGTAGGTTGGCTAGCATATAGGTAATAGGTTTTCTATGTGGTTTCTTTTACATAGGGTTTTTCATGTGGTGTGGAACTAGGGATTGCTTGCGTTTTCCTTTGATTATTCCACTTCTCCTTTTATTACTTTGTGCTCCATTATAAGTCATCAACAATTGCCATACACTCAAGGCTGATAGTGTGTGTTGAGGGGAAAATTTTGATATTCCCAAATAAAATATGGGATAGCTAAGCTAAAACTTGATAATGGGCCCATAAAATAAAGCCCAAAGGCTTTCAGTGTTGTGTAAGTCCATCCAAGCAAGAGATAGAGGCTGCACCCTAACAAAAAACAACAATAAAGCATAATAAACATGTTACTGTTGTTAGTTTGTTATATTATTAGTCATTTTACAGCATCATAGTTCAAATCAGTCTTCTAGCAATATGGTATTATCTCCAGTGATAGGGCAATTCCAAGTTAATAAGTGTGTTTACATAGTAAAAATCATATATTTTCCTTATTATTATTAAGTCAACATAAGAGAAAACTTCCATAGTATCCAAAATATTATGGCCTTCATCATAATAATAATAAATAAGGATTAAAGACTCCATAATTACAAATAAAAGAGGAAAAATAGGATGGAATGAAGGGAGAGAAAGATCCCCAGCTCAATGTAGCAAGTATTAAGCTAAGATTTTGGTGAGTGTATATTTATAAGGCATGAATGAGATGAATGTGAGCTTCTTTTAAGTGAGATGGGATTAATGCTAAGATTAAGGCTTTTTGTGAGTGGTGGACTGTTTATGACTAGTTGAGAGACATTTATGGGCTATGATTATGTTAAGGGGGGAAAAGAGTATCTGAGATTAGATGAGTGTGGGCCAAAGATTAAGAGTGGTGAGCTTGAGGGAAGCTAAGCCATGAGCAAAATAGCAAACAAACCAAGAGTTTTAGAGAGGGTAGCTATCCTTTTGTGGGCTGAGGTGTGCATGTTTTTATAATAGAGCTTTAGAGAAGTATTAATTAACAAGAATCCAAAAAACATATGACTAATCAGAGGTAATGAATCAAGGTTAATCTTCCTAGGATTTTTGGTTAGAAATAGGAGATCTACTTTAGGGGTTGCCTTACTTCTTTGGGTAATGATGGGATTTTAGAGTGTTTTGCATTAAATGCCAGGATTTCTAGAATTGAACCTAATCAATGGGATTAAGGCATGTATCAGGAACAAATCCTAATGCTGCAACTAAGATTTGGTCCCCCAAGAAGTAAGATTCAACACCCCAAGCCAGGTGTCAAACTCTAAGTCCACTTCATGGGGTTCTGCTGGAGATCCTTTTATGCACTCCAAACCACATGTTCCTAAATTTTCCCCTTTAGAATTCATGGGCTTGACACATGAATCATGTCTTGAACGTTTTTAACATTTATAGCATCAATTTGTTAAGGTTTGGATAACTTGGTTTCAGCTCCCCTTCTGTTGGAGGTACAGTCTTGAGGAAGACGATGGAGTTCCATCATCCTTCAAACTTTAGCTAATATGACAGCCATTGGGCACTGTTCACATCAGGTAGAGGGTGGTAGAAAACTGATGGGACAACCCCTAGTTTATCCTCAAAGGCTTGGTTTTCTTGTAGGGGTTTCTAGTTGTTTTTTAGTTAGACATGAACAAGGGTTGGTTGCCCACTTTCAAGTCTCTACCTGTGGACCTTTTTAGGCTATAACTTTGCTCCATTTCAGCACTTTTAATTGGGCCACATGGCCCTTTCTTTACTTGGGCTTGTTCCCTACTTTATGAGATTCTTGGGCCTACAAAATGGGCATTAAAGACATGTTTTGCCATGGGTTTTTTACTCCTCATGGGCTTTAGTTGTTAGTAGAAATAAAATGAATCCATGAGCTTTAATAAATATTTATCATAGATTTTGAGTATTAATTCCCATGGGTTTTAAATAACAACTTGTTTAGTTTCTCATAATTTTTACTAGGGATTACTTTGTCAATGATATTTTCTTTAGGGCTTTTTTAAATAATGACCTCCAATATTGTTCTTGAGAATAATATTTACTACAGGTTTTAAAGAAATATGGTAACAACCACTATAATGGAATAATGCGATGTTCTCATGATTTTCTCTATAGATAATCATAATGGACATGTAGGATGAATAATTACCCTGAGTTTTGGTATTAAATATTATGAATGTTGTGATGTAAAATAGATAGTGAACATGAGTTTATAATATGAAATAAATAAATGTCATGGGTCTAATAATCATAACTTTCCATGGGCTTTTATAAGATGATTGCCATAGGTTCTGAGAATAGATAATTCATAAATTCCATGAGCTTGTGATATTACAATAATATGTTTAAGAATCTAAAGTATTGTTCATTATTGGACTTTGAAGTGTAATAATTATGATATAGTATTTTGCCAAGTATTAATAACCTTGGGCTTTTGATAGAATAGTGCCAACGTAAGTTGGTCTTTTGATATTGCCAATGAAAATTGAGCTTTGATATTGCCAATGAAAATTGGGATTTGATGTTGTCAATGAAAATTGAGCTTTAAATATTGCCAGCAAGAACTGGGCTTTGATATTGCCAATGAGAATTGAGTTTTGATATTGCCAATGAGAATTGGGATTTAAATATTGCCAATGAGAATTGAGTTTTGATATTGTCAATGAGAATTGGGTTTTGATGTTGCCAATGAAAATTAGGCTTTGAATATTACCAGCGAGAACTGAGCTTTTCATTGGGCTTTAAATATTGCCAGCGAGATCTGGGCTTTGATATTGCCAATGAGAATTGGGCTTTGATATTGTTAATGTGAATTGGGTTTTGGATAAATAAATTTCCATGGGTTTAAATCATAGGCTTTGATTATGGATTTGAATTCTATTGATAAAATTATTTTGTCATGGATTTGAATCATGGGCTTTTCAAATATTGACAAGCATAAGTATTCTTGGACTTTAAATAGAATAGGATGTGTTTATTGGGTTCATATGGCCAGTTTTGGGCTTAGCTAAATAATAATAATAAAATTGGATAAAATATGAGTTTTTGGACTTTTTTGTGATATTTTATATCATAACCCAATTTAGATGATGAGATATGAAACATTTGTGATTAACATAATAATATGGCAAAAAATATTTGGGAAAACTCAATAACTTATTAGTGGTATTTGAAAATAAATAGGTGATACTCAAATAAAATTAGCTGTAAAAAAAAAGTACCCTAATAGTGGGTTAGCCCTAAACCAATTTCCCTCCTAATTTTATCTTTTTAACCACATAGACACATACACTATTTTAGCTAACCCACTTTTCAAATTCACATTCCAACATAATCTTTCTTATTTTTTATTGTTCCATTTAAATATTTCTTTCTCTCTCTACATATCTCTCTTTTTTCTTTTTCTTTTTTGATAGGAACTTTGAAAACTTCATTAATCAAATCAGTTCAACAACGATACATCATGGTGAAGAGAACCAAGCAATAAAATCAACAATACCAATTGCATGTTTTGCTAATAGATGCCCTGGTCTATTACATTGTCTACAGACATGTGAAAATTCCACATAGCTTAAGTAGCCATTCAAGACCTTAATACCTAATACAACTGTTGCCATTGAAAAGGGGGGGTGAGGTGTTACCACAAAAGGCGTAAAAACTGTCAAGGAATCCCCTTCAATGATAAAGTCCTGGATACCAATTTCTCTTGTGAACTGAACTCCTGCTTTAATGACCTTTGCCTCAGATTCCAAAGGCCCCAAAGGTGCATTGATCTTCTTACTCAATGCTACTATTACTGGACCACGACAATCCCAAATTAAGACACCTACTCCTGCTGCTTTCTGGGCCTTGAAGACCCCTCCATCCATATTAATTTTATATTTGTTGAGGGGTGGAGGTGGCCAAATCATTACTTGAACCGCTGGAATTGTGGCTAGTCGCTCAAGTGCTGCATAATACTCCCTGAGGTAGCGAGAAGTCCACTGCACCAATTCACTGCCCAACTTCTTTTTACTCACATTACGCACCTCATTCCTATTACCCCATATTGCCCATGCAATTGTTGCAACCAAAACCACCTTTGACTCATCATAGGTTCCCCCCATAATCATATGCCACATTAAATCAAAGTAAGAGTGAATATTATCTGTCTATACTAAAATGGATCTTTGTGCAACTCCATACCTCCCCTACTCTTGGGCAGCTCTAAAATAGATGGCCTGATATCTCGAGTTTTTCATGACATTCACTGCAGTGGTCATCTTGTAGCACCTATCTTCGTACTAGATTCTTCCTTGTCAGTAAAATGTTGTGACATGCCCTCCATATGAAATGCTGAACCTGATGTGGTGCTGGTATCTACCATAGTAACTTCCAGAACTTTTTAGTTTGGTTATCATCTGAGCTTAAGCCATGATTGGTAGGCCGAGAAAGGTTCATTGCTAACTTGTATGTGCTACGGACACTAAATAATCCATTTGCACTTTCTACCCATATAAGTCTATCCTCATGTGGTTGTATACTCAGTGGTATGCTTTTAATACACTCTGCCTTGTGTGGAAGGAAAAGTGCATCAATCACCTGTGCTTTCCATTGGGTAGAATCCTGTGCAATCAATTCACACACCTTTGTTTCTGCACTCAAGAACAGTCTAGGAGATACTACTTGGTATGTTGATATAGGTGGCAGCCACTTGTCTCCCCATACCCGAATGGATATCTCCTTACTTACACTCCACCGACTCCCCTACTTCACCAAATATTGAGCCGCCATGATACTCCTCCACACGTAAGATGGATTTGTACCAAGTGAAGCATGTATAAAATCTCTTTTTATCCCTCATGTCATATATGAAATATCCCATTTTCTCTCTCCTCTCACTCGGTTCTCTGTCTCTTTCTTCTATTTTTATGGTTGCTATATCTAAAAAGGCTCAAGACGATGTAGATCAATCTTAAGTAAAATATTTGTTTGGGGACTAATTATTGCATTTGTTGTACCTTACTTCAACGTCATCGAGCAGACTCAATGCCACTATGTGGACTTGGCTCCGATAGGACACATTGAGATATATCCAAATAAATAAACCTTTGCTAAGTGGCATTTGGCATGCAAACAAAGGAGAATTCGGCGCCATTAAAAGCAACCTGATGAAGTGTGAATTTGTCAGTCGAAATGGGTAGATGGAACTCCCCATCAGCACAAATGTATCCTCTAAGAGGGTCACCAGTGTGGTGCCTGCCATAACGTCTCCGATGCCAAAGTTAGAACAGAAAAGCAATTCGTGAAATGGAAATGAATGAACAAGATAGTAATGAGTGCTTTCTTAGAGTGTGAACATGTACCTTCTGTTGACAATGTGAGGGCTTTATATATGTGACTTTGGGTGCTAGCCATTGTGGTTGTTAATGCCTTTCTTAGTAACGCCTCTTGCCCAATAATGGGGCTTTTAATAGGTTCCCAACGGTCTGCCTGGCTGATTTTATAACTACCCAGGTCATCGATCTACTACATTGAATGACTTCCCTACCTTCGTCAGTGATGACTAGTTTCTTCGTCACTCAGGACGACTTCATCACGAGTGTTAGCTTCGTCTAGGGGATGTAACCTCGTCATTCCCATCAGTTGCCCTCCCAGGTTTTGTGGTCGTCTATGACGTGTCATGAGGACCATAGAAGATGAAAAGTTTTCCTGAGCTGCCTGTGACTCTTGGGGTTTTGCTCCAAATTTAATGCGTAGTGGCGACGCTACACGCAATGTGGCCACATGGCACGCGCTGATCTGTGGAGTTAATGGCATGACCCTTGGGTTTCCTGCTGGTTTTTCAATCATTTTTGAGCCTTGATTTGAAACTTCTCCTCTTCTAGTTTCTTTTACTTTTTAGAAAACAAAACAAAAACTTCCAAACAATGTTTCGAGCGATTTTCTCGAAACTTCCTTCTGTCAATCTTCTCCAAACCAATATGCTGCACCTTGGTGCTTCGCCATTTGTGGAGGTATGTTTTCCCTTACATGTTTTTACTTTTTCTTTCTATCTTACTGTAGTATAGCTTCTGATTCTTTTTTTCTTTTCTTCCTTTGCTTTTGTTGGTCTTTGATTTTCTTGGGGATTCAGCTTGTGTTGTCCCCCTTTGCCCCCACCCCCCTTTTTTTTTTTTTTGTATTTCCATAGTTAATAGTTCTGAGGTTTGGATAGCTTGCCCATTAGTTTCCTTTCTTTTTGCGCTCCTAGGGGGGTCTTTGGGTGTTTTCCCATATTTAGAGAATTTTGTTTTTGAGGGTAATTGCTTGAGTGTTGTTTAGGGCGACTTGTTGCCTTTGCTTCACCAATCGCTTAGTTGGTTCAAGGGTCTAGTGAAAGGGAGAGAGGTGATGTCTGAGGTTAGGTCTAGCGACCTCGAGACTGGGTTGTCATCCAATGGTGACCCAGTGGAGGGGGACACAACCGTCTCTACTCCTCGAGAGGTTAGGGCTTTTTATGCCCTTAGGGAGGTGTGTGGTTTGGATGCCGATACTGTGAGTAGATTCAAGGATAGGTTTCATTTTCCGGCGTGATTTTGTGTTCGTCTACCCAATGACGAGGATAGGGCTGTCACCTGTGGGCTTAGGCTCCCCGTCCACCTGTTCCTGATGGAACTCCTGGCCCATTTTGGTATTGCTCTGGGGCAGCTCATGCCCAACTCATGGAGGATTGTGATCAACTGTATGCAAATATGGTTGGCCTCCAATGGAGACATGATCAGCGTAGGTGAACTCACCTATCTATACCGTTTGAAAGAGTCGAAGGAGTATGGGTATTATAAGTTAGTTCCTTGGGAGAGAAGAACAAGGATTATCAAGGGTTTACCTTCGTCCTTCAGATATTGGAAGTTGCAATTTTTCTTTGTGTCCGGGGATGATTTCGAGACTCAATCCAGCAGTGATTGGGGCGATGTCCCGAGATTGCTTCATCGATGGGGAACCCTAACCTTAGGTGCGTCAGTATTTCTCCCCGCCGTTTTAGTTTTGCTGCTTTTGATGCTTTATTATCACTAACTCCTTTATCTTCTATTTGGCACAGTTAAGAGATGGCCTAAGCTTAAGAGCAGGCACAAGGAGCGCATCGAAACCGTGATCGGATACGTAGAGACGATTGAGAACTGGGATAATCTGGTTGATCCCTGGACCCTTGCCTTGTACAACCTTGGACCTGACCCATCTCCTTACGTTCTTTGTAACATTGGTATTGAAGGAAAAATAAGTAAGTACTGTCATCTTCAGTGTTGACTCTTCTTATGTACACTTCGGGTTTTTTGTTAAGTGTTTTCCTCTTACAAAAATGATGACTAAGTTCAACAAGGATATGTACGCGAAGATGAGGTCCAAGAAGGATGAGCCGCTGTCAAACCTAAGGAAGAAAGCAGTGCGCGTAACCAGGAAGGGCCCTTCCGTCAATCCCCTTTGCTCCGTCACTCCTATAGTTTCTGCAAGTGAGACGACGAAGGCGGCTTCTCCAACCATGCCGATAGAGGAGATCCCTACTCCAAGCTCCAAAAGGCCACGCGTGACTGATAAGGAGAAGGAGAAGGTTGATTCCCGATCGTCCACAATATGGGATGACGAGAGGCTGGCTGTGGACAGGGCTCATGAGGTTCTTACTCCAGCAGACTTGAGGGCCCTCTTTGACATGCCACTTAACGAGGTCGCGTCTCGTCACGTCACAAGCTCGTCTAGGTATGGTGTTCTCCTTTCCCCCTTTTTTTTATTATTTTTTTTTTTTTTACTGACGACTTAAGAACTTCTTTCCAAGTATTGGGGGAGAGCCTTCATATCACCTCTGAGTATTTCACTCAGGAGGCCAAAATGGTATCCCTAACATCTCGAATGGAGGCTTTGGAGAGGGAGAATTCTGAGCTGAAGAAGAATTTGATCGTTTCTATGGATGAGACCACCTCTTTAAAGGCAAAGGTCAAGACCCTAGATGACGACCTCAGAGTTGAGCGCAAATTGACTCTGGAGAAGGACGAGCAGCTCCTTTTTGCCAAGAAGAAACTTAAAACAATTGTTGCCAGATCAGTTGAGGCCTTCCAGACCACTGATGAGTACAACATAGTACTTTTTAGTTGGTACTTCAAAGATTTCGAGCTTCTCAAAAGACATCTGGTCAAGCATCCTACTAGGGTTGACATAGAGAGTCTAGACTTGGAGGAGGTTGATAAGGAGATGGTGATGGACGAAGTTGCTCAATTCTCCGCTCCAGAAGGTGATGCCCCTGGGACTGCTACTGACGGCCCGGCCAGTGAAGATTTCGCTACTGATGCCTGATTTGGTTACTTAGAAAAAAAAAATTTTGTGGATGCCCGTTATGTTTTGGGCCCTTTTTTTTTGTAAATCTAATTCCAGAACAATTATTTGTTATCCCATTTGGAAGACAATGCTTGTGGCCCAGCGTTTATGGGTTTTTAATTGAGTTTACTACATACTTACTTGTTTATCAGATGTTTGAGCTATTTTACATTCGTCCATATTTTGCACTTTAGCATGGATTTTTAACTGCGATCTTTTTTCCTCCATTTGTCAATGATTTCCTGCTCAGTCCTTCCCTCAGAGGGACTTGAACACGGCTTAAGTTTTGTTTTGATTTGTTGCAAGGTCCTTGTCTCCTTTTCTTTCTTCTTCTATTCTTTCTTTTGCGTGGATTTGTCAGCACTTGCATCCATCAAAGGCGGAATTTTGTTATTTAGCCTTTTGACGTACACCCTTGCAAGGGATGTCGTCATACTTGTGGCTTCGTTTGTAACTTACATCCGTCAATGTGGAATCTTGTTACTTGGCCTTTTGACGTACACCCTTTCAAGGGATTTCATCATGCCTGTGGCTTCATTTGTAACTTACATCTGTCAAGGCGGAATCTTGTTACTTGGCCTTTTAACGTACACCCTTTCAAGGGATTTCGTCATGCCTATGGCTTCGTTTGTAACTTACATCCGTCAAGGCGGAATCTTGTTACTCGGCCATTCTGTGGCCTACAACCGTTTGGGAGATCGTCAGTAACTTACATCCGTTAAGGCGGAATCTTGTTACTTAGTCATTGTATGTGATTGGCTAGACTTGCTTACACAAAGACATTAGATGAATAGTTCTTTTATTAATTCCAAGAGCGAACATATTCGTTTGTTACATCTAGTGGTGGTACTTCTTTAAATGTTCAATGTTCCATGGTCGAGGGAGTCTTTGTCCGTCCATGGTTTCTAAGTGGTAACTACCTTGTCTTGAGTAGTGAATGACGTGGTAAGGCCTTTCCCAAGTGGGACCCAGTTTTCCTTAGGTAGGGTCTTTATTTGCTGTGGTGATCTTGCGCAGGACGAGGTCTCCTATGTCCAATCGTCTGAGTTTAACCCTCTTATTGTAGTATTCGGCCATCTTCAGCTGGTACTTCGTCATCTTGTTAGAGGCTCGGTCCCTTACTTTGTCCAGACAGTCCAGGTTGAGTCGTAGTTCATCGTTATTGCACTCTTCGTTGAACGTCCCTCGTCTGACGCTTGTTACTCCTACTTTGACAGGGATTACTATTTCAGTGCCATAGGTAAGCCTGAAGGGGATTTCTCCTGTTGGGGTTCTTGCCGTGGTTCTGTAAGCCCACAAGACATTAGGTAATTCTTCTGGCCAGGTGCTCTTCGCATCGTCCAGCTTGGTTTTGATAATCTTGAGCAGTGTCTGATTCGTTACCTCCGTCTGTCTGTTTGCCTGGGATGCCCTGGGGACGAGAACTGATTCCTGATTCCAAGGTTTGAGCAAAAGTCTCTAAATCCTTGACTGTCGAACTACCTCCCATTATCCGATATAATCGTCGAGGGAATCCCGAACCTGCAGATTATATTCTTCTACACAAAGCTCCAGATTCTTGCCTCGGTGATTGTTGCTAGAGCCTCTGCTTCAACCCATTTTGTAAAGTAATCAATAACAACTAGTAGGAATTTTACCTGGCCTTTACCTTAGGGTAATGGGCCGACGATGTCGATCCTCCATTGTGCAAATGGCCACGGGGAGGATATCGTTGTCAGTTTCTCTACTGGAAGCCATTGTACATTCCCATAGCGCTGGCACTTGTCGCACCTCTTGACGATTTCAATAACGTCCACCTACATAGTCGGCCAGAAATAACCTGTTTGTATTACCTTATTTACCAAGGATCGGGGGCCAGCGTGGTCACCGCAGACTCCTGCATGGATCTCTTCTAGTATGTATCTCTCTTCTTTTTTGTCAACACACTTCAAGTAGGGCATGGAGAAGCCTCTCTTGTATAAGGCGTCGTTAAGGATTGTGAACCTGGCCTCTCTCTTCTTGACCCTTTTAGCTTCTTTTGTGTTCTGAGGGAGGTACCCATCCTGGAGGAAAGACATTATGGGTGTCATCCAACTGTTTACGCTCTGGACGGAAAATATTGGCACCTCTTCAATGCTGGGGTGTTTTTGGACTTCCATTGCCAAATCCATGCTAATCTTCTCTTTCTCTGACGATGCTAGCTTCGAGATTTCATCTGCCCCCATATTCTGAATTCTTGGGATCTGCATGAACTCCACTGTATCGAACTCCTAAGTCAGATGTTTCGTCAGCCTGAGGTACTTCTGCATCCTTTCCTTCTTCGCTTCATATTCCCTTCTGATTTGCTAGATCACTAGCTTCGAATCATTTTGGATTAACAGGTTCTTAGCTCCAAGTGCCTTACCAAGCCTCAATCCCGTCAGTGTCCTCTCGTACTCAGCTTCGTTGTTGGTAGCTGGAAATTTTAGTTAAACCCCATATTTGAGTATCTCTCCATCGGGGGTGGTTATGATGACCCCTACTCCTCCTCTCCTTTGGACTAACGAACCATCAGTCTGTATCGTCCATCTTTCACCTCCGACAGTAAGGCTGTCTTCGTCTGGAAGGGTGAACTTTGTGATGAAATCCGCTAGAGCTTGCGTCTTGATTGCTGTTCTGGGATGGTATTCGATGTCAAATTGACTAAGTTCAATTGCCTACTGGACCATTCTTCCAGCTACCTCAGGTTTGTTCATTGATTTCTTGATTGGTTGGTCCATCATTACAAGGATGGGGTTTGCTTGAAAGTATTGCCTTAGCTTGCGCGAGGCCACTATTAACGCAAGCGCGATCTTTTCAATCCGTGGATACCTGGACTCAGCCCCTTGGAAGGCTTGGCTGACGTAGTAGACTGGGAGTTGCTTCGTGCCTTCTTCTCTAATCAAGGCTGCACTCACTGTTGAAGCTGACACTACCAGGTATAAGTATAGGTCTTCCCCTTTTTTAGACGGGCTTAAGAGGGTGGACTACTCAGATAACGTTTTAGTTCCTGGAACGCTGTTTCACATTCGTCAGTTCAGGCGAAAGCCTGCTTCAAGGTCTTGAAAAATGGTAGGCATTTGTCTGTAGCTCTGGAAACGAACTTGTTCAAAGTTGCTATCCTTCCTGTGAGTTTCTGAACTTCCTTGACGGTCCTGGGTAAAGCCATGTTGATTATGGCCCGCACTTTCTCTAGGTTTGCTTTTATTCTTCTTTAGGACACTATGAATCTTAGGAATTTCCCCGAAACTACCCCAAAACACACTTACTTGGATTCAACCTCATCTGGTATTTTTTGAGGGTTGCAAATGTCTCCTTCAGGTCGTCCAGATGTGTGAGCTCTTTCTTACTCTTGACGAACATATCGTCCACGTATACTTCCATGTTCCTGCCAATCTGTTAACTGAACATTTTGTTCACCAACCTCTGATACGTGGCTCCAGCATTCTTCAATCCAAAAGGCATTACCTTATAACAATAGAGTCCTTGACTTGTGATGAAAGCAGTCTTCTCCTGGTCTTCCTCAGCCATCCTTATCTGGTTAAATCCCGAGAAGGCGTCCATAAACGTCAGTAACTTATGCCCGACTGTAGATACCACGAGCTGGTCTATTCTCGGTAAAGGGAAGCTGTCCTTTGGACACGCCTTGTTCAGGTCGGTGAAGTTTACACACATCCTTCATTTTCCATTTGCTTTCTTCACTAGGACGACATTTACGAGCCATTCAGGATAGTACACTTCCCGGATGAACCCTGCCGTCAAGAGTTTGGTAACTTCCTCTACAACTGCTTGATCTCGTTCTAGGGCGAAGGCTCTTCATCTTTCCTGGATGGGTTTCCATTCCGGGTTCACATTCAACTTATGCTGGATGACTTCTGGAGTTATGCCCGGCATGTCCTCGTGGCTTCATGCGAAGACATCTAGATTTTCTTTAAGGAATTGGATGAGTCTTGTTCTCATCTCAGGGTTTAACGTCGTTCCTATCTTTGTCGTCTTGTTCGCTTCTCCTTCAATCAATTCCACTGTTTCCAGGGCCTCCATTCTATCTTCTTCCTTTTCTTCAATCATCCATGTGTGGTTCTTCTTCGCAGCCAGGACGGTTTGATAACATTCTCTTGCCAGGACTTGATCTCCTTTTACTTCACCGACACCATTATCTATTGGGAATTTTACCTTCAAACAGTAGGTGGACGTGGCCGCTTTCCATTAGTTGAGTGTGGGCCTCCCAATGATAACATTATAGGATGAGGGGCAGTCCACCGCAAGGAAGTCTAACTGACGGGTCAACTGCACCGGGTAGGTTCCATTGTCACTATCAACGTCACTATACTCTTAAGGTATATCCTGTCTCCACTAAAGCAGTCGAGAGGAGAGTCAAATGGGCGCAGTTTCCTTGGATCTAACTTCAGCTGCTAGAAGGCAGGGAGGTAGATGATGTCTGCAGAGCTACCGTTGTCCACGAGGATCCTCTTGGTATTGAATCCCTCTATATTCAGCATTATGACCAAATGATCATTATGGGGCTGCTTCACTCCCTTAGCGTCCCCTTCATTAAAGGACATGTCCCGGTCTGTTCGTTGTTGCTTGGACGAAAGTATGGTGTGGATACTATTTACCTGCCTCTGGTATGCTTTCTTGAGGGATTTAAATGATACCCCCGAGAATGGCCCTCCTGTAATTGTCTTTACCTCCCCGATCACATCCTACGGGGGTTGGGACGGGCGGTCATCACCCCGGGAAAAAGATCCATGCTGGTTCTTGTTATTGTCCCTAAACTTACTATATTCTCCATTCTTCACATATTTCTGTAATTTTCCTTTCCGTATCAACTCTTCTATTTGCTCCTTTAGGTCCCTACAATCTTCTGTGTTGTGGCCGTGGTCTTTGTGGAATTAGCAGTACTTGTTCTTATCACAAACGTTAGGGGATGAGTGTAATAGTCTTGGCCATTTGAGGTAGTGCTTGTCCTTGATCTGCGTTAAAATTTTGTCAACAGGCATAACCAGGGGAGTAAATCTTACTGTCCGAGGACCTTTATCATCTTTTCTGCTATTCCCATCATTGTTCCGACAATCTGAGCATTCCCTCTTTTGACCTCCACGATCGTCTTCCCTCTTTGTCCTGTCTCCTAGTTTCTCTACATCCTTTATAGCTGCTAAAGCATCCTCAGCATTCATGTACTTCTGTGCTTTCAGGAGCATTTCTGCCATTGTCTTTGATGGATTATTTGCGAGGGAGGCCACGAGATCTCTGGACCTCAGTCCCGCTTTGAAGGTCATCAGCTGCACCTTGTCGTCAGCTGCACCTTGTCGTCAGCTTCGTTCACCTCCAGAATCTCTCGAGTGAAGCGTTTCACGTACGACCTCAGAGTTTCTTTCTCTCCCTGTCTAATGGTGAATAAATGGTCAGCGGGCCTCTTTGGACACTGCCTTCCTATGAAATGACACAAGAAGACATTGCTCAATTACTCGAAGTTGTCTACGGACGAAGTCGGCAACTTTGTGAACCATTCCTGTGCAGCTCCTTTGAGAGTAGTGGGAAAGGAACGACACAATATCTCGTCAGGTGGCTGTTGAAGACCTAAAGTCGTCTTGAAGGTATTAAGGTGATCCTGAGGGTCTCTAAGTCCGTCGAACGGCTCAAGTTCAGGTAAGCGAAACTTCGACGGTACAGGGCATTCAAGTACCGCCGTAGTGAAAGACGAATCTGTGGCCCTTACCATTCTATCTACGCTTCAATCCGTCTTCTCCTTAATGACGTTCCTCAATTCGTCCACCTCCTTCCTCATTTCTCGAAAGAGATCTGAATTCTACTTATCCGGAGTAGTTGGCCTTTGATGGGTACTCCTCTTATGGCTATCTCCTTCTCCGTCCAGATTATCTTTGGACCGGTTCTCTTCCTGTTGAGCCTGTTGGACTTGCTAGAGTCGTAACTTCATTTCCTGGTTTTGCTTGGTGAGTTCTTCAATGGTGGCCGTAAAAGCTTGGACTTGCTGGGCCAAGGCTGCAGAATCTAGATTGGGTTCCATCTGAATGTAGAGGGTTGATGGAAACGATGTTTTCAAATATGAATACGAAAATCGTTTCCCACAGACGGCGCCAAACTGATGAAGTGTGAATTCGTCAGTCGAAATGGGCAGATGGAACTCCCCGTCAACACAAATGTATCTTCTAAAAGGGTCATCGGTATGGTGCTTGCCACAACGCCTCCGATGCCAAAGTTAGAACAGAAAAGCAGTTCATGAAATGGAAATGAATGAACAAGACAGTAATGGGTGCTTTCTTAGAGTGTGAACATGTACCTTCTATTGACAATGTAAGGGCTTTATATATGTGGTTTTGGGTGCTAGTCGTTGTGGTTGTTAATGCCTTTCTTAGTAATGCCTCTTGTCCAATAATGGGGCTTTTAATAGGTTTCCAACGGTTTGCCTGGCTGATTTTGTAACTGCCCATGTCATCGATCGACTACATTGAATGACTTCCCTACCTTCGTCGGTGATGACTGGTTTCTTCGTTACTCAGGACGTCTTCGTCATGAGTATTAGCTTCGTCTAGGGAATGTAACCTCGTCATTCCCATCACAACCAATGGTTTCTCCACGGAAGGCCTTAAAGCGATTATGGTTGAGTCTCTTATAAGATAACCCTTAAGCATGGGATTAACTAGGAAGCCGGACCTAGATCACTTGAGCGTAAGTTAACCTAAAGGAGACTTGCATGCTAACCTGACCATGTGTACGTAGGATCTAGCACCTACCTCTTATGATTAGGCGTGGCATGTCAAGTGAATGACATGAGATAGGGACATAAAAAGACTAGCTATAGAAACAAATCATATGTGCACGGGGAAAGACATTTGTGGACATGTGCTTGAAAGGTAGAACCTATGCCGTACGTACGTAAAAAGAGTCTCTGGTGCCGAACGAGCCAATAAAAGAATGATCTATGTGCCATGTGATTCTTGGTCCTTCATATCTAGTCTAGTACGTGCACTTGTCATTAGATCATTAAGAAATGAATTCTTATTTATGAGTATCCATCCACCATACTATAATTATAAAAGAAGTGAAAATCTTCCATTTAAGGCAAGGAGGAAGAAGGGGAAAATGATAGGAAATCAATTTGAAAAAATTGTTCCTTATGGGGAATATTGATCAATTTATTTGGGAAGAAGGTTCTGGTATCATAGTCTTGGGCTTGGCCGACACCCATCGATGAAACCTCTTAGCCCGCGGCAATCTTAAATACAAGTCTCATTAAAATTCCAATTTTAAATTTTAGTTGGTCTACTAATTATTAAAATTTTAACTGTTTTTATATTTATGCCCAAATTTATAAAGAAATTGAATATTCAAAGACAGCTTAAATGTTTTAATTTTGTTATAATTAAGTATAAAACAATGACCACAACTTTTTGTTGAAGGGGTGTCTATAACCGATTTTACATTTCCTACTTCAGTGAAGATTCAAATCTTTATTGGCAAAGCTTATAATCAACTAAGGTAATAACTTTTTTTTTGCTGAAAACTAAGATAATAACTTAATCTACTCTACTAAAGAACCTTCGTTTCTTTCTTCTTTCAAGGTATATAGACTTTGAAGCACTGACACGGGGTGCAGCGTTTGATGGAGTTGCTCACGTGTCAGTGCCGCGTCTAAGCCTTTTTTTTTTTTTTTTTTTTTTTTTTTTTCGGATTCGCACTAACTCGGCTTGATTCGCGCCAAATTGTGCCGACTCGGCCGAAATCGGGCTGTATCGACCAAATTGGGTCGTATCGATCGACAATCGAAATGGCTGAAACAAGCCATTAGCAGCCTTGAATCTTGTCTAAACAGCCGAAATCAGCTTTGAATGAGGCCCAAACATCCTAAATCTGTCATTCCTTAATTTTATTCTGAATATTTGTTGCTTCTTTTGTGTTTTCTTTTTTGTTTTGTGTTTCTTGCCTTCTTCTTTCTTTATTTTGTGAATCAAGGTCATAGTAATGTGTTTTTTAAGAATATTTTAATAGTAAAAATATATAGAAAATATAAATAAAAATATTTTCAATAATTTTTTAATCACCGCACCCGCATCCTACTTTTTAAAAAATTGTCAAATCCCACACCTGCACCCGAATCCGGGAACGCATCCATGCTTCATGGTATATAGATAGTTTGAATAGTAGATACCCATCACAATGACACGTATGAAACTTCTTAGTTTGAAGTATTTTTAGAATATATATTAACCTTAAATAAATGAGTGGTATTCGATTGACATGAATACCATTTGAATGCGCGAGGAATGGTGATCATATACTCCTCACGTCACAGTTAGCAGTTAGCACAGGTGACAAGAGAAGGAAACAGAGTTAGTGATGAAAACGAACGTGTGGCAGAAATTAGAGCCACATGAAGCTACTCAACAATTATATCCGTGGAGCCCGTGAGGCACACACATGACATCTAGGAAAGAATCCAAAGGATCGATGGAGAGGCATACACGTGACACTTAGGAAAGAAACACGTAAATTCATATAAATAACCATTTCACCAACTCTTTAGATTTATCTCAAAAATTTGTCCCAGATTTTATTTGATGTGTCAGTAAGTATGTGTAGACGAAGAAATGCTCATGAAATTAATTAAAATATTAATTTCATGAGCATTTCTTCGTCGACGATTAATATTCACTTTCATTACCAACTATTGAAAGTCTTAACTTGTATAAGATAAAATTCCTTAAAAGGTTTAAGAAATTAATAATCTAAAATTAATGAAATTTCTGCATTGACAATCGATTGTTCACTCATGGTATGTACCACTTTTAAAGAAAAAACAAAATTATGAAAGAGAAATTAAAGTGTAATTTGCTGGATTGAACCCCAAAATATATAAAAACACAATAGAATCATTTGTAGGGTTTAAGAAAATATATTCTATAGACCGACCGCACATAGGTGGATTTTGAGGTGTTTTGTAGAGGAGACAAATGTCCAACTGTTATAAGGGTTTGGACTTTTGTAGAAAGAGCCAGGCCCACAAAGGAATCCACCCTCGAGAGGGTGTATATTATCATGTTACACTCAACCTCTCACAACGCATGTAGGTCTCACGTGTTGCGATAGGATGGGTACATGTTATTCCTAGCAATCCAGCCTCACATGAGTGGGTTGAACCTACCCTATATGTCTCCAACCTTGTTTATCACGTCATTGTAGATGAATAATAACCATGCTACTCCTCCTGTTCTATTCTAGAATTTGAATCCGGTGGGATATTACTTGATTCTATATGGTCCGTGGAAATATAGGGTACCTTCTTGGGTTGCAAGCACTTGCTTAAAATCTCCCACCACACCTCAATAGTTTTGATTTCAGCTCTATTTGTTTTAAAATAAAATATTTTAAAAAAAATATTTTTCTATTTTCAAGTATTTGTTTGCATGTAAAATATAGTCAAATTTATAACATATTTTCTTCTGATTGTAAAATCTTTTATAAAAAGCTATAAAATATTTTACTTTTAAAATTTTGATAAAATATTTTACAAAACACACCGTGACTTACCCTCCTCCATTTGGTGGCTAGGTCATCGGCCTGATAGTCAAAACCACCTATCCAATGACCAATGCTAAAGGTTCAGTAACTAAAGCCAATGTTTCAACCATCAATGCTTGCGGTCCAGTGGTTGAAGACACTATTTTGATGTTTGGTGCCGAAAATCCAATCATCGAAGACACCACTCTAGTGGCAGATGTTGGTGGTCTGGTCACCGAACCTCTAGCACCGATTTTGGTGGTTTGCTTAAAAATTTTGCTTGTCATACTAAACACTTGCAATTTTTTTTTCTTTTCTGAAAACGTTTTACATATAAAATATTTTATGTTTGAAAATATTTTAATTCAAAACAAGCGAAGCATTAATAGTTAAAAAAAAATAAAAAAAAAGTTGGAGGAAAATAATCAAACTTAGAATTTTGTTTAGGCCTTTCATTAAAGGTGGGTGATAAATAAAAAGGAAAAAATCTAATATCTTCTTATCTATATTTATATATATCTAAAAGTTGAAGCATATCATTTATTATTACTACACTCTTATTGAGCCACATTAACGGCCACATCATCCACCCATTTTTAACATTCTCTCTCTTATTTTTAACTCTCTTTTTTCATATTAATTTCCCAACTTATTGTTATACTTTCTCTGACTTCTCCCCTCCCTTTTACTTTTTCATGTCCCTATTATTGTCTATCTTAATATCACTTTCCTCTATTCCTTTATTTTTGGCTTTTCTTATTTCCTTATTCTTATTATAAATTTACTATTCACTCTCTCATTCTATATACAGTTTTCCTACACACAAAAGTTCTTTCTTTCTCTCTCTCAAAATTTTGTTTTTCATTTTTTGGTGGATTATTTTAACTTTCTTGCATCTCTACTTTAAGTTAGCGTGCATTTGGGTAACATGTTTTGCAGTGTTAGGCATTGTTCACGCATTTTAAGTGTGGGACCCATGAAACTGTTGCAAACAAATGAAGAAAAACGTAGACCCACAGCACAGTGTGAACAGTATTTTGCCATTTAAAAAAATATTTTGCTACAGTGTTTTCAGCAAAATAAGTGGTATCCAAACAAACTCTTAATGGATTTTTGTATTATTTGAAACTCTAATTTGGGTTGATTTAATTAATTTGGGTTATTTTTTTTTTTTGAGTTAATACTTGATTATTTTGGAAGTAAGAATTTGAGTTTATTTCTAAACACAATCTTGGCTATGTTAATTATAGATCGGCATTTGGCTCATTTCAATCTATTTCGGTCCACTTTATCTATTTGGTTCGGTTCAGTCTACTTCAGTCCATTTTGGTCTATTCGGTCCATTTGATTTATTTCAGATCACTTCAGTCCTATTCTGAGTACCTACTTAAGACATGAGAAAATAAAAGTTTGGATTGAGAGTATTATCTATTATTTGAGTAATATCAATTGTAATTATATAATAAGTTTTGGTTATCATAATAATCTCTTAAAGAGAATGAGAATTTGAATAATAACTATGGGGGTGAAAGGCCAGGGAGCCCATATCTATGTATATGTTAGGCCAATGGCCCAATCTGAGGAAGAACTCCTCCTTAGATTGGCAAGGCTGAGAACAAAGGAAATGGTCTACCATTAAGAGCGACACTCCGGACAAGGGAAGGCATGGAAATATCTAAGAGAAAGCTGCTACTATTGCGTTAAATGCTCTGCATCTAACTGAACCATACTTTTCAACCTTTACAACTACTCCCAAAGACTTTAGGGAGGGGTTGACGGGATAAGTATCAGTATTATCAATCTAAATCTAGACGTGGACGGTGGAAATGAGAGGAAGATAGTATAAAATAGAGGAGAAGGGAAAAAAGAAGGGGGGAAGCGACCTGGGTACCAGACTTGTAACCAAGTCTTAAGAACAATACTTAAGAATCAACCTCCTTTGGTAAAATCCGAGGATGTCTTTCTCTAGTAAACTTTTGCTATCTTTCTTTCTTTATCATTAAAACTTATTGGTCGATCATCTAATTCGCATAAGTCTAGGTTTCCAACCCATTCTTTACAAATTCATTGTATTGGGCTCCTTAGACTAAGACTCCATACATTTTTGGGCTTGGACTCCAAATCGTGACCCTACGATTGGCGCCGTCTGTGGGGACCTGGTGTTTTAGTGAGTTTAACGCTTAACATACTGAGGCGAGGTAGTGAGATGTCAACCATTGGTGGAGGAGACCATTTTGGCCGTGGCACATGCTACACGGAGGATTGCTTCGTGCGGAACAATATTGGGGGCTTTTAATGTCAAATACACATCTCGTGGCTCCATCAAGGGCCAGGTTCTCATGGACCTTGTGGCCGAGATTGCTAAACCCTCGTCAGATGAAATGATAGAAGCACAGCTCATGGACGGAAAATTAGTTGACACGGTCTCATTGCGTGGGATCCTTTGTCCAGAATGGTACATGTTGATGGCATTTCAAATCATCACGGACGATTGCTGTGATGCTTGTAAAACACAGCAGGAGGATGCAGTCCATGCCTTGTTCCTATGTCTTAACCTACGGCCCCTATGGAGTTCAATGCCAAAGTGGAATCATGGCACGCTTAGGGCGTGCACCTCTTTTATTGACATCTTTGATTGTATTTTTGTAGGTAATAAGGACCCAGACTTGTTTGCAGCTGTGATTTGGATGTTGTGGAATCGGCGCAATAACCTACGACTGGGTAAACCTACATTACCTCTCAATAAGGTAATTGAGTTTGCCCGGGAAAGGTTGACTGAAGCTGCCACGAGTACCCCTCTGTTTTCGTACTCTACAACAAGGGCACAAAGTCACAATTTGAATCCCACTACTGAAGACGATGCTGAACTGCCTTTGCCCCATGCACAACGCACAACAGCTACGTGGACTACACCCGGGGCACACAGCTACAAATTGAATTTTGATGGAGCAACCTTTGCCGAGGACGGTACCGTTGGAATAGGGGTGGTGATTCGCAATGGAGCTGGACTGGTCATGGCCTCACTCTCCCAACGGATTCCTTTACCTGCATCAGTCATTGAGGTAGAGGCCCTTGCAGCAAGAAGAGCCATGGAGTTTGCTTTAGAGCTTCGTTTTGACGATGTGATACTTGAAGGAGACTCTGAAGTACTTGTGAAGACCCTAAAAGAGGGTAGAAACACGCTCACACACTACGGCAACTTAACAGCTGATATCTTTTTCCTAACTTCCCACTTCTCCAGGGTTCAATTTTCTTTTGTAAGGAGACAGTGTAATAGGCTAGCACATTCATTAGCTAGACGTGCATCCATTAGTCAACAAATGTCTGTCTGGATGGAAGAATTACCACCAGACCTTACACCTGTATTCTTGGCTGACCTATACAGCCTTCTTTAATGAAACGCTTCAGCTTTGGATTCTCGAAAAAAAAAAAAAAAAAAAAAATTTGTTTAGAAAGACTTTCACTTAAATTTAACCAGACTAAAGTGGACTAAAATACTACGTTAATGTGTTTTAACAAAAATGTAGTAACAATAAATACTATGCTTAAGATTTTAGATATTACAAGTTTGAGATTCATATTTTCTTTTTAATAAAATTGGATTTAGAATAGGTTCTATCAACCCAAACATATCTTTTCTTTATATGTAAGTGCACAAAAATGGACCGAAGTTGACCAAAATGGACCAAAGTGTTTTGAATGGACCAAATGGAACGAAGTGGATTGAATGGACAAAATAAGACCAAATGAGAACAAGGTGAACCAGACCAAATTGGATAGAGTGAACCAATGTTAACCGAAGTGTACCAAATAGGATTAAAGTGGACTGAATAAGAACGAATGGACAGATTAGGACCAAAGTGGACATTATGGACCGAATAAGAACAAATAGGACCGAATAGGACCAATGTTGACTGAATAGGACTGAAGTGGACACAATGGACTGAATATGACCAAATTAGACCTAATGGCCCCAATAGGATTGAAGTGGACAGAATGGACCAAATAGGACTAATATGGACTGAATAGGACTAAAGTGGAAAGAATAAGACCAATGTGCACCGAATGGACCAAATAGAATGAAAGTGGACCGAATAGAACCAAAGTGAACCGAAGAAGACAAAATGGACCGAATAGGACCGAATAGAACTTCTGAATATTTACCATTTTTATTGAATTTTTAGGGCTCATATTTCTAATTTCTAATATCTATTTTTTTTTTTTTTTTTGTATTTTTAACTCAAAACTAAAAATTTTATCCTAAATATAATAAAATTTCATACTTTTCAACCCAAAAATGAAGGAAAAAAGAAAAAAAGAAAAAGAAATTTTGAGCTAAACTTGAAAAGACAAACTAAAGAATCAATTTAAGACCCAATTAGTCCAAAATGGACCAAAGAAGACCGAAATTGACCGAGTGAACCGAAGTGAATTGAAGTGGATTAAGTGGGACCGAGATAGACCTAATTGGACCGAATAAAAATTGTTTAATTTTAAGGGAGAATAAATTATCTTCAACAAATTTTAAAGAACAAATTATATATTATATTACAATTACAAAAAAATTTATTTATTCTCACGCATCGTGTGGGTCTACCAGTAGTGGCATCATAATAGTTGGCATTGAAGATCCTCTTTACACAAATTTGTCAATTGAGTGAAGATTTATGATATTTATAGTCCCATTAATGCCAAATTAACTAGTGTGCCAAATAACAAAGCATGGTTATGTAGTAAAAAAAAAAAAAAAAATCCTAAAATTCACATCATAAGTGGTCATTATACAATTAAGGATAGCTTGACCTTTTTAAGTGTGTAAAGTAGTGATTAAATCATTGTTTTATGAATGCTCAGATTTGATTATAATAAAAAGTTAAACTATATGAGATTATACATGATTGATATAAGGCGTTTTAAATATTTTTAGACTAACTCATCTTGCTTTTTAATATAGAAATTAGAAAGTGAAAAAATAATAATAATAAAAAAAAAAAAATTCCTTCAATGGAGGAAGAATTTGAATGTAAATCTTCCACACAAAGACATCCGCATGCAAGTTGGTTTTATTTAAACAAAAGGTACTCTTTTTAGAGAAAAAAATAAAACAGGAACCACTAAGTTCTTAAAAATCTCATTCACTCTTATTCTTCGTATTAGTTTTATGTGAGAAACAAATACTCTCATTCACTACATTTAATGGTTTGATTAGTTGATAGGGCAATATCGGCTGGACAAGTCACCACCGGCCATTGCTAGACAGATCGAAGATGACCTTGTTCCACCAGGGATGCAATGCAGTCATCAAACATCTCTTGGATAGACTTGAACTTGAATCCTAAACTCTTGAACTTCGAGGTGTTAAACTCATAATATGGTCTGTTTAGTGGCTCAAACCTGAAAAGTCCCACAATTAACATCTATGTGTGTATGTATATATCCGTGTGTGTTTATTATTAATGAAAATACCAACATACCTTTTAGGGATAGGTAGTGAAGGATATCGTTCTGCTAACAACGATGCCAACTCATCATTATCCAGCACGGTGGAGCTACAAAGGTATCGTCCGTGAGCAGTTTCATTCTCAAAAACAAGGATGTGGCAAAGTGCAACATCATCTATGTGGACATATCCCATCCTTCCGTGCCAATGAAATTTCTCCGTTTCACCTGCGCGCACGCACATATATAGTCACAAAAATTAACAAGCTAGCTAGCAAAGATCCATTTTACTGATTATGAAATAATAAAAGCACCAATTGACCTATAGTAATAAGTAACTTTACATCCATACTTGCAAGATTTCAAGGAATAGTGCAAAAGGAAATTACCCTTAAGCAAGCCAAGGACATCAGAAGCAGTAGAACACAAATCTCGTGGCAAACTAGGTCCAACAAGGAATGATGGTAGAATGGTCACTAGATCAATACCATTTTTGTTGCAGAATTCCCATGCTGCCCTCTCAGCGAGTGTTTTTGATAAAGCATACCATAACTTTAGAAATTCACCAATCACCATGCCCAAAAGATGAACTAATATAGGTTAGCTACGTGCTTTTGTATTATTAACTCGTAGAATATATGCAAAGCAGCTTGGCAAGCAATAATCGTAGAATTGTACTCTAAATGGTCCTAGCTACTAGCAAGTTACGGATACGAACAACTCGGCCATTGACATTGTACTTTAAAATGCGACAACTAAGTGTATAAGGAGGAATGCAAATTTGGTGTGAAAGATAAAACCAAAAAATTTAAATCGTGTCACCTGGAGTCTCTCACAGAGTTCCACAGAGCTCCAAAATGTCTCATCCAAAGGTATATTTGGGTCAAAATCATCTCTTACCCTCACAGTTGAAGAAGATGAGGTGAGGATTACACGCCTTAAAGATGGATTCTTCTTACATGAACGTAGCACGTTCAAGGTACCCTCAATAGCCGGGTCCAAGATTTCGGCCTGTTTACATAGAATGTTTGAGAAAAACACATAAAGGTTAATTATGAAATATATTTATATCCGGCATTTTCATGTGATACTACAACAGTCAATAGCCTTTTTTATTTTCGAATCATTTGCATGTAGACTACTGAGAATATATATAATGTGAGATAAGAACGTGCCTTTGGATCAGATGAAGGTTTCAGTACAGGAGAAGCAGTGTGGAAAACACCATGGCATCCCATGATTGCATCGTCGAAGCTTCCCTCTTCCATCAAATCAGCCTTCACCAATCGGAGTCTCTCCCTTGCTCCTTCCAGACTCAACAGATGTGCTAATTTCTTCTCGTTCCCTTCCCATGCAACAACCAAATGATATATATAGTTTTATTAATATACATATATATATATATATATATATATATATATATATGTCTGGGAGAAAAGACAGGAAATGTTAGAAGAAGAAGAAGAAGAAAAACCTGGATCTCTAACAGTTCCAGTGACATGGTATCCAGACAGGAGAAGTCCCTTAACTAGCCAAGACGCTAGAAAGCCGGAAGCCCCCGTCACGCAAACTTTGCCTTTAATTTCGATTTTGCTGTCCATGCCTTGCCTAATTGACGCTACTTTCAGCTCAATTAATTGCAGGATAGTGGCCTTCCTTGTAGCTTGCTAGAGAAATTTATTGCAGAACAAACGCACATAATATAGACGGAGTACATATTCTTCATATCTACTTATATGCTTCCCCTTTTATATATGTTGGGAAATTCCAAGAGTATGGATGCATGGAGAAGGTAGGTATACCATTTTATCCTTGTGGCCTCTTTGAATATACGGGATAATATATAACATAAAGATGAAGTGAAAGGATACCAACGTGCTTGTCTTATAGGTCAGAAGTAGGCAAACCAGCCATGAGGAATGATTTTTCACACCATTAATTCTTATGACACAATTTAAAAAAAAAAAAAAAAAAAAATCCCTCTATATAACAATAGTTCAATATGACTATTGCCCTAAAAACAAAAATGTTGTGACCATGCAATGATGATGTGTTAACTCAACTGTTAAGTGTTAACCACATTTACAAGATGCCTCTCTAAAGGACTAAACTAATTACAATAAGGATAGTTCTACCCAACACAACTTTTCATGGTAAAAATTTGAAACAAAAATTACTTTGAGTTTTAAATTCATATTACCGTGTACATTGTGTAATTCCCAACTTTCTATCAAAAAAAATTATTAAATAATTTAGACTAAGTGTACGTTTGGGTAGAGATTAAAAATGAAAATTATTTCACTATTTAGCGTATTTTTGCTACTATTTATAAGTCTCACTATACTTTTTGTCACTATTTATGAACCCCATTGTACTATTTCAACTAATTTTTACTTTTTTCTACCGTACTTTCAACAATAATTTTTCAGTTTCAACAAAATAATCGGTATCCAAATACACCCTAAATAAGCTATAAATAGATTAAAACTTTTGAAAATTAGTTTTAATCAAA
Source organism: Quercus lobata (assembly GCF_001633185.2). Classification (NCBI taxonomy): domain Eukaryota; kingdom Viridiplantae; phylum Streptophyta; class Magnoliopsida; order Fagales; family Fagaceae; genus Quercus; species Quercus lobata. Next base: position 57,092,039 of record NC_044914.1, read on the forward strand.
TTAATTAATATTTTTTTTTAGAAAAAAATTAGTTAGTATTTTAAATTGTAGAAATAAAGTGTTTTTTTTAGAGAATTAGTAATAAAGTTTTACTTAAAGTAAATTATGGTAATAATTTTGCTCAAAAAAAAAAATTATGGTAATAATTTTAATGTACTTACAATAAGCCACATAGTATCATTCGACTTATTATGCTTACAATTAAGTTACATAGTACAAATGACTCAACTTTTATCATTAAATCAAAAAATCATGATAGCCTAGAAACTCTTGGTAGTACTATTTTTAAAACTTTGGTATGTTTTTTAACAATTAGTACTGAATAAGTTACTATGACTTTGGAGGGTAGTTGTAGTGTGTTTTTGTTTTAAAACCTCTTTCCCCCTCCTTTGTCCCTTGTTTTTTTTTTTTTTTTTTCAAATCAAAGTTGTGGTGACTGGTTGTGGTTGTGGTCGTGGTTATGGCAGTGGGTGGTGGTTGGTTGTAGTGGTGGGTGGCTGTGACTGAGTTGGATCGGTGGTTGTGAGTGGGGGATGTGGGTGATGGCTGTTGAGGTGAGCTGGTGGTGGTGGTGGTTGTGGGTGGGTTTGTGGTGGTGGTTTTTTTTTTTTTTTTTTTTTTTTTTTTTTTTTTTTTTTTTTCCAATATGAGTTGTGGGGGACTGGTTGTGGTTATGGTAGTGGGGGGTGGTTGGTTGTGGCCGTGGAAGTAGGGACCGAGGGAGACTTGGACTCGGTGGGGGCAATGGCCCCCCCTATTTTTTTTTTTAATTAATATATACCTATAAAATCAATTTTGTAATTTTAGAAATTTTAGCAATTTTGAATTTGTACCAGCATTAAGCCTAAAATTGCTCACCAATTTTAGAAATTTTTTTTTTTTTTTTGGAGAAACAAACACACACACACACACACGCGCGCGCAAGGGAGAGGGAAAGGGATTCTAACACAAAAACACACAACAACTCCACTCAAAAGCCATGGAACGTGTGACTAGAGTTGTGGTGTGCCTTTGTTCTATAAAAGCACACTTTGTCTCTCTTAATATTATCATTGATTCTTTTAGGAGTACTACTCTAGTCACAAAAATTTTTATAACATTTTTACAAACGGTTGTGGAGTAACCTTTTATTGGTTTGTATCTAGACCCATTACTTACATCGCATTTTTAGTTACTAATAACCACTCACCACATTAATAATTTGTAAAAAAAGTTTGTAATTCTAGCATTTTCCTCATTTTAAAGACCAGATCTAAAATCTAAAGCAAAATAAACAAGCCCAAAAAAATTATTCAACAACAAAAATTACTAATAGTAAAGCTAAAAATAATTAAACTCAATCAACTAATTTTACCTAAAACAAACAACGTGACCCTTAAAAAAATTTTAAACAAAATAATTTTATCAATACCTAGATGCACACCCAAAAAAAAAAAAAAAAAAAAAAAAAAAACTCATTAGTTGTTAAGCAATTAAGCCAAAAGCTAAAGCCACTACACGCAACTAACAGTAAAACTACCCCCTAACTTCAAGTTCTGGCTTCGTCCCTATGTGAAAGGCTTTGACTGGGTTGGTTGTGCTGGTGGAGGTGGCTGTGGGACTTGCTGATAAGAGAGACCATCGAAAGAGGGATATAGGCAAAAAAACAGAAAGAAGAAAGAAATAATAAAAAAATAATATTTAAATAAAGAATTAAAAATAATATTTTTTTAAGGATAAGCTGAAAAAAGTGTGATTATATTATAAAATGAAGAGGAAAAATAATAAAATAGCTTTTTAATTTAAAAAAATTTAAAAAAATATGGGAGCGTTTGGTAGATTAGTTCATGTTTCTAACAGATATTTTTACATTTTAAACAACATCAAATACATTTTCACATATTTTTTCATTTACACATATATCAAAAACTTCCAAACAATATAACACAAACTCCTTCCCCTAACACCCCTTATAACTCTACTAACATAATGCTCTAAAACGACTTTTTTTTTTTTTTTTTTTTTTCCTATTTGTGCCATTTTCTTTTCTATCTTGAACTCTTGTCTTTTTATCACTACTCCTCACCCTCAACTCCGAAATTGCAGTCCCAAAAGGGCCAAAATACACTAAATCCACATAATATAAAATAGAAATGAAAAAGAACAAACCTTCACTGTACACTTTCTTCTTCTTTTTCTTCTCCTTCTTCTTCTTCTGAGTTTTTTTTCCTTCTTCCTTTCGTTCAGTATCCAAAACTAAAAGACAACTTCAAGCATTTTTTATTTTCAATGATTTGTCTTGTCTAAAACTATTTTCCTTCTTCCTTCCGTTCAGTATCCAAAACTAAAAGACAACTTCAAGCATTTTTTATTTTCAATGTTTTGTCTTGTCTAAAACTATGGCACGGTACATTGGTAGGCACTGCACCCCTGCCCCTTCCCCATGTGAAAAGTTGGACATGTGGCTATGTTTCCACCCTTTGTTTGTTTTGTAATTAAATTTTTTTTTCTCATATGATTGCTTTATTTATTGGTGTAGGGGCAGTTTTTGAGGCCCAGGCCCAACAAGTAAGTGGTTCTGGCCCAAAAGTCCCTAGACAATGAATTTGTAGAGAGCGGGTTACAGAACTAGGGCTGGACGAAGTGAATGTTAGTTAGTTGTATGCCATGCAATAGTCTGAACGTGAAAATATTCCATTTAAGTTTACAGGATACCGGTCCGAGGAGACGTATAAGGGCACCCCTTGCTCTAGTTACATACTACAGAATTCTTTAACCTCTCTCTCTCTCTCTTTTCTCTAAATTCCCCGATCCCTTCTGCATGGGGATTTCCTTTCCTTAAATTGATAAGGACCTTACACTTGTTAACCATCTGGACCTTCACTTGAATGCCTGTCCCATTGGATATCCACCTTATCTTTCTGTGAGTTGCACTGGCCAATGTAACACTGTTCGCCTGTCTTCTCCACATTAATGCGGCTAAAAAAGTAGCTTCCTTGCATTTAATGCGGCAGTTGTGGCTTCTCTTTGGACGTCTTACATTTTCCTCTTTCCTGCTGTGTGAGGTTCATCCTACTACCCACGTTTGTCTGGGATGCTTCTTCACTGTGGAGGGGATGCACATTGGGCCCACATTTGTGTGTCCGAGGAGACATTCCTCCTCGGACGTCTTTTAAAACAAACTAGGCTCAACAGAATTATGCCATGAGCTTTCCCTTTGGGTCGTGGTTGGGCTCCGTGCGAGGCCCGAGGCCCATTTTGGACTTTGGGAATTTTACCCCTATAATAGCCCCTTAAAATTCCGACTCCTTCTTTCTTGTCCGAGGAGGAAAGGCGGGATTTTGACATTCATAGGATTATTAATTTTGGATTCCTGCTTCACCCGCGCAGAGGTATGCTTCTCACGTGCCTCATTAATGACGGAGGTGTTTAATGACCCATGAGGCGCTAATTATTGCTTTTAGCGGTTTTATATCTTTTCAATTCGACGGTTGGATGCTAGATCGACGGTTGGGATCATTTCCGTTTCTCTAGGCGGGAGTATGTCTGTCCAGCTTCTCCCGGATATATAAGATTTTTCAAAGGCATTTCCTTCTCATTTTTGGACAAGCACTCAGAGCACTCCAGTACTTTCCCTTTCAAAGCGCTCAAGCCTTCGCAGTCGTCCCCTTGAAGATTTCCTGCAAGTTCCTCACCCGTAAGTGCACATTCCTTTTCCGTTGCCTTTTCCGCCGTTATTCCTTAAGTAAATCGTCTTCGCGTCACCTAGGATTAGGGGGATGGGTAAGCTTGAGAAAATGGTAGATTCCCCGGCCGATATGGAAGGCTTCAGGGCTAAATACCGTATTCCGCTAGAGGTAGGTCTAGAGTATTGTTCTCTGGAGGAAGTCTTAATCAAGAGAAGAACGGGGCAGGTTGCCATTCCAGTGATAGCCTTTGTGGAAGGAGGAATGACCATCCCTATGGGGAGGATAACTAGGGATTATTTGCGTGGTCATAGGTTGGCCCCTCACCAATGCGTCGCAAATATGTTCCGGATTCTGGAATGCGTAGACGTCTTGAACAATCAGATGAACCTCGGCCTTTCATGGCATGATGTGGTTCATCTATATGAATTGCACAGCCTCGGCGACTCATATTACTTGAAGTCCAGGTCCGATGAGGTGAGGTTGATATCCTACCTTCCCAAGTCCAACAAAGGCTTGAAGGACAACCTTTTGATCATCTTCGGACAATGGCACGACGGTATTCACTGCCCGGTTAGGGCAGGAAAACCAGGTAGGACACCATAAAGTTAGATCCCTTGGAAGGGATCTTAGTTTTGATCTTTCTTTTTCTTTGTTTCAATTTTAACTTTGCTTGTCTGCCTCCTTGGACTAACATAACCCTTTCTTTGGGCTTTGCAGACAAGGCGCATACAACTCCTCGGCTAAGTTTGGTCAACCTCCAAGCACTCAATTTCCTTCTAAGGTCTGAGATTTACGTGAGTGCAGACGGGCAATTGCGGGCTGCACCTCTGATTTTGGACTACGAGCCCCTTACTCATGCTCTAGTGGAGGCTGGTCAAGCAATCAGGGCTGGCAGTCCGCGATTAGCACGAATCGACGTCTCCGTACCAGGTTTTCTCGCTTTGAGAGATTTACCTCCCATCCAACTACCTGCTCAGTGTGCTTTTCCCGCTGTAGTTATCCCAGTGGAAGAAGCCGGTTCCTCACATTCGTCTTTGGAAGATCAGATAGACCAGTTCCATTTCGCCGAGGAGGGAGAAGTGTCGGCCAGGCCAATAGAGCTCTCGGACTCTAATTCAGATTTAGACCGCTCCTCGGTGGCCCCTGATCTTGGTTTAGTAATCGCACAAGTTAATACTAGCCAAGAGGTTGAAGAAGAAGGAATGGATCTGAAACAAAGGTCTGGTCTCAAGGGCCTCCTTTCCAACAGGAACAAAGGGCAGTCCTCCAAGGATATCCCGAAGGAATAGCCAACCTCCAAGGCTCCTCCTCTTCCTCCCACATCAGATGCGGCACTGCAGCCTATGCCCAATTTGAGGCGAAAAAGGCCTGTGGAGGAATTGGAGGAGGGTGAGGTTGGCCAGGAAAAAGCCAAGCCTCAAAAGAAAGGTAAAGAGACCAAAGAGCCTAAAGAGAAGAGGACCAGGTCCAGTGATAGCCGAGACGAGGTGGCTATTCGGAGGGAACAACGGATCTGGTCGCCACAGCTCGAACTGGACGGCGCCCCAATTTCCTGGGATGCGACCCTGTGGGAATCCCAGCGAAAGCAGGCATCATTCTTGACCGAGGCCCTACAGCAGCCTCTTCTTTTGCCTCGCGATATGAAGGGGTTCCGGGATACTCGGCAACCAGACCTCTTCATGTCGCTGAAGAGGGACATGGCTATGGTAAGTGAAAACTTCTCCTATCTCGTTCTCTTGTTATGTATCTATTTATTCATCATCCTCATTTAATTAAGCCTTTACTCTTCTGGCGCAGGTCACTCAGCAAATCTTTGTTGCTGAGAAATGGGCCAAAAAGGCACGTGAGGACCTTCACAGTGAGGCTCAGTCCCACTGTGCTGCCAAGAGGACTGCTGGCGACCTCAGGCAGGAGAATGATCGCCTGAGCAATGAAGTAAAGGAGGCAAAGAAGGGTCGTGCGAGCGCGGAGGCCAGCCTTAAAAACGCCACTAAGTAGGCTGAGGATCTGCGCCAACAGCTCCGCCAGTCAGAGGAAAATCTTATGACAGAGAAGCAGGTGGTTTCAGATCTCAAGGCCGAGCTTGCAAAGGTCAAGGGGGAGGCCCGTCTGGCCAGGGAGGCGGCCGAGAAAGCAGTGGCAACCTCTTATGATCGCAAAGCCAGGGACACTGAGGTCAGGCTGGCCGAGGAGGTGACCGCTATATGCAGGGAATACATCACCCTGTCTTGGGGTGTAGCCTTGGATCGGGTAGTAGTCCCAGTGGATTCCGATCTCAGGAAAGCTGAGAATATCTTTTTTCCAGAGGACATTCGTGAGGTCCTTGACGTGGTTGCCCCTAAAGAACCTCTCCCAACGAAGGCTTTAGCCTCAGACTCCTCTATGCCTGAAGCTGAGGATGCGCAGCCGGCCGTGAAGGACAAGTTGCCCGAGCACAGTCTTTCAATCAGGGAGGTTGTTGCACAGGCTAAGGAGACTGTTCCGGGGCCCCAGGCAACAGACGACCAACCCGGGCCTACTCAGGGTTTAGATTTAGGAAAGTAGTGTAGGATTTTTCTTGTTAAACCCTTTATATTTTGTTCTATTAATGTTTGTAAAAGGATCACTTTTTGGATTTAATGAAAGATGTCGTTTCCTTTTACTCTTGTTGATTTACTTTCTCTTCTGTTTTCATCATGAATGGATGTCTATTCTGCCATTAACTGTTGAAAACCAAGCATGAGAGAATGAATGTATAAAAAATGATAGTCGATAATTAGACAAATTGGTAGCGAGGCTAATTTCCCCCAAGTCTGTGGTCTGAGGAGCCATGCAAGACTTGGGTTCTGTTTAACACTTAGTGAAAATAGCTGCGAGGTTAATTTCCCCCAAGTCTGTGGTCCGAGGAGCCAGGCAGGACTTGGGTTCTGTTTAACACTTAGTGAAAATAGTTGTGAGGTTAATTTCCCCCAAGTCTTTGGTCCGAGGAGCCAGGCGAGACTTGGGTTCTATTTAACACTTAGTGAAAATAGCTGCGAGGTTAATTTCCCCTAAGTCTTTGGTCCGAGGAGCCAGGCGGGACTTGAGTTCTGTTTAACACTTAGTGAAAATAGCTGCGAGGTTAATTTTCCCCAAGTCTGTGGTCCGAGGAGCCAGGCGGGACTTGGGTTCTGTTTAACACTTGGTGAAAATTCGCTGCGAGGTTAATTTCCCCCAAGTCTGTGGTCTGAGGAGCCAGGCAGGACTTGAGTTCTGTTTAACACTTAGTGAAAATGGCTTCAAGATTAATTTCTCCCAAGTCTGTGGTCCGAGAAGCCAAGCAGGACTTGAGTTTTGTTTAACACTTAGTGAAAATAGTTTCGAGATTAATTTCCCCCAAGTTTATGGTCCGAAGAGCCAGGCAGGACTTGGGTTCTGTTTAACACTTAGTGAAAGTGGCTTCAAGGTTAATTTCCCCCAAGTCTGTGGTCCGAGGAGTCAAGCAGGACTTGGGTTCTGTTTAACACTTAGTGAAAATGGCTTCAAGGTTAATTTCCCCCAAGTCTATGGTCCGAGGAGTTAGGCAGGACTTAGGTTCTGTTTAACTCTTAGCGAAAATAGTTTCGAGGTTAATTTCCCCCAAGTTTGTGGTCCGAGGAGCCAGGCAGGACTTGGGTTCTGTTTAACACTTAGTGAAAGTGGCTTCAAGGTTAATTTCCCCCAAGTCTGTGGTCCGAGGAGCCAGGCAGGACTTGGGTTCTGTTTAACACTTAGTGAAAATGGCTTCAAGGTTAATTTCCCCCAAGTCTGTGGTCCGAGGAGCCAGGCAGGACTTGGGTTCTGTTTAACACTTAGTGAAAATGGCTTCAAAGTTAATTTCCCCCAAGTCTGTGATCCGAGGAGCCAGACAAGACTTGGGTTCTGTTTAACACTTGGTGAAAATTCGCTACGAGGTTAATTTCCCCCAAGTCTGTGGTCCGAGGAGCCAGGCAGGACTTGGGTTCTGTTTAACACTTAGTGAAAATGGCTTCAAGGTTAATTTCCCCCAAGTCTGTGGTCCGAGGAACTAGGCAGGACTTGGGTTCTGTTTAACACTTAGTGAAAATAGTTTCGAGGTTAATTTCCCCCAAGTTTATGGTCTGAGGAGTCAGGCAAGACTTGAGTTCTGTTTAACACTTAGTGAAAATGGCTTCAAGGTTAATTTCCCCCAAGTCTGTGGTCCGAGAAGCCAGGTAGGACTTGGGTTCTGTTTAACACTTAGCGAAAATAGCTTCTAGGTTAATTTCCCCCAAGTCTGTGGTCCGAGGAACCAGGCAGGACTTGGGTTCTGTTTAACACTTAGTGAAAGTGGGTTCAAGGTTAATTTCCCCCAAGTCTGTGGTCCGAGGAGCCAGATAGGACTTGGGTTCTGTTTAACACTTAGTGAAAATGGTTTCGAGGTTAATTTCCCCCAAGTTTGTGGTCCGAGGAGCCAGGCAGGATTTGGGTTCTGTTTAACACTTAGCCCAAGTAGCTATACAGTAATGCGACGTCAAGAATTATGTCTTTCATTAATAACAGTACCTTTTTAGGTTATTTACATTTCAAGGGCGTGGCACTACATGTTCATCCAAATCTTCCAAAAAGTAGGCTCCTATGCCGGCTACGGAAGTGATACGGTATGGGCCTTCCCAGTTTGGTCCAAGCTTTCCCCATGCAGGGTTCCTCGCGGTGCCCAGGACCTTCCTCGGTACTAGATCCCCGGGCGCCAATGGCCTTGACTTCACCTTGGCGTCGTAACCCTGTTTGAGCTTTTGCTGATAGTATGCTAGGTGGACTATTGCACTTTCCCTTTTTTCTTCTTGGAGGTCCAAGCTTTTTTCTAGAAGTTTGTTATTAGCAATGGGGCTGAAGGCAGTAGTCCTCTGTGTTGGGAAGTTTAACTCCAGTGGGATGACAGTCTCGGCTCCGTAGGTCATTGAAAAGGGGGTTTCTCTCGTGGACCTGCGAGGCGTGGTGCGGTATGTCCACAAGACGTGGGCTAACTCTTCAACCCACCTCCCTTTCGCATCGTCCAACCTCTTTTTCAGCCCATTCACTATGGTTTTATTGATGGCTTCCGCCTGTCCATTACCCTGTGGGTAGGCCGGTGTGGAGTATCGATTGATAATTCCCAGCTCATTACAGTATTTTCTGAAGGTTTTGCTGTCAAACTGGAGGCTGTTGTCCGAGATCAGGGTGTGCGGGGTCCCGTACCTAGTGATAATATTTTTCCAAACAAACTTCTTGACATCGATGTCCCTAATGTTTGCCAGCGCCTCAGCTTCGACCCACTTTGTGAAGTAATCGGTGCCGACGAGAAGAAATTTCTTGTTCCCTGCTGCTTTGGGGAACGGTCCTAGTATGTCTAGGCCCCATTGTGCGAATGGCCAAAGGCTGGACAGCGGGTTAAGTTCTCCGCCTGGCTAGTGTATGTTCGGGGCGAACCTTTGGCACTGGTCGCACTTCTTCACATATTCCAGAGCCTCTTTATGCATGCTCGGCCACCAATAACCCAGCGTCATGGCCCTGTAGGATAGAGACCTACCCCCCGTATGACTTCCGCAAATCCCTTCATGTAACTCCACCAGGATGAGTTCAGTAGCCTCTGGGTGCACACACAGCAGGTATGGCCCCGAGAACGAGCGTCGGTAAAGTTTGGAGTCCTCTGACAGCCAGAATCGAGAAGCTTTCCTCCTGATTTTGTCGGCCTCAACCTTATCGTCTGGCAAGGTGTTGTGCTTTAAAAACAGCACCAGAGGGTCCATCCAGCTAGGTCCTGCCCCGACGTTGTGTACCCGAATTCCGTTGGCCTTCTCTGTTGTTGGGCGGTAGAGATCTTCAACTAAAATAACTTGCGGAAGGGGCTGAGCCGAGGAGGTGGCCAGCGTTGTGAGAGAATCAGTATGGGTGTTCCCACTCCTGGGTACATGCGTTAAATGGAAGTGATAAAAATGGGTCTGCAGGTGCTTAGCCCGGGCCAGGTACTCTTACATTCTTTCATCCTTCTCCTCCAACTCCCCGTTTGCTTGTCCCACGATGAGTCTCGAATCCGAGAACATATTTACGAATTTCCCACCCAATTTCCGGATCATTGACATCCCCTCCAATAGCGCCTCATACTCGGCTTCGTTATTCGTGGCCGAGAATCCGAGCCTCAACGACTTTTCTATGGTTATCCCTTCGGGAGAGACTAGAATGAGCCCCACCCCTGAGCCCCTTTGGTTCGCTGCACCATTGATGTGTGCTTTCCACCAATTGTGTTCATGCTGAGAGACTGTGCTGATCAGTTTCTCACTAGCACTTGGTGATCCCGACACTTCCATTCCTTCTAGGGTGGGCTCTGCAAATTCAGCTACTAGATCGGTGAGGACCTGACCTTTTATGGCAGTGCGAGGCATGTATCTAATGTCGAAGGCGCCCAGGATCGTTCCCCATTTTGCAATTCTACCTGTGTAGTCGGCGTTGCGGAGGACGGATTTCAACGGAAGTTGAGTTAGCACAACTACTGTATGTGCCTGAAAATAGTGAGGGAGCTTCCGCGTGGCTTGTACGACGGCCAAGATAGCTTTTTCGAGGGGGAGATACCGGGTCTCTGCCTCCTGCATCGATTTGTTCACATAATAGACGGGTCGCTGCGTGCCGTTGTCTTCACGGATTAGCACTAAGCTCACTACATGAGAGGTTACTGCTATGTAGGCGAACAACACCTCGTCGGCATCGGGACTGGACATAATCGGTAGTCGAGCGAGGTATTCCTTGAGCTGTTGGAAAGCTAAAGCACACTCCTCAATCCACTCGAAGACCTTCCACTTGTGCAATAGGAGGAAGAAAGGCCTGCATCTGTCCGCTGAGCGGGAGATGAAACGGTTTAAAGCAGCTATCATGCCGGTGAGCTTTTGAACCTCTTTGGGATTCCGAGGAGGTTGCAGGCTATGAATGGCTCTTATTTGGTCAGGGTTAACTTCTATTCCTCTGTGGGTCACCATATAGCCTAAGAATTTTCCTGATCCCACCCCAAATGAACATTTGGATGCGTTCAGTCGTAGCTTGTACTTTCTCAGAATTTGAAAGACTTCGCCGAGGTCTCTGATGTGGTCGTCCACCAATTTGCTCTTTACCACCATGTCATCTATATACATTTCAACACTTTTACCCATCTGCTGTTCAAACATCCTAGTCATCATCCTTTGATAGGTCGACCCGGCATTCTTCAAGCCGAAGGGCATCACCTTATAATGATAGTTTCCAACTAGGGTGACAAAAGCAGTTTTTTCTTGGTCCTCGACAGCCAGGGATATCTGATGGTAGCCCTGGAAGGCGTCCAAAAAACTCATTCGGGGGTGTTCGACAGTCGCATCTACCAATCGGTCTATCCGTGGCATTGGGAAAGGATCCTTCGGGCAGGCCTTGTTTAAGTCCGTGAAGTCTACGCAGACCCGCCATTTCCTGCTCTTCTTTTTTACCACGACTGTGTTGGCTAACCATTCGGGGTAGAATACTTCCTTGATAGCCCCAGCTTTCTTCAATTTTGCGACCTCTTCTCTCACAGCGTCTGCATGTTCTTTTGACGGCCGCCAAGGAGGTTGCTTCTTAGGTGTTATAGCCAGGTTAACATTAAGGTGATGGCATATGAGATCTGAGTCAACCTTGGGGGCCTCATAAGGATCCCAGGTGAATACGCCCGCATTCCGTCGAAGAAAATCAATTAGTGTTGACTTCTCCTATGGTGGTAATTCTGAGCCGATCTGAAAAAACCTCTCAGGGTCTGATCCGACGAGTACTTTTTCCAGCTCCTCACAGCTCACTTCCGTGGCTGGTCCTCCACCACTCGCAGTTGGGACCGGGGTCATTGATTGCTATAAGCCATTCTCGGTTGAAGTGGAAGGTTCACTATTTGGTCGTCGTGAGATTGCCAACACCATGCATTGCCTAGCCATTCCTTGGTTCCCTATTATTTCTTTGACTTGACCTTCTGACGGATACTTCACTTTTTGGTGCAAGGTTGATGGCACAGCCCCTAATGCATGAAACCAAGACCGGGCCACGATAGCTGTGTAGGGGGAGTACGCATCTACGACAATGAAGTTTACCTCTACCACGCCTGAGTCTATTTGCACAGGCAGCCTAATCATGCCTTTCGGGGTGACGATTTTTCCTTCGAAGCTGACCAGAGGGGAATCGCACGGCGACAGGTCTTCTGGCTTCAAGTTCAACCCCTTATACAAATCAGGGTACATTACCTCCACGGCACTGCCTTGATCAACTAACACCATTTTCACATCATAACCTCCAATTCTAAGCATGATGACTAGGGCATCGTCGTGGGGTTGAAGGGTTCTTTGCTTGTCCTCCTCCGAGAACCCGATTAAGGGCGTGGCACTCACTTTGGCTCTCTTGGAATCCCTTTCGTTCGGCTCAGTCGGGAACCTGCCCACTGACATTACTCTGAAAGGGCTGGAACCGGTTTTTCCAGGTGTGGCAAGAATGACATTTATTGTGCCAATGATTGGCCTCAATGTGCCTTGTCTGGTTTCGATATTTGACTGTTTCTGCCATCCTTCAGGGCGGTGCAACAGATGCCTCAACTTCCCTTCTCGGACAAGCCGATCCAAATGGTTTTTCAGATTCCTGCAATCATCGGTGGTGTGACTTAGCTCCTGGTGGTATGCACAGTACAGATTCTGATTACGTTTTGAGGGGTCACCTGCCATCCTGTTCGGCCACTGAAAGAAAGATTCGCACTTCACCTTCTCTAGGATCTTGTGTAACGGTTCTCGGAACACAGCATGGACTGCCTGAGCCCCATTAGGTCCGGACTGTTCCGCGTAGTCTCTTCTCGGCTTGTTACTACTGTTAAAGCGGTCCGACCTGAAGTCCCTCCTCTCCTGAGGGACAACCTTTGCTTTACCCTTCCCCATCTGCTGGTCCTCCTCGACCCTTTTGTATTTTTCAATTCTGTCTATGAGTTGGCGCACGCTGGTGACTGGCTTCCCAGTGAGGGACTTTCTTAAGCCATGCTCTGTCGGCAGGCTCCTTTTGAACATACTGATGGCAACGTCATTGTAATTTCCTTCTATCTCATTATACATTTCCCAGTACCCGTCCAAGTAGGCCTTCAACGTCTCTCCTTCCCGCATGGACAAGGATATGAGGGAATCGAGGGGCCGAGGGGCTCTACTGCTGGTGATGAAGCGGGAACCAAAAGCCTGTATTAGCTGTTTAAAGGAATCTATGGAATTCGGCTAGAGGGCATCAAACCATCTCATCGCCATAAGTCCCAAGCTGGACGGAAACACCTTACACATTAACACCTCATCCCTGGAGTGGACGGCCATCCTCTGATTAAATTGGCTTACATGCTCTACTGGGTCAGTCCGACCATTGTATATAGCAAACGTTGGTTGATGGAACCGCCAAGGAAGCACTGCCCTCTCTATTCTATGCGTGAACGGCGACTGGGAGATGCGATCCAGGGCCTTGCTCATGGCATCGTTGGCCAGGCCTTGGTAAGATGGGCTTTTGTGGCCGCGTTTGCGAGGCCACTCTTCCTCGTAGGAAAAAGTCTCGCTCGGAGGGGTTCTTGATCTTCGCCTGTATTCGTTATCCTCATCACTGCTAGTGTCCAAGCCGGGTGAAGGACGTTTTCGCTACGCTCGGCGCAGCTTCTTCTTCAAATCATCAATCTCTTGCTGTAGAGCCTTTCGATCGCTTTGCTTATGGGATGCATGATCTTTCCCTTTTGAGCGGCTTCTACTCATGTGAGAAGTGTTCACACTACCCTCTCATTGATTATCTTGGTCCTTCTCTCGTTCAAGATTCAAAAAATTGTCCTGCCGTTGGGAATCTGCACGTCCGGTTTGGCGCGGACCTGATCCTTCCATTTCTTACAGTTTCACTTGTCGAGACACAAGTTCTCCCCACAAACGGCGCCAATTGTAGGGGCAGTTTTTGGGGCACAGGCCCGACAAGTAAGTGGTTCTGGCCCAAAAGTCCCTAGACAATGAATTTGTAGAGAGCGGGTTACAGAACTAGGGCTAGACGAAGTGAATGTTAGTTAGTTGTATGCCATGCAATAGTCTGAACGTGAAAATATTCCATTTAAGTTTACAGGATACCGGTCCGAGGAGACGTATAAGGGCACCCCTTACTCTGGTTACAGACTACAGAATTCTTTAACCTCTCTCTCTCTCTTTTCTCTAAATTCCCCGATCCCTTCTGCATGGGGATTTCCTTCTCTTATATAGCCTTCTTAAACTGATAAGGACCTTACACTTGTTAACCATCTGGACCTTCACTTGAGTGTCTGTCCCATCAGATATCCACCTTATCTTTCTGTGAGTTGCACTGGCCAATGTAACACTGTTTGCCTGTCTTCTCCATATTAATGCGGCTGAAAAAGTAGCTTCCTTGCATTTAATGCGGTAGTTGTGGCTTCTCCTTGGACGTCTTACATTTTCCTCTTTCCTGCTGTGTGAGGCTCATC